>NC_134488.1:107743330-108112869 GCF_040206685.1 Ascaphus truei | reverse complement strand
GTTATCATGGTGAATTAACACAACTGAACATTTCCACAGATTCAAAAAATTCGAAACACATCAGTCACCAAAATTACAACTAATATCACTCATTTATCCCATTTGGTCCTATGTAATCCTGGTGGTGGTGGCAGCGTAATTAGGGTGTAGTGCGATTGTTTTGGGGGGGGGGTGAGTGCTCATTTATAGTACACTGCGGGGACGTAAGTCACCTGGGCAGGCAGTTGTTAACCATTCGCACACACGCATGTATGTGATGCTAATAAAGGTGTGGGGGTTTTTTTTGTTTTTTGTTTTCTACACCATATTTTTTTGTTTTTGTTCTGAACTAATGTTTATATTTCTGCTTAACATGGATACTGCCTCCGCATTAAGGACACCAGCCTCGCTCAGCAAATTGGGTGTATGACCTGCAGTGAATATATATATATATCATGTAATGTAAATTTAGCAACATACAGTATGAGTTACAGTCAAGTGAAACCATCCAGCTATGTAGCACCCTTTCTACCATTTTTGTAGTGCTAGCTTTTATAAATTTATATGCTTCATAGGATTACAGATACACTTCTGAAAGTTTCACTGTTTGAAAGAACAGTATCGAAGTGAAGTGGGATTAGACAAATTACAGTGGCTACTTTTAAATTATTAAAAGTAGGATTTTTTTGTATCTTTATTTTTTCTAAAATTTGATGGGGGGTGGGGGAACTGCAACATTTTCATAAGTATGTGATCAATATCAAGAAAGTAAAGTCATTTGTATGTGATACATGAGACAAAAAGCAGTTTTAGAAGATAAAAAGGTTTACATATTCCTGCCCATGTATGTAGCATTTGATTTATGTATGTATATTATTTATATAGCGCCATCCATGTACATAGCGTTTCACAGCAGTAATGCACGTGACGTAATATAACACATAATGGGAATAAACGCTTCCAACATAACAGTAACATTAGGAAAAGGAGTCGCTGCCCGAAGAGCTTACAATCTAAGTAATTATGTTCTTTTGACATTACCGGAACTTTCATGTGCTCGTGGGATATAATGAAGTTGTATGTGCCAACTATCTAGATTGATAAATTAAAACCATGAGACTTCACATTTTAGGGGAAGAAATGTACTGTGGTGTAAGGCTGCGCTAATAGTGCCTGGCGACACGACGTCGCCCAAACAAATACATTGACTCCGTCGCCAGAGCTTATAGTAAGTGCCACGGAGCGGCAAAAAATTTGGTAGCCGGGTTTATTTGATTTTTTTAGAGACAGTCGCCACCTGTGACTGTCTCCAAGCCAATGAGAGACTGCGGCCTGCCCCCTTTAGTGACGTCATTAGCGACCGTTGCTAAAAACCAAATTACAACTATCGCGGACGGTGACTGGTTACGTCATCGGTCGCGTCGCCCGCACTATAAGCACGGCGTAATGGTAAATGTGTAGACATTAAATGCACAAAAATATCAGATATGGGTTGTGTTCCTGCTTTTGCCACTGACGCATCACTTTTAATTGGGTAGTTAAAGTATCCTTCCTGTGTATGTCCCATCAGCAGGTACAAATAAGATCAGCCATGTCTGGTTTTAATGCATGTGCTTACTGCTCAATGAAGCTATAATGGAGTAATATTGAATAATACAAGTCAATACATAAGACATAATTACTATTAGATTTTTTCGTTGTGATTGAAGAAATATATCACAATCCTGTGACTGGTATAGTTCATTTTGAGGGAACGTTGACTATGCTGAAAGGAAAACTGGACTTTTTTTGTCTGTAAGTGGGTATTTAGCAGTAAGAAATAGTCGTGTATGCCTTTACTTCAAGCTTTTACAATTAACAGGCCATTAAAACCACACATTTGTTCCATCATAAAAATGCTGTGTTGTCACTGGACATACAGTGTATAAGGTTACAATTCAGCATTTAACGTTCTTGTTTTATTCGGGTGTTGCCATTTCCAGTCCTCAAGAATCCCTCCCAACATGCAGTGACCTAACTACTGCCCGGGCACGCTCCGGGGGAGGGGCCCGAAAGTCTGCACCATCTATCCAGACTCGCATTGCTGTTATTTTTCCCTTAACTCTCAATAAAAGTGTGTGTGTGTGTGTCACATTTTAACTATTTCAGATGTGTTGAAGGGAAACTAGAGGTTGGATTGAACGTATACTTAATAGTATATGCTCATGCAGAAATCTCTCAAATCAGGGCACCATTGTATTGTACAGTATGGAAAAGAAAAAAGAAAAACCTGGCGCTTACCTTAAGTTTAATATAAAGGGTGTGCTTACAGTGTGGCAGTCAGTTAAACCGCGGCTCTCTGACAGATGTTTTGAGCCAGCTTAAAATTCCCTTCTGCTTCAACCCCAGGAAACGGTTAATCCAGAGCCCTTACAAAGATACAGAAACAGACAAGCAATGGGGGAGCGTGGGATTGGAGAAGCATAAAAGAACAATACAATTACAAAATTACTGTGGTTACAACAATGATGCTGGGGGTTTGCTAAAATTGCTAATGCACTTACACGGCCATGTGTAAGCGGACACGGTATATGGTATCCTTCTTTATACAATTCCAGTCACTCCCAACATCAGGTAAATGGTGATTGAAAGGGTTGTGGAATAAATATATAAATATATCTGTACTCACACGGCCAAGTGTGAGTCCTTGCAGAGAGTTGGTAACTTTGGGGTTAAATTAACCCATCTGCATCTCCCCCCGATGTGAGCTGTTCTTCAATGGGAATCAGCATAGAGTTCTAACCCCGGTCTTGGGCATCAGATAGGGACTCTCCCCAGTGGTTGTGATAGGGGGGGGGTAGTTGGAGGAAAAGTGAGGCACGATGTCAGTGGGGTTTGAAAAACATTTAATAATTAATAAACAAATGATGAACAACAGGACTCACATACATACATACATACATAGAGGTAGGACCCCTGGCCTCCTCATGCAGTCCAGGATACAGTTTAAGCAGCCGTTTGTGCCGATCACGCATCCGTGAGGCAGGAGAAAGAGAAAAAACCTATTGTACAGTATGTCTTATTTATATAGTGCCATTAATGTAAATAGCGCTTCACAGCAGTGATATACGTGACAATCATATAGATAACAAATAATATAAATAACACAAACGGAAGAAGTGATTCAGACATAACAGTAACATTTTGGAAAGGGAGTCCCTGCTCCAAAGAGCATACAATCTATGGTCAGTTTGTGCTTACTATTCACTATCCTCACATGTAATGCAATCAGTAACTTATGTGTTATTCAGTAAACCTCCTGTCCTACAGTAAGGGAAGTCCCGTATGAACTTTTTCTTTTTAGGGAACAGGGATCCCAAAAAAACAGAAATGACTGCCAACCTCTGCTGCATTACCTACCATTGATACTGTCTAAAGCATCTCAAACACCTTCAACCAAACCTTTGCTGTGCTTTTTCTGTAGATGATTACACAGGTTAGAGAATCGGTGGTATGGAACCACATACAATACACATACAATAAACATTTTAAACATTAACATTATTTCTCCAAGTGATGCTCTCTTTAACCTCTAATTGTCCCACAAGTTTCCAACTAGGGCATAGGTACTCAAATAACATACACAGGTTAAACTAGTTTGATATAGCCCCTCCTACACAGCAGCATTCCCTCATCTTCCCTTGGATCTGCCTGCTTTGCCTTCCCCTACACTTGCAAACATCTGAGGCGTTGACTTGATTTATGCAAACACGTTGAACCTGTTTGGAGGAGGTAACAAGATCGGCTTCACCCAGAGCAGATTGCGAAAAAAGACCAACTAAAACGTGGTCGATTTTTGCTTCTCTCCCAACAAAGTGCAGTGGGTTTTCACTTCTCAGGAGCTATTGTCATTTAGTAAGGTAAGAAAAAAAAAAGGTAAAAAGGAGGCAATAAGACCTTTTTATAGCTTGTGTGATATGAGATAAGGTCACAGTTATAAAGCAGATAAGTTCACCTGCTGGTTTCTGTTCCCTGGCTATCAGAGGACAGTAGTTTAACTTAATGGTGTCCCTTTCTGCGTTCCTGTGGTTACCTTGTAGTTGTGCCTGCACAGCTGACTCCAGATCGTCTTATTACTTTTCAGTAGCACAGGACTCTGCAGTAGGCATGGCCCGCACATAATGTGTTAATACAACTGTTTGCAACAGCTTTCCTGTACTGTATCGTCGCACACACACCGATTTTTACATTTTAAGAAGTTGTTGGTTGAATTGAAATACTTTTATGGGACTTTTTCAAGTGTAATCGGTAACATATGCATATAATTGACAGTTACTGACCCATGCAATAACGGAAGCAACAGACGAGTACAGGACAGGTGAGATACATGTGCTGTTTGTGCTGCATTTTTGTGTATCTTCACATTGTTCACACGTGCATGTTAATTGCTATATATATTTTTGTAATGTTTGTGACTCTCCCTTTGAGTGCATTTCTTGTTTGATTGTTGGTGTCTGTGTATACCTGCGGGGTCATCACGGTTTGCTTCTATTTTACATGCCTTTGTGTGAATTCTTCTGTACAGGAAAATATTGCTACATGTTTCTATTTTTATCCATTTATAAGTTCTTAGACTCCTTTTTCTCCCAGGAATGTTTTTTTGTTCTGGCTGCCTAGTCTCCAACCAGTTTAAAATGTCATTCATTATCAGTAGGGCAAAGTTTCACCATGCAGCCGCATGGCTACCTGACAGGTCCATATCTTTTCCCCATGTAAATGGGCAACTTGCTAACCCAGTTGTCAGAACTGCTATGTATGCTGCGTTTCTAAAATACACTGATTTTTGTTTTGTGCTTCTTCAGCATCTTTTATACTTCTAACATAGAAATTAAGGTGTAAAAAGGATTGCTGTGGAACCATTTCCTAGAAAAACATAACTAATCGTTGTTGAGGTTGACTTGATATCTAACTTCAGGTTCACCCTGGTTTTGTAATGATCTACAATTAAGATCCAAATCCTCCAGCTTATTATGTGTCACAAAGGAAGGTTTTTGATAAAATTTGGAATGCTATTGTCTTTTTTTTTTTTATTCCTTATGCTTTTTTTTGACTTGGATTAAACTGCACAATTTTTAGCTCCAGTCCAGGGATGTCTTAATTCCTGATATTTGAAGGCCATTTTGAGGTCTCGTACAGAAGCATTGGCAACCCAAACTGAGAGTCTGGTCTGGAGCTAAAAATGGCACAGTAACGTTCCGGAGAACCACCCAGTTAAATGTCTTAAAGTAAGCGGGATTGCAGCTTCAGATGCACCCGCGGTGTTTGACATCACACTCTCAAAGAAGTCAGTAAAATGTACATATACACATTGTAGATGGTAAAAAAATATAATTGCTCTTCAGGTGTGACCCTGGATAGATTTTGTATGTCTTATAACACCCTTTTAGATTCCTTTTTTCTTCAGAGCATGGTTATTAATTTGCATAGTTTTTCCATTTAAGCAAGATCTCCCATCCCGTTCTTCAATGTAATAGCTGTCTCTGATTTTTAAATTTTTTGTCTTTCTATAAAGACACGATCATGATCTGGTTTCTACCATTCATACTTTTGTATGCACACGAATGTCTTGATAACTAATTGCAGTAGCCACGTAATGGCTTTTTGGCCTTCGTTGGCAGATTCAAGTTTCCAGGCAATGTCTTGGTAACGATGCTGGTTTGCACCGTGTACGGTGTTCACTTAAGCTGTTTTATGACTTGTGTGTCGTCGTAGTACCGCTGCCACAGCTAAAGTTTTCAAGGTTGCTTTAAAAAAATAAAATGAAAAAAGTCTAGGCCTTTAACTTTCAAAAGTTGTTTTTCTTTAATTCAGCAAACCTGTTTTTCTTTTATGGGAGGGAAAGGGGTTCCCAAGATGCATTCAGTTTCAGGTGTCGACCTTCTTCCTTTCTGGGGAAACAAAATGGACACAACAGACCAGGCCAGTATAAACCTTCCTGTTTAATGACAGCCAGCGACGTCTGACGTCTTTAAAAAAAAAAAAAAACACAGGAAATGCACTGGCAACTAAAACTGTATATCTCCCGGGACTGGAGGGGTCTGCGCAGCTGCAAATATTGATTCAGCTCTGGACACTCTGGTTCCAATCCTGTTGAAAAAAATAACTTTCAATTTTTAGGTAGATTGCTGCTTTAAAGTCTGTTTTTTCATATGAAGATGTAACCATGTTACACAATGTAAACAATACTATTGATTCATGTGTGCAACATATTGCATAAAATAGCGCACTTGGATCGTATTTATAGACAATAACAATTGACTCTCCTGATGATTTCTCCCCATCTCTGCAATATTCCAAAATTGCTTGATATTAACAGCCACGTTTGCAACTCTTATAACAGGTTTTTTTTTTTTTTTTTTAATTAGCCATAGATCAGAACAACTGAGTCACTGAGCTACCTGTGCTGAAGCAGGGATATCCTTAAAACTTGACCTGTTGGTGGCCCTTGAGGACTGCAGTTGGCCACCCCTGACTTAGATTGTTCAATAATATTTTTATTATAGAAATTGCTGTTTTTTTTTTTCTTTTTTCATCCTAAGCGGTTTTGCCGTTCTTAGTTATAGAGAAATAATGATATTAAGTAAAATGTATGGAGGTCCCTCTACAATGCACGCTGCTTGTTTTTATCTTTTCATATACGTATCTTGTCTCCCAGCAGAGAGGTGGAGTAATTTCCGGTCATTGTCTACCTGCAGGTGTTTGTAAGATGTACTTGGAAAATCATTTTTAAACACGTACAAAGCATCCCACACCTTTTTCTTCCCCTCACTGTATTCTTTGCTTTACAGTTCTGTGAAACCAGGGAAAGTTGCCAAAGGGTGTGCTAAAGTGCATACGTTTAACTTTGTGTGCGTTGTGACCTTTGCTCAATATATTCATCACATGGTTCATATTATGTAATGCTTCTGGAATTTCTTTATTGATGCACTCTCTAATTTAAGTTATACTTGTGGTTTCTGATGCTGCATCACACTAGGGTAGACCAGTTGGTTCCCAATTCTGTATATGATCAGTTTTATTTCTACTGCAAGTACAAAACAATGATTTGCATTTATAGATTTACAGTTTTATAAGAGTTGCACTTCAGATCTTGCCAGAGTTTAGAAAGGCAAGAAATTAAGGGATAAGGAGCGGCTCGGGGAGTAAAAGACACTGAATGATAACGACACTGAGTTTGAATTGGGGGAACTTCATTTGAGTTCCTGGTATCCGCTCCTTGTGACCTTGGGCAACTCACTTTATCCCCCTGTGCCTCAGGCACCAAAACATAGATCAGTAGTTTTCAATGGGGGTTCTGCGGGCGCCAGAGGGGGAGAGCCAGGACAGCTCTCCCAGCAGTCCCAGGACCAGCAGCATGGCGGCACCGAAAGCAGCAGTGACCCGGCATCTCCTGAGCTAAGCCGGCAGCCGGCAGCCGGCAGCTCACTGCTATTCTTTTCTCTGTCTGCCCCGGTCAGCGTGCGCTCTCGCAGGGAGGAAGAGGAGGGGGAACACATTTCAAGTGCTTCACTCCTGAAAAGTCGGGACTGTGTGTGTGTGTGTGTGTGTGCGCGTGTGCGCGTGCGCGCACGCGCACGCAAGGGGGAGATTGAAGGGGAGAAGGTGCATAAGGAGGAGAATGAGGAGAAAGAGAGAGGTGTGATGGGGGGGGGGGGGGGGGGCGAGGGTTGGGGTTTCCCAGAACTTCAAAATCGAATTCTGGGGTTTCCTAATCAAAAAAAAGTTGAAAACCACTGACCTAGATTGTAAGCACATTTGGGCATGGACTCTCTGTAAAATTCCTTTGTGCTGCATACCGCGCACTATACAGTAACTCTGTGTTTCCCAACTCCAGTCCTCAGGGAACCCCAACAGGTCAGGTCTTAAGGATATCCCTGCTCCAGCACAGGTGGGTCAATCAGCGGCTCAGTCATTTTCACTGAGCTAGCACACCGATAACTGAAGCACTTTGAGCCCAATTGGGTGAAGGGCATTATATGAAATAGTTATTATTTATACATGTATGTCTTAGACTTAGAATAATAACACTCAAAGCAAACATGGTGTTTTTACTTGGGACTAGCTTGGCACGTTTCAGTTGTGCCTTTGTTTATATTTGTGTAATGTTGTGACTTGGCAATATGAAAATCAATCTGATGTTAAGCATAGATTTCACTGGCTTACAACTCAATATGCAATCTTCGTGCGACATTCCATTTATTTCTTTTTGTCAACTCAATCTATTCTCAAAAAATAAGGACATCTGTCGGGGTTTTTTTCATGATGCCCGGTTACACAGTGGTCCTACCATCTGTGAAAAACAATCAGGTGGCATCCCTCGTTGCTGCAGTTTTGATATGCTAATAGGGTTGGGCGATATCAGAATTCGCGCCACGATAATGATATTAAAGTGTGTGTGTGTGTGTGTGTGTGTGTGTGTGTGTGTGTGTGTGTGTGTGTGTGTGTGTGTATATATATATCTATATATATTTCGATAAATTAGTTAAAATAAGTCTGAATATTTTGTAGTAAATCTAAATAAAATGTGTTCTCAAAATAAATACATTATCTTTAGATTTACTAGAATAAACAGACCTTCATTCCCAATCCTTTTCTATGTCTGCACTTCACCTTTTCTCACCTACACTGCTCCCATCGCCCTAGCATTCCCTCATTCACCAACACCTCATCCCATCACTCTCGCCGGCGACACTCCCTCCATTTAATAACACATTTTACTTCTAAAATATTAAAAATCTATGACAGATTTTTTTCAACAATCAAGAATTGTCGAAAAATCAGTTTTTAATTATTTCTTAACATTTCCATAAAGGGTGAGAGTAATGCAAAGCAGTGTAGGTATGAGAGGATGAGAGGATGAAGTGCAGGCATGGAATGGGGGGAGGTTGTTAAGGGTTTCAGTAGAGATGGAGGAAGGGGTTGTGCCCCGAGGGGGGAGGGGAAAGAGAGAGGAAGGGGTTAACAAAAGTAATGTGTGGAGGCTTCTACCTTTCACTGCTGCCTCTGCTCACATGATCTCTCCCCATGCTGTCCGAAACTCCTCCCCCTCCCTCTGAGTCAGCATTCAGATGCAGGGAGGGGGGAGTCGAGGAAAACGAGACAGAACAGCGGCAGCTTTAAAGCTGCTCTCACTGCACCGGCATCCCGTAATATCGCGATAACAGATTATCTCCAATATCGGCATATCGGGAGATTCTGTTATCGTGGTATATCGCCCAACTAGATGCCAATACTTGCAGTTGATCTACAGACACCACTTTCTAATGTTTTTTATATTTGAGGCCAGAGATTCCCTGTACAACAGACTACACAAAACCGCTATAGTTTGTGGTTAGGTTAAGTATAATTCGACCAAACAAATGAAATTGCTCCAGTAACAATCCTGTGCTGTGAGAATTTTTTTAAGTGAAAGTCTTCCGGTTTCATTGTTGTTTTTGTTCTTATTTTGCATACGTTGTTGAATCTGGGGAGTCCACGTTTGAATACTAGTCAACCTCTCGTGGGTTCTGTTTCTTGAATAGTTCCATATTTAAGTAATAATCCCCTCAGAACAGGGCATTACTGGCCAATAATGCCGTGGCTGGAAGAGTTGAAGGCCTGAGGCGAAGCCGAGGGACTTTAACCCAGCCAGGGCATTATTGGCCAGTAATGCCCTGTTCTGAGGGGATTATTACTATTATAGGCTAAATGTAGACTTTTTCATAAATAATAGACACTTTTGTATAGTTATATAGATTTTTTTATTAAAATGGTAAATACATGAAACCACCTCTATATACGCTTACGCTGCAGATATCTATATCCACACACTGCCGCCGCCTCTGTGTACACACACACAAGCACACCACATACACACACAACACAGCAGCTCTACACTCACACACACCCACAAAACACAGCAGCTCTACACACACACACCACAGCAGCGCTACACACACAGACACACACACCACAGCAGCTCTACACACACGCACACACAGCACAGCAGCTCTACACACACACACACACAGCAGCTCTACACACACAAACTCTGCTGCAACACAAAACACACTGCTGCTGCTATACCCATAAACACTGCTTCTGACACACACAATCACACAAAATAAAAAATGCAGCTCCTTACTAAACTTTGCAGACTCTACACATCCCCCCCCCCTCCCCCCCCCCCCCCAATTCAACTGAATCTGCTCAAAAAATCTTTCCGCTGTGGAGGGGGAGGAGTCAACCTGTGGCTGATACTTCCTGACCAATCCCCTGCCCTGTCTCAAAGCTGTTACTTCATTCTGACCAATCCCCTGCCCTGTCTCAGCTGTTCTGAAAGCTGATTGGCTTGAAATATACACATTGAAAATTACACATTGCAAGCTGCTTAAATTCCGGGCATTATCCAATCAGAGAGCAGGGCTTTCAATAATGCCCTGAATTGTACTGCTTTAGCCTATAATATGTATTATAGGCTAAAGCCGTAAAATTCAGGGCATTATTGAAAACCCTGCTCTCTGATTGGTTAAAATTCCGGGCATTATCCAATCAGTAATGTCCGGAATTTAGCAGCTTGCAAAGTGCAGTTTTCAATGGGTTTATTTCCAGCCAATCAGCTTTCAGAACAGCTGAGACAGGGCAGGGGGTTGGTTTGCTTGAAGTAAAAGCTCTGATACAGGGCAGGGGATTGGTCAGAACGTATCAGCCACGGGTTGACTCCTCCCCCGCCCGAGCTGACAGATTTTCTGAGCAGATTCAGTTGATTTGAGGAGGGGGTGGGCGGGAGAGATGGTGTCTGCAAAGAAGTAAGTGGTTGTCTGCAGTTTCTTTGTGGCTGCAGTTTGTGTGTGAGTGTGTGCTGTTGTGTTGTATATCTGTGTAGAAGTGCCGTGTGTGTGTCAGTGTCAGCAGCAGTGTTTTTGGGTGTAACGTGTGTGTGTAGCAGCAGTTTGTTTGTGTGTGTATAGAGGTACTGTGTATAGAGGTGCAGTGTTTGTGTGTGTGTTGTGTGTGAAGAGGTGCAGTGTTGTGTATAGAGGTGCAGTGGGGTGTGTGTAAAGGTGCTGTTGTGTGTGTAGAGGTGGGGGGGGAGTGCAAAGTTTAGTAAGTGGCTGCATTTTTTATTGTAGCTGCAGTGTGTGTGAGTGTCAGTGTCAGTGTCAGTAGTAGTGTTTGAGTGTAGCATGTGTGTAGAGCTGCTGTGTTGTCTGCTGTGTTGTGTGTGTAGAGGGGGCGGCAGTGTGGATATAGATCGCTGCAGTGTAAGCGTATATAGAGGTGCTTTAATGTATTTACCATTTTATTTTAATAACAATCTATATAACTATACAAAGGTGTCTATTTATGAAATAAGCCTACATTTAGCCTATAATAGTATTAATCCCCTCAGTACAGGGCATTACTGGCCAATAATGCCCTGTTCTTCGGGGATTATTACTTAATTATAATCCTTGTTGGTGTGGCAATCGCATTACATTTCCAGAACATTTTCAGCTGCTGCATAGATACATCTGTACATTCAGTTTGAAATGAGCTGTTAAACTGTTGAACCTTCACTGCATCTTCGCATGTTAATTGGACAACACCGCTATGTTACGGTTTACATGTTTATTATACGCACCTTTGGAAGCCTTAACGTTTTTTCAGACACTGTCCATCCAGGGATACTTTTGTGTAAACAGTAAGCAAGCTCATTTGGGAAACTAAACATGATACTCTGGTGGCTTGAGTGTTTTGAAGGACCTCGCACAACATGCCCTCTAAGAACATTAACCCATTCACTGCTGGAGCAGCGGACACCATACTGTTTGCAATAATTAATTATGATGATTTTATTTGCCATTGAATTGCTAATCCCTCTACTATTAAGGAAACAGTCCAAATATATTTTATTATAGCACCACTGTATAAGATTGTTTGTAGATGGTGTCATCTGATGACTTCTCTATTTACATTCAGTCACGCATATTTAAAGGAGGCTTCTATCCTTGTGCTAATTATCTTATTAAAACCTAGTTCGATATGACATCTTATGTGGCTTAAATAAATTGTAGAACTTTTTATTATGTATGATTGAAAATACACCTTAGTTTGTGTATACCAATGCAGCCACTTGTATCAGCTGCCGCAGAGCATGTGCTGCTGCACAGCGGGCCAAGAGTTGACCGTCCGCAGCACAATGCTTGGCATGGGTTAATGGCCCACCAGGATTCACACAGCGGGCATCGCGGCGGCTTCTGAATGGGACTCGCGCTGTGTGAATCCTGCCGGGCTGCATCAGTCTGTAAGAGACGCGCATTGAGAGTAGACAGAATCAGTCACTCTCCCTGCGTACCTCTAACAGTCGATCACAGTGCTTTTTAATTTTAATAACACGGTATTGAAGCAGGGGGTCTCTGGAGCTGAACCGCATTCATTTCAGGCTCGGGGACCCCCTGCTTCCCGATTTACAGGCCCTGGTATCGGGTGCCCGTATCTCCACCATGTTTAAATATCCTGCGTCACGGACCACGTGTCCGGAACATTTAAACAATGCATGGAGATACCGGCACCCCATACCGGGGCCTGTAACTCGGGAAGCAGGGATTCCCGAGGCTGAAATTAATGCGGTGGAGAGTGGAGTCCCACTTCTTCAATACCGTGTTATTAAAATAAAAACGGCTTAATTACCTTAGCGGCTAGGTGCCCTTTTTTGTTGTTGGCAAAAAGCTTTAGCAGTAAGGTCGCCCATTGTTCTTCAATCTAGAGATGTCTGGGGTAACACACCTTTATCCATTCGTATCGAAGTCGGCAATGTGACTTTGTGGGATTGTGTTTTTAAAAGGGTAATTAAGGAGAACTGGAGTTTCTGCAAAAAAACATTCTGTACAGTTTCCATTGGTGCTTTGGGTACAGGGATCTGCTCCTTCACTGAATGCTAAAGGAGCTATGACCTTTGTGCATACAAAAGTTACTACTGTTGACAATATCTACACCCTACTTGTCTGTATTGTTCAGGGCAGGGAGTGCCCCCACTTGCTAGAATTCTTTCAGGCATCTTTGCTTCTCTTCAGGAAAAAAATGTCCTTGAAGTTGTGGCACAATGGTGCTAGTGACAGGCCTGGACAAATCGAGATACAAGTATATATGAATGTGAATAAATGCCTGAAAATATGAGGTTTAACCAAAACTGTGATGTGATCTCTAGTGTAATTAAGTGAAAGTATGAATACTACTCAACATAAAAGATTAGAAGTGTACTATAGAGTGAAAAGACTATCGATCAGTTTGAAAACAGTATATCCCAAAATCTACACATGCAAAGTTTAAACATAAATCCCATGAACTGAAGAATACTAGATAAGTCTCGGAGAGATACCAGTTTCATCCGCAATGCAAAGGGAGAGGAAAAGGAATGTCCTCCTAAATGATCTTCAGATATTTCAATAAATGCAGGAGACTTAGGCCGCGCTTATCGTGCGCAAATGTATTGAATCCGTTGCGTGCGCTTATAGTAGGAGCGGAGCGACGGCTTGGTCGCGATCGCTGGAAGTCCATTCAATTTGATTTTTTTCAGCAGCCGTGCCGTCCGCATCGACGTAGCAAAGACTATAAGCGTGGCCTTAGGCAGCTTTCAGGAAGAATCACAACCAGGAATGTATCTAAAAAACAGCCCACGCTCCATACCGTATAAATGTGTGACCATTTTAATAGAAATATAAAGAACTTCTATAATGCTGGGGTGCGTGCAATTTTTCTGGGGGTGAGGGGGCGCAGCGCTTACAGAGGCCCAACGCTCTTCCCCCAAAGCATTTAAATTAAATGCCAGGGGACCAGCGCATGAGACCTCTGTAAATTCTTACCTTGTTTCCATGGTGACGCATCATTTGGTGCCGAGAGGAGGTAAAAGGGGGGGACCCAGGGGGAAAAGTTTGCGCACCCCTGCTATAATATAATTAATCAAAGAGAGAGTTAAAAACATTTGGCGTGTAATATGGGGCTGATGAAGTCACCTGTGAAGTGACAAAACGTGTAGGGCTTTTTCGGAGGGACATGGATGTCGTCACGTTGTACATGAGATGTGGGCCAGTTTTCCACAGCAAAAAGAGGAGTTAACGACCTTCCCCGCACGGGACGTTTAATCGGTGGTGCATTGTTCCGGATCTTGCTCTCCCGTCGTTCTTCATGATGGGACGCTTAACATCTTCATGTGGGGTAACTTCCAGGTGATGTGGAAAGTCCCATGGTGTCCGGGTGATGCTGTTTTGGAGATTTATAAATTGCACCCCAAATGCTTTAAACTCGGTGAGTACATTATAGTACTCCTTTTTGATGCCGTTGTTGCACGAAATCAGTAGACCGCACTAGGTTGAGGTATATGTAATGAAGACAAAACAAGGCACAATAAACCGACGTCTCAGTCCCCAAACGGGACGTTTCTCAAGGTGGTGCAATGAGTGGATGGGTGAATGGGACTGTGAGACATTTAAACCCCTAAAGCCAGGTGAAACATAATTAATGTGAACATTTAATTAGTTAAAATCATGCCACATCTGTACTCCCACAATCTCTATGACGCTGATATATGAACCTGGTGGGTGGCCATCTTTGCTTGGGATCCCCTTATGCATGCACAATGCTGATTTCCCTACTGCGCATGTGTGGTCTATGTGTACTCGTTGCCAGGGCAACTAGAACGGCGGCCATTTTGAAAATCGCAGCAGATGCTCAGGATCCAACCCGACACTATGGCTGTGAAGCACTATAGCATTTGTAAGGGAAATATACCTAGTACCGTGTGCCAACGTGATGAGCACCACTGACTATGGGGAGAGCAGAGGAACCTTGCATAGCATGAGAGCATAATGTGGATATAGCTGCAAGGTATGAAAACGCCCAAATAGTGAAGAAAGTGGTTGGGGGACATAGAAAATCATACACACTATGACTATGTAGTTTTTAAGGAATCTGTCCAATAAATACAATAATTAGACTGATATCACATAGTCTGTGTGGTAGAGACATAATGGTCCACATTAATGTACTTTATCACACTCTGTTGGACTCTTAGTCCTGTAAGCATAAAGGGAAAACATTAGGTAACCATGGCATACTATGTCACACACTCAATTTACAAGGGCATGGATATGATTCAAGTAAAGTCCTGAATATTACTCCCAAGAATACTGATAATTAACTTGGCTGTGGAAAAATTCCTAGTTTCAGCAGTCCAAAAGGTTGGATATATTCTCCAGGGCTGTCCTACTTCACATCACTGGTTTAACGACATCCATAAGTCACTGTTGTGGAAAATGAGAACATCCTATTGTCAGCAGATATAGTAATCGAAAAATCCATATTTCGTGATTGTATTAACGTTATAGGAAACAACCCAATTTAAAAGTATTCATTGAGTCCTCTTGGGCTCAGCGTATCCAGGCAGTGAATCATCCTCGCTTCAAGTTGCAGGAGTAGTTTATTGCGATCGCCCCCTCTACCTTTGGTAGATGTACCTTTTTCTAGTGGTGATGGAGCACTGGCCACGGTACGGCAATGGTGCAGCCAATGAGGGCATACCAGCTGTGTGACGTTATGGCTGCGCCCCTGCCACTATTCCCCCCCCCCCCCCCTTTCCCCCTGCAGCTAAAGCACAGACCGCACGCAGATTGCGGTTTTCACTCATGCACACGCCGCTGGGCGTGCGTGCAGAAGCTGATACTGGGGCCGTAGCCTTAGGCCTGGATCATACTGTGTGCGATGGCGCTTATACGCGCCAAGCACAAATTGCAGGATCACTTCGAGGCCGCTCCTAGTGCGCATGCACGACAGAGCACGATGGCGCAACCATGTTTTGAAAAGACTAAAAATGTGTATTTTCAAGCAGCGGCTGCAACACATGAGCGATTCAGCATGTCACGGCGAACCAGCTCCGTGACGTCATAGCCATGCCCCGTCACCCCCCCCCCCCCCCCCATCACCGCCAGCACTATGAGCAGGGATTGCTTGTGCTACCACCGCGTGGCACGGTAAGCGGTTTCACTCTCGCAAGCAAGTGGAGTGCATGAGCTCTGCCTTATTTGTGATCTTCGTAATACTGTATTATTTCCATGATGAACAGTGCATGAGCAGTCTCTGCTTTAGGATACATTATTTATATTACCACTTTTCTCTACCATTAATTGTTACAGATTAGGAACCAAAAAATACCAAAATGGCAGAAGCCCACCAGGCCGTGGCATTCCAGTTTACGGTTACTCCAGAAGGTATCGACCTCCGCCTGAGTCATGAGGCACTTAAACAGATCTACCTCTCGGGACTACGCTCTTGGAAGAAGAGATTGGCTAGGCTCAGGGTAAGCGTTAAACCTTGCCCATCTTTAAATTATATACAGTAGCCCCGCTCCTCTTCCCCTGTTATGCGACAAATTATTATCTTAGAGAAAATGTAGCTGTGGCCATTGCCAGCCATTCTCAGACCATAGTTGATGAAACTGAATTGTGGCAAACAGGATAAATCAATACTGGTGTATGGATGGAAAAACATTTATGGCTGGTTTGGAGGCATCACAGGGCCATGCCACTAGAACATAACCACGTTAATAAACTTTGGGGTAATGGACGACTGATGCGCAGTGTATAAAGCATTTGATTCTTTTTTTTTTTTTTCCATTTCACATTGCTTCCTTCATATAGAATAGTTTTATCACTGGGGTTTACCCTGCCAGTCCTTCAAGCTGGCTCTTTGTGGTTATCGCCATAATGGGGACCATGTATGCCCGCGTGGATCCATCCATGGGAATGATTGGGAAGATTAAAGAACATCTGCCAGTGAGGTATATATTACTTTGTCCTATCGCACACTGGTGCCTATGTTAATATTTTTGCCAATCTTTCATCGATTTCATTCATAGTCTTTTGAAGTTAGTTCATTTCTTAAAGCACGATCGCATGAAAAACATTGTTCCTTTCCTTGCTGTCCTATTTCCTCTTCAGTTTGGGTGGGGGGTGGGGGTTGGTTCAGCGTGTTTTTTTTATTTTTTTTAAATCTTGTGTGTGTATATTTACAACATTACAATTGTCTTGCCTTTTCGATTTAATGCTTGTCTTCCCTTCTGTTTCTTTGCACTTTGCAGTGGGTATTTATCTCATCAGGGACAGAGCATTGTGAGTGCTCTGTTGTTTTCTACAGGTCTGTGGTTTGCACTCATCATGACCATGAGATACATTCTGAAGCAGCTCCTGTCTTACCATGGCTGGATGTATGAGCAGCATGGCAAGATGTCCGTTACCACTAAGCTATGGCTGGTAAGCAGTGCCCTATTTGTGTGGTTTGTATTATGTAAACACATTTTTTTTTAAATATTTTTTTTTTATCAATTACGAACTATGTTAATGTCATTCAAAATTATACCGGTTTACACATGAAGGACGGTACCAACTGCCTAGCTCCATGTTTTTCAACAGAGGTTCCTAGGAACAATTTAATTAATTCCCCAGGCATCCCTAAAGGGTTTCCCTGCCATTTTCAGGTCATTTGACAATTGTATCAAATACAAAAGTATTTTGCAATTCATCTGATCTCAGACACGCTATTAGAGAGGGTTGGGGTTCTTTACAATGCATCTGATCACGAGGCGCTATTAGAGAGGGTTGGGGTTCCTTACAATGCATCTGATCACAGATGCGCTATTAGAGAGGTTTGGGGTTCCGCAGAATTTCACAATATAATTATAGGGTTCCTTAACAAAACATTTTTGGGAAACTACTGGCCTAGATTATGGCAGTTTCACCAAGAACCAGCCTTGGAAGTATAGCACAGCATTTTATCAGCTGCAAAACGATACTTAAGTAATAATCCCCTCAGAACAGAGCATTACTGGCCAATAATGCCCTGGCTGGAAGAGTTGAAGGCCCGAGGCGAAGCCGAGAGACTTTAACCCAGCCAGGGCATTATTGGCCAGTAATGCCCTGTTCTGAGGGGATTATTACTAATATAGGCTAAATGTAGACTTTTTTCATAAATAGGCATTTTTGTATAGTTATTTAGAATTTTTTTAATTAAAATAAAATGGTAAATACATCAATCCACCTCTATATACTCTTACACTGCAGATATCTATATCCACACACTGCCGCCCCCTCTGTGTGTGTGTGTGTGTACACACACACACACACACACACACAGCACCTCTACACACCACACAGCAGCTCAACACACACAAACTGCTGCTACACGCACACACACAGCACACACAACACAGCACCTCTACACACACAGTAGCTCTACACACACACAAGCACACCACACACACACACACACACACACACACATATATACACACATACACACTGGAGCTCTACACTCACAACACAGCACCTCTACACACTCACAACACAGCACCTCTACACACTCACAACACAGCACCTCTACACACACACAACACAGCACCTCTACACACACACACACACACACACACCCACACACACACACACACACACACACACAGCAGCTCTACACACACACAACACAGCTGCTCTACACACACACAACACAGCTGCTCTACACACACACACATACACACACAGCAGCTCTACACACAACACAGCCGCTCTACACATACAACACACACACACACACACACACACACTGCTGCTACACACACATACAACTGCACAACACAACACACACACACGCACTGCTGCTATACCCATAAACACTACTACTGACACACACACACACACACAGCAGCCACAATCCAAAAATGAAGCCACGTACTACTTTGCAGACTCTTCCCCGCTCTCCCCCCCCACCACCCCCATCCACCACCCCCATCCACCACCCAATTCAACTGAATCTGCTCAGAAAATCTGTCAGCTCGGGAGGGGTGGAGTCAACCCGTGGCTGATACTTTCTGACCAATCCCCTGACCTGTCTCAGCTGTTGTGAAAGCTGATTGGCTGGAAATAAACAGATTGAAAATTACACTTTGCAAGCTGCTAAAATTCTGCGCATTACTGATTGGTTAAAATTCCGGGCATTCTCCAATCCGAGCAGGGTTTTCAATAATGCCCTGAATTTTACTGCTTTAGCCTATAATATTTTATATTATAGGCTAAAGCGGTAAAATTCAGGGCATTATTGAAAATCCTGCTCTCTGATTTGGTTAAAATTCCGGGCATTATCCAATCAGTAATGCCCGGAATTTAGCAGCTTGCAAAGTGCAGTTTTCAATGGGTATATTTCAAGCCAATCAGCTTTCAGAACAGCTGAGACAGGGCAGGGGATTGGTTTGCATGAAGTAAAAGCTCTGAGACAGGGCAGGGGATTGGTCAGGACGTATCTGCCACGGGTTTTATTTATTTATTTATAAAATATTTTACCAGGAAGTAATACATTGAGAGTTACCTCTCGTTTTCAAGTATGTCCTGGGGTTGACTCCTCCCCCTCCGGAGCTGACAGATTTTCTGAGCAGATTCAGTTGATTTGGGGGGGAGAGAGTCTGCAAAGAAGTAAGTGGCTGTCTGCAGTTTCTTTGTGGCTGCAGTTTGTATGTGAGTGTGTGCTGTTGTGTTTAATATGTGTGTGTGTGTGTGTGTGTGTGTGTGTGTGTGTGTGTGTGTGTGTGTGTGTGTCAGTGTCAACAGCAGTGTTTATGGGTGTAGGATGTGTGTGTAGCAGCAGTTTGTGTGTGTGTGTGTGTGTGTGTGTGTGTGGGGAGGTGCTGTGCTGTGTATAGAGGTGCAGTGGTGCGTGTGTGTGGGGGGGGGTGTAGAGGTGCTGTGTTGTGCTGTGTTGTGTGTAGAGGTGGGGGGGTGGGGGGGAGTGCAAAGTTTAGTAAGTGGCTGCATTTTTTATTGTGGCTGCAGTGTGTGTGTTGTGCTGTTGTATGTGTAGCAGCAGCTTGTGTGTGTATAGAGCTCCTGTGTGTGTGTGTGTGTGTGTCAGTGTCAGCAGCAGTGTTTATGGGTGTAGCATGTGTTTGAAGAGGTGGTGTGTGTGTGTGTGTGTGTGTGTGTGTGTGTGTGTGTGTGTGTGTGTGTGTGTGTGTGTGTGTGTGTGTGTGTGTGTGTGTGTGTGTGTGTGTGTGTGTGTGTGTACAAAAGTGTCTATTATTTATGAAAAAAGTCTACATTTAGCCTATAATAGTAATAATCCCCTCAGAACAGGGCATTACTGGCCAATAATGCCCTGGCTGGGTTAAAGTCCCTCGGCTTCGCCTCGGGCCTTCAACTCTTCCAGCCAGGGCATTATTGGCCAGTAATGCCCTGTTCTGAGGGGATTATTACTTAATTACATTCTTTTCGCACTTCATGAAATTTATGTTGGTGGCACAGAACATTTTAATTTCCATACAGAATTAGTATTTTAAATCAGTTTCTTGATTTTAATCCATTTTTATTTTTGTTTATATAGACTTTGGTAAAGATTTTCTCCGGTCGTAAGCCCATGCTGTACAGTTACCAGGCATCACTACCGCGCCTCCCACTACCAGGAATCAAGCAAACCATGCAAAGGGTGAGTCTCAATGCTTTCCATAGATTGAAAGAAGATTTGTGTTTAAGATTAATGAAAATATCTGGGAGACTTGTGGGGTCATATTTAGTAACGTGCTACTCCACAAACACCTTCCAGACCGGAAGATGCTATTCACTTGAATAGGCCATGAAGTGTACATTTTAACCAATCTGTGTGGGAAGGTAATTTATAAATGAGTGCTGCTTAGTAAATATGGCTCTTGGTGTTCGACATGTGACAAGAGCTCTTGAACACGAGAACAGCTCGTCATATACTTCTAACTTATGATTTTATTTCTAAATAACAAAACATACAGATTTTATGGATTCAATACTATTTTGTATGAGGATCACTTAGTATTTTTTTTAAATGTTATTGCTATTATCACTGATTTTGCCACACTTGATTTTCTAGTACTTGGAATCCGTCAGACCTCTGATGACTGATGTGGAGCTCAAAAGAATGACCGCACTAGCAAAGGACTTTGAGGTGAAGCTGGCGCCCAGGCTGCAGTGGTACCTGAAACTGAAGTCCTGGTGGGCATCCAACTATGTAAGAGCTCTACCCTACTTCTACCTCCTGGGTTCTAGAGTTGAGAACCCCCTGCTCTAATGAAATGATACACTTTGTAAATATGTTTCCTGTGTTTGTGCCAGGTGAGTGATTGGTGGGAGGAATATATTTACCTGCGTGGAAGAAGTCCCATCATGGTAAACAGCAACTACTATGCAATGGTGAGTGTGTATATCTTATTTATGGTCCTCAAATGCCACCATGTTACGCTTTACTCTTACAGATTTGTGCAAAGCGATAACCAATTCTTCTCTCAGATTAGGTTTACATTATCACTATTGTTCAACATCATTCTAGTACTATAGTCTCCTTTGTGTGAAGAGGACACATGGGTGTTCGGTTAAATTATATATAGATATAGATATATCTATATAGATCTATATAGATATATATAGATATATATATATATATCACAGCTGGCATGCAAAGCAAAAGAGTCAAATAATCAGGTGCATGTTCCATAAGTTTAAAACCAGAGACAGAACATACAACACACAACACACAGACAAAGCTCAGTTTTAGCACATCTAGTGAAACTCATACACGGTACAGTGCCTAAATATATATGTATAAATATCTATTAAATTAAATGGTCTTTTAGTTTGACATTTTTGGCCAAAATTGTTGTAAGCCCCTGAGCCAACTTAACGGCAGACCTCAATTCAGGGGTCCCTAACGCTAATATAAATTCTTAATAACCTGTGTAATAACAGGAAGAATGATTTATAGTAAATCTGTCAATATTAGTTGCAAAGTTCTAAGTCTGATTGAAGCCTTTATTAACCTGCACATTACCAGGAAAAGCACTCTGTATTAGAGTTGTCACAACCATCCAGCAAGCAAACAAGTTCCCCTGTGTGGAAGATGCTATGGAGTGAGCCCTTAACCATTTAAATGTGGGAGGGGGTGAGCTTAAATTAAGTAGGAGGTTGCCAACCTCCAATCAGCCAGGACTAGCTGAAACACAATTGTGAAATATACTAGACACCTAACAAGCTCCTATTGAACCCCCAAAACATATATATAAGCATATGAGTGTCACAGAGGAGTGCTACTGAGCATGGCAATATATATTTAAAACCAGAGACAGAACATAAAACACAGACAAAGCTCAGTTTTAGCACATCTAGTGAAACTCATACACGGTACAGTGCCTAAATATATATGTATAAATATCTATTAAATTAAATGGTCTTTTAGTTTGACATTTTTGGCCAAAATTGTTGTAAGCCCCTGAGCCAACTTCACGGCAGACCACAATTCAGGGGTCCCTAACGCTAATATAAATTCTTAATAACCTGTGTAATAACAGGAAGAATGATTTATAGTAAATCTGTCAATATTAGTTGCAAAGTTCTAAATGGTCCATTTTATTTAATAGATACTTATACATATATATTTAGGCACTGTACCGTGTATGGGTTTCAATGGATGTGCACTGAGCTCTGTCTGTGTTTTATGTTCTGTCTCTGGTTTTAAATATATATTGCCATGCTCAGTAGCACTCCTCTGTGACACTCATATGCTTATATATATGTTGTGGTTATTTTGGGGGTTCAATAGGAGCTTGTTAGGTGTCTAGTATATTTTGCATGTTCCATAAGACAAGTATATGCAACAGATTGCCTTCCCAGCAGGGAAAGCAAAGAAACAGCACTCGGTAGTATATAGCAAAAAGATTGTATTGATACAACATGACAGCACATGTGTAAACCAACGTTTCGGTCCACTTAAGGACCTTCTTCATGGAAGTGCTGAAGAAGGTCCTTAGTGGACCGAAACGTTGGTTTACACATGTGCTGTCATGTTGTTTGAATACAATCTTTTTGCTACATACTACTGAGTGCTGTTTCTTTGCTTTCCCTGCTGGGAAGGCAGTGTGTGTGTGTGTGTGTGTGTGTGTGTGTGTGTGTGTGTGTGTGTGTGTGTGTGTGTGTGTGTGTGTGTGTGTGTGTGTGTGTGTGTGTGTGTGTGTGTGTGTATATATATGTATGTGTGTATGTATATATATATATACCGTATTTCCTCGATTGTAAGACGCAGTTTTTTTCCCTTTTTCACGTGGCTGAAATAGGTCTGCATCTTACAATCGATGTACTGAAAGAAAAAAAAACAGCCAGGGGGCGCTGCTGTAGATGCTTGCCGGGTTTTCTGTGTGCAGCAAAAATGTCTGAGATCACGGCTCCCCTACTCCCCCTCGTGCAGAGAGATATAACAGCATAGTTGCAATCACAGCCCCCCTCCCCTCTGTGCAGAGAAGTCATGGCCGCCCCCCCTCCATGAGGTGCAGAGAGTTCAGTGGAGATCCCACGGACAGGTGTATGTCTTCACAGCAGCCCCCATCCCCCCTGTCAAATCTCTGTGTGAGCTGCACGTGCATATGGAGATCTGTGTGTGTATCTCTGTTTCTCTATCTGTGTGTGTGTGTGTGTGTGTGTATCTCTGTGTCTGTCTGTCTGTCTCTGTCTGTCTGTCTGTCTGTCTCTGTGTGTCCTTCCATTCTCTCTCCCTCCTATCTCTCTCCCCCTTCCCTCCTATCTCTCTCCCCCTTCCCTCCTATCTCTCTCCCCCTTCCCTCCTATCTCTCTCCCCCCCTTCCCTCCTATCTCTCTCCCCCTTCCCTCCTATCTCTCTCCCCCCCTTCCCTCTTATCTCTCTCCCTCCCCTTCCCTCCTATCTCTCTCCCCCCTTCCCTACTATCTCTCTCCCCCCCTTCCCTCCTATCTCTCTCCCTCCCCTTCCCTCCTATCTCTCTCCCTCACCTTCCCTCCTATCTCTCTCCCCCCCCTTCCCTCCTATCTCTCTCCCCCCCCCTTCCCGCCTCTCTCTCCCCCCCCCTTCCCTCCTATCTCTCTCCCTCCCCTTCCCTCCTATCTCTCTCCCCCCCTTCCCTCCTATCTCTCTCCCCCCCTTCCCTCCTCTCTCTCCCTCCCCTTCCCTCCTATCTCTCTCCCTCCCCTTCCCTCCTATCTCTCTTCCCTCCTATCTCTCTCTTCCCCTTTCCCTCCTATCTCTCTCTCCCCTTTCCCTCCTATCTCTCTCCCTCCCCTTCCCTCCTATCTCTCTCCCCCTTCCCTCCAATCTCTCTCCCCCCCCTTTCCTCCTATCCCTCCCCCCACCTTCCCTCCTATTTCTCTCACTCCCCCTTCCCTCCTATCTCTCTCCCTCCCCCTCCTATCTCTCTCCCCCCCTTCCCTCCTATCTCTCTCCCCCCCTTCTCCTATCTATCTCCCCACCTTCCCTCCTATCTCTTCCCCTTCCCTCCTATCTCCCTCCACCCTTCCCTCCTATCCCTCTCCCCTCCTTCCCTCCAATCCCTCTCCCCCCTTCCCTCCTATCCCTCTCCCCCCCTTCCCTCCTATCTCTCTCCCCCCCTTTCCTCCTATCCCTCCCCCCACCTTCCCTCCTATTTCTCTCCCTCCCCCTTCCCTCCTATCTCTCTCCCTCCCCCTCCTATCTCTCTCCCCCCCTTCCCTCCTATCTCTCTCCCCCCCTTCCCTCCTATCTCTCTCCCTCCTATCTCTCTCCCCCCCTTCCCTCCTATCTCTCTCCCCCCCTTCCCTCCTATCTCTCTCCCCCCCTTCCCTCCTATCTCTCTCCCCCCCTTCCCTCCTATCTCTCTCCCCCCCTTCCCTCCTATCTCTCTCCCCCCTTCCCTCCTATCTCTCTCCCCCCTTCCCTCCTATCTCTCTCCCCCCTTTCCCTCCTATCTCTCTCCCTCCCCTTCCCTCCTATCTCTCTCCCTCCCCTTCCCTCCTATCTCTCTCCCTCCCCTTCCCTCCTATCTCTCTCCCTCCCCTTCCCTCCTATCTCTCTCCCTCCCCTTTCCTCCTATCCCTCCCCCCACCTTCCCTCCTATTTCTCTCACTCCCCCTTCCCTCCTATCTCTCTCCCTCCCCCTCCTATCTCTCTCCCCCCCTTCCCTCCTATCCCTCTCCCCCCCTTCCCTCCTATCCCTCTCCCCCCCCTTCCCTCCTATCCCTCTCCCCCCTTCCCTCCTATCCCTCTCCCCCCTTCCCTCCTATCCCTTTCCCCCCTTCCCTTCTATCCCTTTCCCCCCCTTCCCTCCTATTCCTTTCCCTCCCCCCCTTCCCTCCTATTCCTCTCCCCCAGAAAAAAATTCTGCACATTTAATATAGTGCTTTTTTCCCCCGATTTTTTTTTTTATTAAATCAAGGGTGCGTCTTAGAATCGAGGAATATATGTATTTATGTAATATATATATACATACACACACACACACAGTTAAGGACTGCGCCTGTGTATAGTCACACACAGCTCAATCCTCTTATAACGCTGTGCTTGGGGTCCAATGAATCACATCGCGTTAGAAATAATGTACAATTGTATGCATTATACAATAAAGTATTTAAGACACCAATAATCGTGATGTAAAGTATTCATAAATACGAAAATTGGGAGCCACACTTGCATCACGTTAAGCGGATTCACGTTGTAATGGATCGCGTTATAACGGGGTTGATATATAATAATTTTATTATTATTTATTTATTTATTTTTGTCTTGTGCACCTTAGGATTTTCTGTACGTTACTCCAACTCCAGTTCAGGCAGCACGTGCAGGTAACGCGGTACACGCCATCTTGTTGTACCGACGCCAACTCAGTCGCGAGGTGCTAAAGCCGGTAAGGAAGTAGTCTGTGTGCACATTTGCCTAAGGAAAAGTTTGTGTGTTTGTGTGTGGATATGCAGATGTAGCAAAGGTTATTGCTCCCACATGCGCGTTATGGTGTGATATCCTGCGCTATCCCTGTCATTAAATCCTACGGAACTTTTTGATCGTCTGTGTTTCGTTGTTAGATTGTAGAGGTTGAAAAATGACATATGTTCATCCTATCCTAAATTTAGACCACAGATACTATATCCTATATCCGTACTTACAGTAAATTGATCCAGGGGAAAGCAAACAAAAACCCCCAGTATCATATCCAATGATATCTCAGAAGGGGAAAAATATAAATTCATTCCTGACTCCAAGAATTGGCAATCAGATTTCTCCCTGCATCAGCATCCTTCCCATGTTACTTATTTGGTATATACCTGTGTACCTTTCCTTTCTGAAAAGGTGTCCAAACTTTTTTTGAAAATATCTATTGTATCTGCCATCACAGTATCGGTTATAACGCAATGTGTTGTGTTAAGGGAAGTGACCAGTCCCTTTTTTTATTTTGTTTTTGTTGTTATTCTGGGATTTATTTATTTATTTTATTTATTTTGTCTTTCCTGGCATTGGAGCGCTTTTGCCAATTTGTCTATCTTAGCAAGCACTGGACTGCATAGAGCCCCTTACACTTATTCCCCATAGATCCACAATAATCATTGTAGAACAGTGACTTACTTATTTATTTATTTATAAAATATTTTACCAGGAAGTAATACATTGAGAGTTACCTCTCGTTTTCAAGTATGTCCTGGGCACAGAGCAAAACAAATAATACATGGTTACAAGTACAGTTACATAAATGAACAAGGTATACATAGCAGCAAGACTACCCCCGGGACCCAGAGAACCGGTAACGATGTATCAAATCCTCATTTATGTTTAAGGATGGAGTGCTACAATATATGTTTTTTTTGTTTGTTTGTTTGTTTGTTTTTTGTGGGAGCAATGAAGTCTGCTACATCTGTAGTTTTAGATTTTAGATAGATCTATATAACAAGATAACAAAATATAGAACAGGGCTAACAAAAGCACACCAATAGCAAAATGGTACTAATAATAATTTTAAAAAAAGTGAATGCATAAAGTCTCCTGCTATCAATGCAAATACAATATAACAGTGAGAGCATCAAATACAAAAAAAAAAAAAAAGGCCTATTTCTTTCCCTTGCAGCTTTGAGGTAAGTACTAATAAAAAGTCCAAAATCAATCTCCAGCGCATAGGAAAGAAAAATACAAAAACAGAGCAAAAATTTGGCGAAAAATATCTGTTGCGTTAAAAAAAAAATAAGAGGAATAGTCACAACCCGGTGTCTTATGTATACAGCTTTGGAATGCTGCTATGTGGTGTTCAAGATAGGGTCATGACCTCATAGACGTTCAGTCTTCTTAATGTATATCGGCTCAGAAAATAGAGGCAATGGTCCATGGCATAATGCTCATTTAATATAACAGTAGGGACTGAACCAACTCACATTTAAAACAATAAAATTGCGCATGTAAGACAGAGGTTTGTCAGGGAGATCTCTGAGGAAGCATCAGCGAAATGCGTAGGGTGTTCCTGAGGTGGAGACGGAGAAAGCAAAGTAGAAGAGACTTCATGGAGATTCTGAGAGCAGAGAGCCGTGATTCCGCAAGACGAGATTTTCAGACCCCACGTGATGCAGAAGTAACTCAGCGGTCATTCGGGCTGGCGTCGATGCGGTGAGGACTGTCGAGCTAACAAACCTATGTCTTACATGCACAATGTTATTGTTTTAAATGTGATTTGAATGGAGTTTGTTCAGCCATCCCTATTATATTAAATTCGTATTATGCTATGTTCCATTTCCTCTTTTTTCTGAGCTGATATACATTAAGAAGACTGAACGCCTGAGGACATGATCATATCCTACATTCCACATAGGAGCATTCCAAAGCTGTATACAAAGACACTGGTTTGTGACTATTACTCTTTAAAAAAAAAAAAAAAAAAAAACATTCCTATGCACTGTAGGTATCTTGTTGGATCAAGACATCTGTTTGGAGAAGTATTAAAATTGCTCGATGAGCAACCTCTACAAATGTTTGTTATTTAATGTTTATGCTTTGTGTGACCGTGATAAGATGATAATTCTGTGTGTTACATTGTACAGTACCATTTGGGTTTCGTCAGGGAATTCGAAAAAAGGTTTTGTGCACTGTTATTTTATAGGAGCCCATTCTGCAGGATGCCTTTAAAACCTCTGCATTTGCCAGTGGTTTTAAATTTTCTTCATATGCATTGCCAAGTTTCTGAAGCACTCTGGGGCTGATGGGACCTGTAACATACACACAACTGTAATTGGCAGTGCATTTTGTCTACATCACACTAAAAGGTTCAGTGGGTGGAGTATTCAGCCAGGAGTTTGTATCAATTCTCTTGCATTGTGTTATCTCCCCCTCATGGTATCTCTCTGCGATGGTTCTGTACCCTGGGCGTGCATGTATGCTGCCTCCCCTTCTTTTATAACTGGGTACAGAGCAGGGTCCCTGGATCCATAATCCCGTTATGCTCGTCCCAGTGGGAGCGCACCTTTAACACCACCCGCATACCTGGAGAGGAGACCGGTAAGTGAGAGGGTAATCCAGAATCAACATCATCATTGTCCGTTATGGTGAATGGAACCTAACAAGACTCCAGTTTTCTTTCCATTCTCTTCTTCTAATTGAATTTCTGAGTAAAAACTACTGCATATTTAGGTTTTGCCATTTTGGGTTTGGAGATTTACATACTGTATGTCTGCACCTATCATTCTTGACCTCTGTTTTACAATCTGTAGTGTGGAACAGTCAGATTTTGTCTACGTGACTATAATTTTTAGTGCAGTGAGGTTCAGGTAGACCATGAATCCATTTTACCAGCAAACTACAATTTTATAACGATGGCAAAATAAATGTAAGTAATTTTTCACATATCAAAGAAGGTCGGACAAGCAAAGCTCCAAACCTTTTATTGCAAAACCTATTGGAAATAAAACCAACAAACTGAACTGGAAAGGTGAAGGTTTGTCTATCTATATCTTTGCATGTGTGAGACAGCGCTGAGTTAACATTTGGATAGATTTATTGTGTTCATTGACAACTTAATCTCTCTGACGCAGTGGAGTGTCTTTATTGATTAGTGTATTTTCTCTGCTTCTCTTTTCTTTCCTTTCCTTGTTTGCTTTTGTACATTTGTTGTGGTATTTCCCTGCTTTGGTGTCCTTCAACTCCTTCTCTGCCCCCCAAACACACCCCAATTATTTTTCCGCATCATACACCTTGTGTTGGTCGGTACCATCAACCTCGTCCTCCCCTGTCTGCCTATCTGTTTCCCCTGTCCGCATTTACATGTTTCTTTCTTTTTCTGCCTTCACTGTTTTGTCTCTGTCTGTGCCTCCCCGTTTCCCTTTTTATACAGCTGATGATCCAAGATTGTTTACCAATGTGTTCAGCTCAATGCGAGCGCATGTTTAACACAGCTCGCATCCCAGGAATTGAAACAGGTAGGAATAATCCTGTGCACCCCTAGAATACATGCAGTCATGTCTTCTCCTTCTGAGGCTTACTGCACCCTTTGAAGCAATTTTGCAATGAAAAATGATTATGCGCTTGGAGGCAATTTACCATTATTGCCTTCTAATTCCAAAGCTATGTCACTTGCATTTTACCATCACTTCTGAAAATATTTTATTTGACCTAAAACTTCAGACGTGTTTAATTTGCTTTCTGTTTTGTCTGTAGCTGAACAATCTGCCCTAAATAATTGCTATCTTTTTTGCTTGAAAGAGGTGCATTAACTTTCTTTACTAACACCCTAACACTTTGTTTTACAAGTTGACTTGTGGTTATTGGTGTGGCTAAAGGGCAGAGCACAATCCATTCACCATCAATAATAGGACGCATCACATTTACATTAACACGTGTTCACAATACCATTACCATTTAATGATAACATGAGAGAAGCGGTGAGTGTCTTTGGTAGTGTCTATGCTGTTCTCTGAATTTAGATAGTTAGCTTTTCGGATCAGAATATTGTCTATGTAATGTAATGTTCATTGCTCTGTACTGTACCAACCCTATCAAAGTAGAAATATGTTGTGTTATATAATAACCTGGATGCTGAGTTCACAGCTTCAATTTCCTCTTTGGTGCATAAAAAAAAATTACCTTTTAAAATAAATACAGTACTTTATTTCTTCAAAACGCATCTATAGATGTGCTTTATAGAAAAACAAGAAAAGGAGCGCTAGTGATGATACAAAAGGGATTTAAATGTGCACGTAACCTGACATAAAAATTATATGCAAAATGATTGCAGCTCCAACCTTTAACAGGCTGTTCAGGCTTCTAGATAAGGGGTGCACAAACATTACCCCCTGCGACCCGCTGCATGCTGTCCCCCCTGCTCGTGCCCTCCTTACTCTGGCTCCGGGAGTCAAATGACGCCGCGGGGGTTCGTGACGTCACTTTGCCATGGTAAAGTGATGTCACGTGACACCGCAGCGAGCGTCCTTTAACGCCGCATTGCCATGATGGCGTCGCTGGAAGCCACGGTAAGTGAGTTACAGAGGCCTTGTCCGGTCCCCCGGCAATTACTTTAAATGCCTTTGGGAAGAGCGCCGGACCTCTAACCGCCGCGCCCCCTGGAAAATCTTGCGCCCCATAGTTCGCTCCCCACGGTTCTAGATAATGGATTTGCAGTTATGGATGCTGGAGCGCAAAATGATTTTCAAAAATAATTTCTGTCGTGAAGACCAGTGATGAATATGAAAACGGAAACAAAAGTCTCTCTCTGAAGTCACATGTAGTTGGTAGAAAATTTGCCATCTTTAGGCTGAGCTTATAGTGCAGGCTACATTGGCGGCAACGCTACCGGTGATGTCGGCGTCACAAAAGTTGTAATTGAGTTTTTGCGATGTCGTTGGCTGTGCATTCGCTCGGCGCCACTATCTTTCCCGTCCTCCCCGCAGACCGGGTTTGCAGCAGACGCTGGATTTCTTACTACGCGTTTCGTTCGAATAGGACCTATTGAGAGAGACTATTAATCTCTTGACACTCTTAGAAATTGTGAATTTTCTACATACTACATGTGAGTAAATAGTGAGACACTTGTTTCCATTTTCATATTTAGCACTGATTTATCACTGGTCTTCACTATAGAAATTTATTTTTTAAACACGTTTTGCGCTCCAGTTGCATATCTATAGATGTGCTTTGCCTGCCTAATTTGTAAATCATAGATTATATATTTTTTTAATAATTACAATATTATCTTTGGGATCTATTTTTGTAAATTAGTTTCGAGGTATACTATGTATAATCGAATGGTAAATATGGAGAACGTGCAAAAATGCTAAAAATCACTTTTACATGAGTGAATGCCCCTTTTTAATGAATGGGGGGCGAAAAACCCCATAAGTAGCCATCCTGAAAAGTAAGCTCAATAGGGCAATGAAAGGGCAAAACTGTGATTTGTTTTAGTCCTGCACACATTTTTATTCCATATTAAGAGCATCATAAACAAAAACAGACAAATTCCAGCTGATACCACACCAGTTGCCAAGTCTTTGTATTGTTTGGTAGAATTATTGTCTCCATCCTTTCTGACCATATTTATTTAGCCTTTGTATAAACTTGACCCAAACTTATTTATTTATTTTTTCCTGTCGTCTTCCTGCACATTTACGTGTGTGTGTGTGTGTGTGTGTGTCTGCACAGACTCTATCCAGCACTATACAGACAGCAAGCACATTGTAGTGTACCACAACGGTCGCTTCTTCAGAGTCTGGGTTTACCATGGCGGGCGCCTGCTGAACCCTAAAGAACTGGAGCTCCAGTTCCAAAACATCCTGAACGACAAAACCCTTCCACAGCCTGGAGAAGAGAAGCTGGCTGCTCTCACTGCTGGAGAGAGGTAAAAAGCACTCGTGTTTGTTCTTCTACTGTGTATTACGAACTAAGCTTAATTAGGGTAATATCAACTTTATGTGAAACTTGCACATTTGTTTGTTTTAATGCATGCACAGTAATGCCCATGAGTATCCAATGTACAGTATATAGTGTTTTTGAAGCATGAATCTATACCTTCAAGAATATTACTAGTAATCTGCTATGTGTTTTCAAGAAGTTGATTTCTTAATGTTTGTTCCAATTTTGAAGGACTCCCTGGGCCAAGGCTCGTAAAGCCTATTTCCGGAGCGGGAAGAACTTGCTTGCCTTGGATCTTGTTGAGAAAGCAGCTTTCTTTGTCACTTTAGAGGACAGCGAGCAGGGACTACGGACAGAGGACCCTGTGAATTCTTTGGACACCTACGCTAAATCTCTACTACATGGGAAATGCTATGACAGGTCAGAACAGTACACAAGGAAGGTAGAAGTGTGCTTTCCTCCCCGTTGAAGTAACACCGCAAATTTGTGTGTGTGTGTGTGTGTGTGTGTGTGTGTGTGTGTGTGTGTGTGTGTGTGTGTGTGTGTGTGTGTGTGTGTGTGTGTGTGTGTTCGTGAGCGCTTGTCAATCCACTGCTGAATGAAGGCCTCCCAAATGATATATAGATACTCAATTTACAAATATGACAAAAATAAGATGCATGCAATGGGGCATCCTTTCTTTGTGTGGGAGGGGGAGTTCAGGAGGTATATATTAAGATCGTTCACATGATGATGATATTACCACTTTTTCATGGAGCATAGGAGCACAAACCACTTAGAAGTAGTTATATAATAGAAATTCGAGACATGGCAGGACTGTTTTATGGAGAATACAAATAACACTGAACTTTAGTGTGCTGAATATGTATAACAACATGCACAAAACATCCAGAAATGTATGTGAGAAGGCAAAAGAGCACACGCTAAATTAAATATTTTGTCATCCGTGGATTTGTTCTTTTAATATCTATTACCAAATAAATAATCTATTATTATGGATGAATCTAAGCTGTACTGCTCAATGTTCATCCGTTGAGGAAGTATAAAAGCTATTCAGTTTTATCACAAGCAAGAAAAAGTAACAAGTGAGTGGACTGGTCAAACCGAAACCGAACATTCATTTTCTCATGGAAGTATATAACAGAAACATACTTATCAGTGTGTCTGTGTATGTGTGTGTGTATATAATATATATCAGAAAATAGCCGTGTTCGTCCAGTTGCGATAGTGCAGAATAAATTAGTTCTTCAGTATTAGGTGATACCTTTATTTATTGGACTAACAATTTATGTCATAGGACAAGCTTTCGAGAGTTCTCCTCTCTTCTTCAGGTCAAGTGGTCAAGGTCTTCAGGTGAAGAAGAGAGAACTCTCGAAAGCTTGTCCTATGACATAAATTGTTAGTCCAATAAAAAAGGTATCACCGAAACATGAAGAACTCATTTATTCTGCACTACAGGCATACCCCGCATTAACGTACGCAATGGGACCGGAGCATGTATGTAAAGCGAAAATGTACTTAAAGTGAAGCACTAGCTTTTTCACACTTATCGATGCATGTACAGTACTGCAATCGTCATATATGTGCATAACTGATGTAAATAACACATGTGTAACAGGCTCTATAGTCTCCCCGCTTGCGCACAGCTTCGGTACAGGTAGGGAGCCGGTATTGCTGTTCAGAACGTACTGACAGGCGCATGCGTGAGCTGCCGTTTGCCTATTGAGAGATATGTACTTACTTAAGAGTGTACTTAAAGTGAGTTTCCTTAAACCGGGGTATGCCTGTATATCTTAATATATAAATGCGAATGGTTAGTGGCTCTATTACGTCACCCAACTGCCACTCTCTTCCCCCTCGGCCTCACCCCCCCCCCCCCCACACACACACACTCTCTCTGTCCATTTCACCCCCCTCCCCCCATCACACTCACCCTCACGTGCGCCGCCCTGCACCGGCTCCCGGATGGAGGGGAAGCGCGGCGCGGCCCTCCTGCCCAGCTGCCAACGCTCACTTCCCTCCCCGGCGCTCACTTCCCTCCCTCCCCGGAGCTCCCTTCCCCACCCCCCCTCCCTTCCTTTCACCCCACCCCCCCCCCCTCCCTGCCTTTCACCCCACCCCCCCCCTGCCTTTCACCCCACCCCCCCTGCCCTTCACGCACCCCCCCTCCCTGCCCTTCATGCACCCCCCCCCCTGCCCTTCACGCACCCTCTCTGCCCTTCACCGCACCCCCCCTCCCTGCCCTTCACCCCACCCCCCCTCCCTGCCCTTCACCCCACCCCCCTCTCCCTGCCCTTCACCCCACCCCCCCTCCCTGCCTTTCACCCCACCCCCCTCCCTGCCTTTCACCCCACCCCCCCCCTCCCTGCCTTTCACCCCCCCCCCTCCCTTCCTTTCACCCCACCCCCCCTCCCTGCCTTTCACCCCACCCCCCCTCCCTTCCTTTCACCCCACCCCCCCTCCCTGCCTTTCACCCCACCCCCCCTCCCTTCCTTTCACCCCACCCCCCCTCCCTGCCTTTCACCCACCCCCTGCCTTTCACCCCACCCCCTTCCCTCACTTTCACCCCACCCCCCACCCCTCACTTTCACCCCACCCCTCACTTTCACCCCACCCCTCACTTTCACCCCCCCCCTCACTCACTTTCACCCCCCCTCCCTCACTTTCACCCCCCCACCCTGCCCTTCACGCACCCCCCCCCTCCCTGCCCTTCACGCACCTCCCCTCCCTGCCCTTCACGCACCTCCCCTCCCTGCCCTTCACGCACCCCCCCTCCCTGCCCTTCACGCACCCCCCCTCCCTGCCCTTCACGCACCCCCCCTCCCTGCCCTTCACGCACCCTCACTGCCCTTCACGTACCCCCCCCCTCCCTGCCCTTCACGCCCCCCCCCCTGCCCTTCACGCACCCCCCCTCCCTGCCCTTCACGCACCCCCCCCTCCCTGCCCTTCACGCACCCCCCCCCCCCCTCCCTGCCCTTCACGCACCCTCCCTTCCCTTCACGCACCCCCCACCTCCCTGCCCTTCACGCAACCCCCCCCTCCCTGCCCTTCACGCACCCCCCCCCCTCCCTGCCCTTTCACGCACCCCCCACCTCCCTGCCCTTCACGCAACCCCCCCCCTCCCTGCCCTTCACGCACCCCCCCCCCCTCCCTGCCCTTTCACGCACCCCCCCCCCCCTCCCTGCCCTTCACGCACCCCGCCCCTGCAATCCCGGGCAACGCCGGGTATATCAGCTAGTATATATATATATATATATAAGCAATATGATACCGTTGGGGAACAAAATCAGCAGGCAGCAGTCCAGAATTGATCAAACAAGTGTATTGAATGAATACATTCTGTGTCTATTCATTCAATACACTTGTTTGATCAATTCTGGAGTGCTGCCTGCTGATTTCGTTCCCCAACGGTATCGTATTGCTTATATTCCATTATAGGATATGCACCCACACCAGTGACTTTTATTACGGAGTGCCTCTGGTTCCTTTATATTATATATTAATAGATAGATAGATAGATATCTGCTACTTTAATTCATTAATTGATATGGCCCAAAACACTTATTTGACACAGGAAATTACAGTCCAAGTTTAAACATGTATGCAGATATATTTTTTTGCTGTGTTCTTCCTTTTCTACACATTCCTGTGGTTTTTTTGTGTTTTGGGTCAGTACATTAGTGATTGATTGTGCCTGTGTAATAGAATAGCTTACAGGTAATGTCTTTTCTTTCCTGTGGTTACCTCAGGTGGTTTGATAAGTCCTTTACCTGTGTGGTGTTCAAGAATGGGAAGGTGGGACTGAACGCTGAGCATTCTTGGGCTGATGCCCCTATCATGGGACACATGTGGGAGGTAAGCATTAAACACAAGACAAAATGACATGTATTTTAGCAACAACGGTTTACGCACAGCTTTTCAGAAAAAGAAAAGCTTCAAGTAAGTATCTCCAGAAGCAGGGAATTCCCTGGAGCTGAAATGAATGGAGTTCAGCTCCGAGACCACCTGCTTTAATTCTGTGTAAAGCAAAATAAAAAAGGAAAACAAAACCTCCCACTTGGCTTGCCGCTTTATGGAATGTAGTGAGTTTTCACACTTCCCTATGCACTGTAATGTGAGCTGAGTGCTTTCTCTTGTTTCTTTTATCCTAGTCCATGTTGGCTACAGATTGTTTTCAGCTTGGATATAATGAAGACGGTCACTGTAAAGGTCAAGTCGATAGCACATTGCCTGCACCACAGAGGCTGCAGTGGGAAATCCCTAGTGAGGTGGGTGTGCCTCCAATGTTCTGATATTTACAGTTTCACATGGTTCTGTGTTTTAATCCCTCAATACTTGAGTAGTGTGTAATGGCCGTGCTGCCTGTACAGTCCTGAAATACTTTACACCCCCATTAGAGTTCTAAACTTTTTTTTTTTAAATACACAGATATTTAATTTGAATGCATTGACAACAGCCCCTTTTATGCATTCATTTATCATTTGGCTTTCCTCGTTATCACTAGTATACCAATAAATACAAATGTTTGTGGAAACTGTCTCTGCATGTGGGAGAACAATGTCAGAGATGGGATATGAAGGGAAGAAAATCAGGGCTCCCCGGATTTGCTCAATAAACTAATTTATTGCCAATTGACTTAACGTTTCGGCCACACAGGCCTTTCTCAAAAGCTGAAGTGGCATAATCATAATGGCATAACCATTATGCAATTTTTGCTTTTGAGAAAGTCCTGTGTGGCCGAAACGTTAAGTCAATTGGCAATAAATTAGTTTATTGAGCAAATCCGGGGAGCCCTGATTTTCTTCCCTTCGTTATACCCTGGATTGATACAGAGAATCCTGAACCAGGAGCACCGGTAGTTGTATCCCCTTTTTTCTGATTATAATAGTGTGCAGCAATTTATCACTCTTCTATAGAGATGGGATATGACATGAGACCTAGACGTGCTGTATACGTCTTTACTCTCCCTCTCTGCTTTCTTTGATAGTGTCAGGAAGTCATCAACAGCTCTCTGAATGTAGCTCAAGCTTTAGCCGATGATGTCGATTTCCACATATTTCCCTTTAAAGACTTTGGCAAAGGCTTGATAAAGAAGTGTAAGACCAGCCCTGATGCTTTCATTCAAATAGCTCTGCAGCTCGCTCACTATAGGGTAAGATTCAGTCATTTTGCTCTGGTTTACTCTGTCCTCTTCTTATGCCGTGTTTACCATTACTGTTTGTTGTATTTGCCACTTCACCCCTTTTTGTGTATGTGTGTGCGTAAGTGCATTCCTTCATTTAAGCCACATAAAATATTTAGCATTATTCTGCTTCCGAAAAAAGCATGTGTGTTTTAATGAGGACTAAACACAAGTACTTCTCCCCCGCCCCAACTTGTAATGGGGAATAAAAAGTGTGTATGACAAAACTGCCAGGGGTGTTTTCAACTAATTCGCTCCATGTTGATCAGGACGAGAGCGATCACCAATACTCACCCACGTCGCAAATAACTTCATGCCAGTGTTTTTGTTTGTTTTCTTTTACATATTACTATTTTGTTCATGGGAATGCTCAAATATGCATCTATCCTAATTATTGTAATCATCCTTCTTTCTATGGCTGTGTAACTGGTGTACTTTTTGTTTTGTAATTTGCATGTAATTCATGATTTCAATTGACCACTAACTTGCTGTGGGCAGCCAGGTACTGTAAGTATTTTTAACGCTAATAAGGTATAGAGGTGAGAGTGAATGCTATGATGGCCCTCCTTTTTGCTTTCTAGTGTGTCTGTAGTGGGAAAAGTGCCAGTAAAGAGGTGCTTTATGGTCAATCTTGTCATTATTTCCTCCCTTTTTTAGGACAAAAAAAAGTTCTGTCTAACCTACGAGGCGTCCATGACCCGCCTTTTCCGAGAAGGCCGAACAGAGACTGTTCGTTCATGTACGGTGGAGTCTTCTAACTTTGTCAAGTCAATGATGGATCCATCTCAAACCGTACGTGTCGGCATTTTAAACATTTAGTTTGCTATAACTAGGGTTTATCCTCAAATTACCAGGTTTCCAGTGCATAGTGGGCTTTATCTTTCTCTTACACCCGCAGAATGAGGAACGATTGAAACTCTTCGCAGTTGCATCTGATAAGCACCAGATGCTATACCGCAATGCCATGACTGGAGCTGGTATTGACCGGCATCTCTTCTGCCTTTATGTGGTCTCCAAATACCTTGGAGTGGACTCCCCTTTTCTAAAAGAGGTATACTATTCCAAGATGTAATAATTTTGTTTTCCCCCAGTACCGTGTCCGTATGAGAAACAGGTCTTTTAATATAAATGTCCATTCTGCGTTTCCATTTTAGGTCCTATCTGAACCCTGGCGCCTCTCAACTAGTCAGACTCCTATTCAACAAGTGGAGCTTTTTGACTTGGTGAACCATCCAGAGTATGTCTCATGTGGAGGCGGCTTTGGACCTGTAAGTGTATATTGATCTTGACTTGCTCAGCCCATGTCTGTCGGAGAGCAAGTCTGGGACAGTATTGTATTGTATGTCTTTATTTATATAGGGCCAAAAGTGCACTCAGCGCTTCAAAAGCAGTTAATGAATGTTTTGTTGATAAATTTGACCAATGATGACACATTTACTTTGCAAACACAGAACTGATCAGTAAGAAGAAGAATAACGTTGAGCACTGTAAACAGTCCTATCACCAAAATGCACCAGATAAATATTTCAAAAACCCTCTAAAACAATTGTTTACTATGGAAATATTTTTTTTAAAAAAGGTGTCTGACAGCTATCTTTAGGCAACTGTCCTTAATTCACTTTCATCCTTGTTGGGACTGTCCATTTAAATGTTGTACTAAAATCTTTCTTGTGCTACATTTGGCTAAAGCCTAGAGATACAATTATTGGCATAATTTAAGCATACTGCAGTCTGGAAACGACAACATTTGATTGCTGTCATATTCCCCACATCTTTGTATTAACAAATGGGTTAAGCATAGGTTCTCAACTCCAGTCCTCAACAGGTCAGGTTTTAATGATATCCCAGCTTCAGCACAGGTGGCTCAATCAGTGACAGCTCTGATTGAACCGTCTGTGCTGAACCAGGGACTGTGAGCAACTTGTGCTGAAACAGGGATATCCTGATACCTGACCTGTTGGATGAGTCTTGAGGACTGGAGTTGAGAATCTCTGGGTTACACGAAGGCCTGTATTACATGTCCAGATTCTTTACCTGTTTCCTGTTCCAGGTGGCTGATGATGGATATGGGGTCTCCTACATAATTGTTGGTGAAAATCTTATCAACTTCCATTTGTCCTGCAAATACTCCAGCCATGAGACGGTGAGTTTCTTGCAACTGTTCCAGGGAAAGGCATGTCTTTCTGCCACAGCAACATATTTTTTAAGATGAACATTTAACTTGATTTTCAAAATGTTAGTATTTACCAGGACTCAAATGGCCTGTATTTCAGCTATGTTTTCATTGACCACATTGTGTGTGTGTGTGTGTGTGTGTGTGTGTGTGTGTGTGTGTGTGTGTGTGTGTTACTATTTTGGATGTACAGGCATACCCCGCATTAACGTACGCAATGGGACCGGGGCATGTATGTAAAGCGAAAATGTACTTAAAGTGAAGCACTACTTTTTCCCCACTTATCGATGCATGTACTGTACTGCAATCGTCATATACGTGCATAACTGATGTAAATAACGCATTTGTAACAGGCTCTATAGTCTCGGTACAGGTAGGGAGCCGGTATTGCTGTTCAGGACGTGCTGACTGGCGCACGCGTGAACTGCCGTTTGCCTATTGAGCGAGATGTACTTACTCGCGAGTGTACTTAAAGTGAGTGTACTTAAACCGGGGTATGCCTGTATTGTGCTTTTCAAAATAAACACCTATGAATCTACTTTTAAAAATATATAATATGATCGTGGTGAGAAATTATTTTATTTATTTTTAAGCATGTCATCAACACACCAACACATTTATTCATTTATTAGTGTGGTGTTTGTTCTCCGTCTGAGAAACATAACCAAGGCCACATAGGATAAAAAAAAAACAATAGCAAATCCAATTGCATTAATTAAATATGTGATGGCGGCTCACTAAATAATATGTTAATCCTAATTTGTGGTCACTCTGTCATACTGAAATTGAAATCCACACTTCCCATATTGTTTTTAGCGCTTTAGTACATGTTGTTGCAAGCCTCTGTGTGTTGCTTTTTGGTTTTCCGCCTGACTTTCACATTAATATATCCCATTCTTAAATCTCCGTAGGATTCTCACCGCTTCGGTAAACACATTCGGGGATCTCTCCTGGATATCTTGTCCTTGTTCCAGCTGGATAAGAATTAGAATGTTTTCTCTTTTGCCGGTCGTGATCATCTGTGCATTACCCAGGAAGCAGAGGAAAAACAAATACATCCAAGCAGAATACAGGGACCATTCGATTACTGATCGGCCTCAAAGGCGTTCAATAATACATTTACTGAATTGCATGCAGACTCCGTAACGCTGCCTTACACGTGTAAACATACATGTTTTTACATTCATATAGCAGTACAATCATACCAGAAAGCAATCGTCCAAATACAGAGAATACCTAGTTTTAGATGCAGAGACCATACCCGTACGTCCGTATGTATACAGGAAATCTAGTATCCTGCAGGAAGCACACACATCTATTATGTCTTCTTGGGCACTTGTGTACACAAGGAAAATTGATGTGCAGCATCCCCTCGGATATATAGAAAAGCGACACATTCAGTCTGCCCCCTCAACTATGGGAGCCCTTCAAACACAGATGTTTAGTTCTCTTGATGGATAGTTATTCTTGCATTTTCATTGCACTTCTACAGTGTGCATCTTTATAAACGCCCACACCCATAGACCATTGCCCCAGAGGCACATACATACTTCAACAACTAGGTGTTTGTGTATAATTATATAACTTGAGCGCAAAGTAAGGAAATATCTGGTATTCGAGTTGGAAGATTGCAGGAGGGTCCCTTGTGAGCTGGTGCCTTACATGTTTTTGCTTGTAGTGGAGTGTTTAGTGAAGCAACGAGAACTATTTAAGCTTTTTTTTATACTTGCCAAATTTAAGTGAGGTCCAGCATCGTATGCATTTTGTAGCATTCACAGGACCTTGTTTGTAAAAGGATTCGTTACTTTTTTCGCTCCTTGCTGCTATTCCGTCTGCTTCATCATTATCGGAATAATTATACATGAGGCTTTTCTATATCTGTTAGTCAGTTTGTTGCTGGTTATTTTATATTTGTTATTGTAATGGGTGTTGCAGGGTTTTTCTTAAAAACAGAATTGGCATTGTTCAGTCCCATGTTCCTCCTAGGTAGGCCGTATAATCCCACGTGTGTTCCTTATTGTGCTGTTCAGGTGCTACTTCAAAATTGCAAAACTCTTTACTCCTAACCATTCCAATGTTGAATTATTAGGGTGTTGCCGGTACCTTCAGCATTAGGTTATTTCTGATTTACTTCCAACCCCCCCCCCCCCCCCCTATTCTAATTAAAACAGGGTGCACTCGGTGAAACAATAGTTTCATTGTAACGACGCACAGGACATTTACACAGGAAATGCACTAAATTCATTTGCTGAGAGTAACGTACTGTAGCAATGACCTTGGGGATAGCATTACAGGTAAAGCATGCACCAGCTGTGAGCCACACCGTAGTATCCGGGATGGAAATGATGATAGCATCACCATCCCGGAGAGAGCAGCACATAGCTACAACTGTGGAATAAACTTTGCGACACAATTCAAAAGAAAGGTCTTCTTGAAAGCCCAGTTACAGTGCTGAGCATCTTTTGGCTTTAAAATTAGGTCCATAAAATGCTGTGCATTTAAGGGTCCGTCTTGCAGCTCTGTCCTGGGACAGAGCGCTCCATGTAAAAATTGAATGAATGTCATTGTTTCGCATCTCATAGGCACTAAAAGTGATATGAAACAGTCTGTAACTATACAAACAAACAGTCTGTAAAACCTGTTCTTCGCTTTACCTACAATTGTCTCTGTTGTATCATTTTGCTTGTTTTGTATTGATACAATGCACAATGGTATTGTCCTGACATACCACACACTGTACAATCGCCCCTCCGAGGCTTGAGCAGGCAAATGTTGTCCTCTGCTTTACAGCCTGGCTTTTTATATTCTTAAACACTTACAGACTCAATATGTTGCATATGTTTTTATTATCTATTTTTTTTACTATTAATGAGCAAAACGAAACCACTGGTTTAGCAGTGCCCCATACAGGGATCTGGAGTTGGTGTACATGCTGAAAAGAATCCTTGTCTCAAGTAAGGCTGCGCTCATAGTGCCGGCGACGTCGCATCAAGACAAATACATTGCCGCCGGCGCGGCGTGACAGCTTGGTCGCGATCGCTGGAAGTCGTCTCAATTTGATTTTTCCAGCAACCCTAGCCTGATGTCGCCGGCACTATATGCGCAACCTAATATTTTGTAAATTTCTATATACTTTATCTCAAAAATCTACAATGGTCTGAAGGTCTTCACGTCTAATTTGATTGTTTGTATTACGAATTGGATTATTTTAGCAAGGACAAACGATTTCAATAACTGTGAGGATCAATCCATCCATATATATTGTAGCTTTCTGCAGGGCAGTGTGCTTAATAAATATTTTAAAATAAACTTTAGTTGGCAGACAAATTACACTTCAAATAGACTGAGTGGTGTACAACGAGCAGTGTTCTCTTCCCTGATAAATCATAATCTCTCTTTTTGTTCTCTTAGAAAAGGAAAATGGTTTTTATTTGACTTGCTTTTTTTGGTGTCACTTGCATTTCTTTTGTTCGAGGTTTGTACGTTTTTGTTCTTGCCATCATCAATGCAATTTCAACTTGGGAAGGACTTGAGGGCAATTAAAAGCCGATATTTAAAACTGAATGACTTGATTGTGCTTTTTTTCTTTTGCTTTAAATCTGTATCATGGTAAAAGAACGAATGTCGCAAATGTTTTACTTTGGTGCAATAAGAAAAAGAAAAATCAACCGCTCAACCTTGGTAATCTATAATAGATACAATGGTTTAATAATGGGGTGCATGGGGAATTGAGATACATGGATACAGAATGGTCAAAAAAAGAAACCCCTATTATTGCACTCAAACCGTAAGTAGTCAATATTAACAATAGACTTAATGTCTTTGAATGAACTAAATAATCACAAATGTAAAATTTTATTCTGAGAAGGGTGATACTGGATTAAAATTCAAAATAATAAAATGTTATTAATATAAATCATCTAGGTGCACAAATATATACAGTGAAAAATAAATTATATTAAAATCCCCAAAGGTGGGGTAGAATGCATGAGATCAAGACCAGGGGGTGCTAGATTTTTTTGGGGGGAGGGAGGGGGATGGTTTGTGAAGGGGCAGTGGTAGTTATAAATGTCCCGCGCTTTCCCATTTCAATTAAATGCTTGGGGACCGCGCGAGGCCTCTATAACATAACACACTTGCCTTCCCTTTCAGCGACACGTAGTCATGGTAACCCGGTGTCAAATGACCCCGCGCGTCATGACGCCAGGGGGGCGCAGGAGGAAAATGTTGCGCACCCCTGATCTAGACTATATATAAATACACATAGTAAGTAAGTAAATGTATCTTTGTCTCTAAAATCGCCTAAAAGGACACAATCTGTAAACAGAAACAACACATCACTTGTGGTTTATGTGAGAGCCGGATTGGATATCACATTAGAAATTTTGGTTAATTTCATGAAAACACCACCACTTCAGTAGCTAGTTGATCATTTAGAAAAATAAATCGTGGCAAATTCATGTATTTGCATAGGGTGATTTGAAAAGCAAAAATAGAAATATTATTCAATTCACCTAAACACCACCTTTTTAGTAGCTAGTTGATCATTTAGAGCAGGCCTGCACAACATGTGGCCCGCCTGGCCTCTGTGCGGCCCGTGATGACTCCAGCCGGGCGCCAGTTAATTAATTAAATAAATTAAAAAAAAAAAGTTTAAAAAAATGGTGGCGATTCATCCCCCCCCTCCACCACCACCACCCCTCCTCCCTCCACCTCTCCCTCCCAGCCCTCTCCCTCCCCGCCCCCAGGTTTTGCGGTGCGCGGGGGCAGCAGCAGCATGACGAGGATGCGGCAGCCGTGTGTGTTTTTTTTTCTTCAATAGCAGGCTGCCGGGGAGGTCAGAGCATGCCGGGGGCGGGGCTTAGTACCGGGGAGAGAGGATGTGCTGAGCTGATCTGTGTGGTGTGTGTGTGTGAGAAAAATGGGCTGGTGGGGGGTGGGTGTGAAAAACGGGCTGGTGGGGGTGGGGTGGGTGTGAAAAACGGGCTGGTGGGGGGGGTGGGCTGCTGCCATGTGAGGGGGGGCTGGGCTGCTGACATGTGAGGGGCAGGGGGGGGGAAGTGATGTGAGGTGCAGGGGGGGGGAGAGAGTGATGTGAGGTGCAGGGGGGAGAGAGTGATGTGAGGTGCAGGGGGGGAGAGAGTGATGTGAGGTGCAGGGGGGGGGAGAGAGTGATGTGAGGTGCAGGGGGGGGGAGAGAGTGATGTGAGGTGCAGGGGGGGAGATACTGATGTGAGTTGCAGGGGGGGAGAGAGTGATGTGAGTTGCAGGGGGAGGGTGAGAGTGATGTGAGTTGCAGGGGGGGAGGGTGTGATGTGAGTTGCGGGGGGGGAGAGAGTGTCATATTGAGGGGAGGGGGAAAGAGTGTCATATTGAGGGGAGGGGGAAAGCGTGTCATATTGAGGGGAGGGGGAAAGAGTGTCATATTGAGGGGAGGGGGAGAGTCATTGAGGGGAGGGGGAGAGTGTCATATTGAGGGGAGGGGGCGAGAGTGTCATATTGAGGGAAGAGACATGGGGGGGATGCTGACATGGAATGGGCTGGGGGGATGTGAAGGGGGGTATTGTATGTTTGATGTGGAGGGGGGTATTGTGTGGGTGAGTATGAGAGATAGATGGGGAGTATCGTAAAGATTGATAGAGGGGTTCTGGGGGAGATATGAGGATGATGATGAGAGGTGCTGGAGGAGAGATGATGATGATGATTTAACCCGTGCGGCCCAAATTTTTTTTTCCTTGGAGCAGTTCGGCCCTTCTCACTTTACGAGTTGGGCAGGCCTGATTTAGAGAAACCCAAAATAGCAATAATTCATGTAGTTGCATCTAATGAATCCGCAAGGATTTTTAAGCTAGTGCTCTCCTTGTAAATGCATGAGGCTCGCTGATGTCATACAGCAAAGGGTGGTACTCATGCATAAGATAGTAAAGTTCTTTAGTGAATATTTCAATTTGATAAAGAGTTTGTCTTTAGGAGAAAAAGAGAGCTATCGCTATACAACCGGTTTCTGGCGTGTCGATCAGCATCTGTCCCCACCAGCTGACGTCATCGTTGTGACTTTAGCAAAACCTGACGATCATTTCCGATTGATAGCTCTTTCTCGATTCTGAGGGTGGTGGTGCATGGTCGTCCTTAGTTGGTGGAGAAATTTGTCTGGTTAATTCCGATAACGAATGACACACCTCCATGCTAACTAGTTATGCGGCACCCAGCTCATCTTTAACGGCAAATACTATCACCAGATCTAGGGCAACGCCATGGGGACCACATGCGCTGCCACCTACGCTAATCTCTATCTGGGCTGGTGGGAGGAGAGTGTGGTCTTCGGCAAGGCCCTGGATCAATATGTGGACCAGATAATACTCTGGGTCCACTACATTGATGATATACTACTGCTGTGAGGGGTACTGAGAGAACATTACGTAAGTTTGTGACCAGGTTGAACAGAAGGAAGAAAACAAATAAGGTAGCGCTAATTTCAAATACATAAAATAAGAATTGTAATACACTTGAACAAAGTGACTGGCTTCCTGTGATATAACTCTGACCCCATGTCAGATAGAATCGTGTGAAAAATGTTATGTCTATGGTGTTCTGCACTTAGATAATGAATAAAAGGATATATACAACCAGAGTAGATGATACTGGCGAATCCGCGGAGTGCTCCACGTGAAGAGGATCAGACATTAAATGGAAATAAAAATACATTAGTATAGTACTGTATGATAACCTAAAATGGTACACTCACAACACAATCAACAAATGCTGAGAACAAACAGGTGACTGATAGTTATACCAAACACATTTAATAAACACAATTTAAAACACAATTGAATAAGTTAAAATGAATAGGTCCCACTGATGTACTCCTGCTGTGGCTGAAGTACCTGCTTACCAGAAAAAAGAAGGTAACCGGCAGTGGATATTTAGAAAGTATCCCCTCTCATCTGTGGCCAGTTTGCTCCATCTGTTCTTCTCTGGTGTCTGCAGCTTGCTGGCATCGGCTTCCGGACAGCCGTCCCCTGCTCTCGCGGGGACAGACCTCTGTGATACTGTAGCTTCAACCTCCGTTTCTCAGACAGCCTGTGGGAGTGTAATCTAAGAGTCGCTATCCAAATAGATCATGAAAAGATCAATTTTCTTGATATTACTATCGAGAGGGGGAGTGATGGCTACCTTGAAACAACAATTTTTAGGAAACCCACTTCAACTAACAGCCTCTTAAGGGCAGATAGCCACCACCCATCCCATCAGAAATATCCCAACTAGACAATTTCTACACCTTAGGCGCAATTGTTTGTCGGTTCCTTACTTTTTGACTCAAGCAGAAGATATGAGTACACGCTTCTATGAAAGGGGTCATAGTAGAGGTGCAGTTAAAAAGGCCTCAAATAGAGCATTGAACACCCAAAGACCAACACTCTTGACCCATAAACAGAAACGTGACTCAGATAATGAGCTTATACGGTTTATTGGGACATACAATAACCAGTGGGATTATATTAGATGAATTTTCACGAAACATTGGCATTTACTAACAGAGGATAATGATCTTGCTCAGGTTCTCAATCCATCACCAAGTATGACAAGTAGATGAAGAAATATATAAGACAGGCTTGTTAATAGTCATTATCAACAAACCCCTACTAGGACTTGGTTAAACCAAAAACCGAAAGGATCCTACACATGTGGGAGGTGGGAGATGTAAGGCATGTGCCTATTTGACATCCACTAAAATCTTCACTGACTAAACTATTAAATACCTTTCAGATCAAGGATTTTCTAAACTGTCTAAGCAAAGTAGTTATTTACCTTGTCCAATGTATAGGTGGTAAACTCTATTTAGGGAAAACACATAGACAGTTAAGTCTGTGTCTTAGAACACATTGGATCAGTGAGGAATAGCCATGATACACCGGTGGCTAGACATGTTAATCATGCCCATCATGGTGACTCGAGCATGTTACACTTTGTGAGTATTGAACAGATTCCATTAGGACCACATAAGGGGGACTGGGATAGACACCTACTACAATGAGAGTAGGTGGATTTTTAATCTTCAAACCCTGAACCTCCTAGGTCTTAATGAGGGCTTTATATATTCACCTTTTTATCTAATACCACATCACACTATGTTTACAGATATATATATATATATATATATATGTGCACATATTTGCCGTTGTGTATGCATGCATATGTTTCAATATATAGACAGACTGTGCGTTAGGTAGCCCTCATTCACTTACCTGTTTCATTCTACGCACGAAAAAAAGAGAAAAAGATCCTCCTTGAATGCACTCGGATTGGCCAGTGATAGATGATAATGAGTGTATTTAAAAACCTTTTAATCACAAGAGAAGGTTTAAAATAGGATTGTATAGAGGGGCATGGTATATATAATCCAAGGCCAGCCCCTAGTAGGCAAACCAAACAAAATCGTCCTCACTTGAGAGGAGATATAAGTATGACAACACCTTAATGTGGAACTGTGTCGCTCAGACAATCCCCATTACTATAATACCAGAATCAACGGCCCATAAGCCGTATGGAAATCCTTTTATCAATAATTCAATGAACCTAAAATGGTATAGGTCATTGAAGCTAAGTCTGGAAGGGTGATTGTCTTACACCGAATGGACAGATGGTATATATCTGGATGATGTCCCTAGTCCACTTAAGCGGTGTGTACAACAAATAAACAAAACATGGTGAAAACAATAACAACGCAACAAAGATGATCATCATAAAAATGGAAACTCAACCACCATATGCATGTAGTAGTGGGATACGTAGCTGAATAGTGTGTATGCTCTGTAAAGGGCAAGCACAAAGTGTGCTATCGGAAACGCCCTGAGGCACGGTTCGAAGACCGTATCCAGTTATAGCCTCATGTATGTAATGGTGGGATGCGTAGCTGAATAGTGTATGAGCTCTGCAGAGGGCAAGCACAAAGTGTGCTAACGGAGAACGCCCTGAGGCACGGTTCAAAAGACCGTATCCAGTTATAGCCTCTGTGTACTGGTGGTGTTTCATGCAGAGAACGAAATCACATGTATCCTCTCTAGAGTCCGGTAATAAACGCTGATCAGACCTAATAATTATAAGTTACTGATAGGTACACGGGGTAAGGAACAGCCTGACTCATAAGTCATATTGAGTCTCCCTCTAAGCAAGTATAATATCAGGACATAAAAGTATCTTAGGTCCTTTGAGAAAGCGCGATCCCGCGCGAAACGTGCGTCAGGTGACTACGAGCGTGGTGACGTCACCACATCCAAGATGGCGCCTCCGCGGCTGTAGCTGCTGCCTCGAGACCGGAACACCCCTCCCATGGTATCCTGTAGCCGTTCCCTTCTACCTACGATGGTGTAATGGCTTCTATATGCACCCATGAGCTAAGTAGCACCCCTATTAGGACCTAAGATACTTTTATGTCCTGATATTATACTGTGCATCATTATGTTTGCTATGTTCCCATTTTTACCATAGCTACCATTTAGGTCACCAGCATAATATATGCACATAAGGGAGGGAGGTGTAATCAGGGGTATTGGTCACTGACCATGATCAGCCCTAGCAATCTATATTTACTTGCTTAGAGGGAGACTCAATATGACTTATGAGTCAGGCTGTTCCTTACCCCGTGTACCTATCAGTAACTTATAATTATTAGGTCTGATCAGCGTTTATTACCGGACTCTAGAGAGGATACATGTGATTTCGTTCTCTGCATGAAACACCACCAGTACACAGAGGCTATAACTGGATACGGTCTTTTGAACCGTGCCTCAGGGCGTTCTCCGTTAGCACACTTTGTGCTTGCCCTCTGCAGAGCTCATACACTATTCAGCTACGCATCCCACCATTACATACATGAGGCTATAACTGGATACGGTCTTCGAACCGTGCCTCAGGGCGTTTCCGATAGCACACTTTGTGCTTGCCCTTTACAGAGCATACACACTATTCAGCTACGTATCCCACTACTACATGCATATGGTGGTTGAGTTTCCATTTTTATGATGATCATCTTTGTTGCGTTGTTATTGTTTTCACCATGTTTTGTTTATTTGTTGTACACACCGCTTAAGTGGACTAGGGACATCATCCAGATATATACCATCTGTCCATTCGGTGTAAGACAATCACCCTTCCAGACTTAGCTTCAATGACCTATACCATTTTAGGTTCATTGAATTATTGATAAAAGGATTTCCATACGGCTTATGGGCCGTTGATTCTGGTATTATAGTAATGGGGATTGTCTGAGCGACACAGTTCCACATTAAGGTGTTGTCATACTTATATCTCCTCTCAAGTGAGGACGATTTTGTTTGGTTTGCCTACTAGGGGCTGGCCTTGGATTATATATACCATGCCCCTCTATACAATCCTATTTTAAACCTTCTCTTGTGATTAAAAGGTTTTTAAATACACTCATTATCATCTATCACTGGCCAATCCGAGTGCATTCAAGGAGGATCTTTTTCTCTTTTTTTCAGCTATATATATTTTTCCTCTTTTGCACCGGCATTTTGCCTGACATACTACTTATCACTCACTTACCTGCTGATGCGGGAGCATCCCCTACCCCTCCCTTTTTTCCCCCTTCCCATCCTTGGATTATCTCATTCTACGCACCATTGATCCACCAGATTCCAGTCATCAGGTTTCTTGTCACACCATACCTACCGTTTGTGAATTATTAGAACATTTTGGTGGAAGATGTCTAATGAGATACAGTATTGTGTGTGTGTGTTAAGGCACTTTAGGTAGAGTGGATAAATATAACAGTACTGTATTGACTTTAGAGGCAGTCCACCTAGATTTAGGACACCTACAAACCGCACTGGACCGCCCATAGGGTCAACATATAGAGAGATACCTTATCTAGCGCGGACCATATTGACATTATGGGCGGTCCATTTAGATCTAGGTCATTCCTACATTATCATCATATGTGTATATATGTATCTAATCACTATCTCAACCAAGTTGATCTCTTGGGACATCTTGTCACTATTTATGGAAATTGCATATGTATTTCTGATCTGATATTCTTATATTCTTTATTTATTTGTTTATTATTAGAGTCCAACATCATATTGGGACACCACTGATTTCCTTCCAAAAATGTATCGCTATCTCCTGTACACCGTTAGTAGGCATTATATGCATATAGGGTTTGCATGTGTTATTCTTTGATTAATTAATAAATGATATATGTACTGTGGATATCTGTATTTGTTCCTATCACCCAATAGGAACTACATATGGGGTTGATACAATTAAGCTGCATACTTAAGTACACGCCCCCGGAGAAGGGATATTTAAACCTCACAAGAGAATAAAAACAAGAAAACAGCGCACAACGCTCATAGTGAAATAAATTTTAGTAAAAGAAATTCTTACAAAAGGGTAAGTATTCTGCGTACATCAGATAAAATCTTTAGAAGCATTTCATGTTACAAGACATGGGTTACCAAACACTGGAACCGGACAGGTAGAAGGAAGCATCGTCGTCTAGTCGCCCTCAGATTGTGTTGGGAAGATGTCGTTCTCCTTGCGGTAGAAGGCCCCTCACGGAAGGCCGGGTCCGTTGCATTCGCCTGCTCCACTCGCTACATAGTGGCGCTTGCGCAGTGACGTCACTGACCTATGCTGCACACTGCCGGTGTTCTCTTTGGGCTTAAGCTGTTCATGTATTGCAGACTAAATCTCTAAAAGTCCTCATCTCTACATTATCATCTGCCGCTCCATTAAAACCGCCCCCCGAACCAACACATGCGGCTCACGCTATACTGTGATGCCGGTTAGTGAAGGAAGGAAGGGTTTTTTCTGGCTCTATCTCTGGACATTCTTTACCAGTGTTACCGCATTTGAGAACCAACGCCTTTCCCTGGAGAGGCTACTGGACGGGACGCTTGCTCCAAGGAGGATCGATTGTGCCATTCCATGAGGGGCCACCTACCGCAAGGACTTCCCAATACAATCTGAGGGCGACTAGACTACCTGTCCAGTCCCAGTGTTCGGTAACCCATGTCTTGTAACATGAAATGCTTCTAAATATTTTAGTTGATGTACGCAGAGCAACTCCTCTGTCAACAGCTGCAGACACTCTTTAAAACCTATGCAAGGTTATGTATGTTTCACCATTACACTGATTCATGTGTCACTCACATTTAATATTGTTGGGTATTTGCGATCTGATATCTGTTTTATTTTAGTGTGTTTCACATTGTATATTTTTTATATCCCAGAATTTATTTTAGTAGCGCACCTTTATTTCTTTTTTTAAAACCTCACTCACCTGCACTAATTACAACTCTCCCACCTTGAAGAAGCACACTTGTGGCGCGAAACGATCATTGGGTATTGCTGACGTCAGCTGGTGGGGACGGATGCTGATCGCCACACGCCAGAAACCGGTTGTATAGCGATATCTCTTTTTTGTTTTTCTCCTAAAGACAAACTCCTTATCAAATTGAAATATTCACTAAATAACTTTACTATCTTCTGCATGAGTACCACCCTTTACTGTATGACATCAGCGAGCCTCATGCATTTATCGACAAGGAGAGCACTAGCTTAAAAATCCTTGCGGATTCACTAGATGCAACTACATGAATTGTTGCCATTGTGGGTTTCTATAAATGATGCAGTTGATGTGGTCTACTTAGATTTTGCAAAGGCTTTTGATACGGTTTCACACAAGAGGTTGGTGTACAAAATAAAGAAAATTGGACTCAGTAATAATATATGCACCTGGATTGAAAACTGGTTAAAGGACAGACAACAGAGGGTTGTCATAAATGGAACTTTTTCAGGTTGGGCTAAAGTCGTGAGAGGAGTACCTCAGGGAACGGTACTGGGACCCTTGCTTTTTAACTTGTTTATTAATGACCTTGAGGTTGGGATCGAGAGCAAAGTCTGCATCTTTGCTGATGATACTAAATTGTGTAAGGTAATAGAATCAGAGCAGGATGTTATTTCTCTTCAGAAGGATTTGGAGAGACTGGAAACGTGGCAGGTAAATGGCAGATGAGGTTTAATACAGATAAATGTAAGGTTATGCATTTGGGATGCAAGAATAAAAAGGCGATTTACAGATTAAATGGAGATATATTGGGGGAATCCTTGATGGAGAAGGATTTAGGAGTGCTTGTAGACAGCAGGCTTAGCAATAGTGCCCAAAGTCATGCAGTAGCTGCAAAGGCAAACAAGATCTTATCTTGCATCAAACGGGCAATGGATGGAAGGGAAGTAAACATAATTATGCCCCTTTACAAAGCATTATTAAGACCACACCTTGAATATGGAGTACAATTTTCGGCACCAATCCTAAGAAAAGACATTATGGAACTAGAGAGAGTGCAGAGAAGAGCCACCAAATTAATAAAGGGGATGGACATTCTAACTTATGAGGAGAGGCTAGCTAAATTAGATTTATTTACATTAGAAAAGAGGCGTCTAAGAGGGGATATGATAACTATATACAAATATATTCAGGGACAATACAAGGAGCTTTCAAAAGAACTATTCATCCCACGGGCAGTACAAAGGACTCGGGCCATCCCTTAAGGTTGGAGGAAAGGAGATTTCACCAGCAACAAAGGAAAGGGTTCTTTACAGTAAGGGCAGTTAAAATGTGGAATTCATTATCCATGGAGACTGTGATGGCAGATACAATAGATTTGTTCAAAAAAAGGTTGGACATCTTTTTAGATGGGAAAGGTATACAGGGATATACCAAATAAGTATACATGGGAAGGATGTTGATCCAGGGATTAATCCGATTGCCAATTCTTGGAATCAGGAAGGAATTTATATCATTGGATGATATGACACTGGGGTTTTTTTGTTTGCCTTCCTCTGGATCAATAAGTAAGTATAGATATAGGATAAAGTATCTGTTGTCTAAATTTAGCATAGGTTGAACTTGATGGACCTACGTCTTTTTTCAACCTCATCTACTATGTAACTAATCAACCAGCTACTAAAAAGGGGTTGTTGTTGAGGTGACTTGAATTATATTTCTATTTTTGCTTTTCAATCAGGTTCTTATATACATTAACCATAAGTGACCTATACACCCTATGCAAATACATGATTTTTTGCCACGATTTGTTTTTCTAAATGATCAACTTGCTACTGAAGTGGTGGTGTTTTGATGAAATTAACTACATTTCTAATGTGATAGCCAATCCGGCTCTCACATATATAAACCACAAGTGATTTGTGTTGTTTCTGTTTACAGATTGTGTCCTTCTAGGGGATTTTAGAGACAAAGATACATTTACTTACTTACTATGTGTATCTATATATACTATATATAGTCTAGTTCTCCAGCATCCTACCCCACGTTTGGGGATTTTAATATAATTTATTTTTCTCTGTATATATTTGTTCACCAAGATGAGTTATATTAATAAAAAATTAATATTTTGAATTTTAATCCGGTATCGCTCTTCTCAGAATAAAATTTGACATTTGTGATTATTTAGCTCATTTAAAGACATTAAGTCTATTGTTAATATTGACTACTTATGGTTTGAGTGCAATAATAGGGGTTTCGTTTTTTGATCATTTTGTATTCAGGCAATAAAAAATGACAAAACCCCTGAGGAAGCCAAGTAATCAAGCGAAACGCTCGGAAGCCATCGTACCTGGAGATTGGAGAGCTGACGTCATACCATCCTACAGTGCTGAGACTACGGAGACAGACTGGGGAGGCCGTGCACACGGAGGACGTGCCCTGGAGACGAAAGCCGGAGCCAGGTTGGAGTGCGCCTCCAGTCGCTCAATGCTTTATAAAACCAGTGGGGAGAGTGAGTGTTTCCTTTCACCCCTGTGTTGTATGTGACCTGTAGTAAAACATTAATATATGCTATTTGCGTTTCTATTTGTGTTTTATTTTCTATATATGAGGTTATACTGTATACCAGAATAAGTGATTCCACGCTGTGAGGACATGGAGAGAACTGTTGCAAGAGACCAGCATTTATTGCACAGTTATTGTCACTATTTATTATTCACTTATTCACCCAGTGTGTGCCGCGGATACCTATCCATTGCATATGTTTTACTTTCACAGTGCAGCACCAAGGTAACAAGGTCACCCTTGTTTCTCTTCTGCTTTGTCACTTGTGAGGTTTCTCACCTAGGATGAGTAAAAATGAAATAACTTAATATGCAGTTTATGGTACTGTTAAGGTTGACTTGGGAATAGATCATTCATTTGAGCACATTACTCTATTTTTTTTTTCTTTACCTCTGTCAGTGGTTTCTAAATGTTGTTTTTGGTTAAAGAACCCTATGTGAAATTCTGCAGAAACCCAACCCTAATAGTGCGTCTGAGATCAGATGCATTGTAAGGAACTCCAACCCTCTCTAATAGTGCGTCTAAGATCAGATGCATTGTAAGGAACTCCAACCTTCTCTTATAGCGTCTGAGATGAGGTTGTAGGGAACCCTATAGGGATACCTGGGGAACCCTGGTTGAAAAACACTGACCTATGCATATCTTTTTGACCTTGACCATGAAACTGCCAAACGAAGAAGCGGTGCACTGAGGTAAGTATGAAACCAAACGCAGCTCTTACAAAAAATTACTATTTATTGAAAAAAAAGGACAAACATCACGAAGCTAGGAACCTCTGACGCGTTTCATCCCACAAGGGACTTTGTAAAAGAGTAAGACAAAGTCCCTTGTGGGATGAAACGCGTCAGAGGTTCCTAACTTCGTGATGTTTGTCCTTTTTTTTTCAATAAATTAGTCGTTTTTTGTTAGAGCTGCGTTTGGTTTCATACTTACCTCAGTGCACCGCTTCTTCGTTTGGCTGTTCCGGTTACTCCTGCTGGTAGCACGTGGATTCAAGGACACACTGCATTGCAGGCATTCACTCAACGGTGGTTTATCTTCATTTCATCGTGGAAACACCGGATCAAGCAGCGTGACAGCAGGTACTTTATTGGCAGAGTGGGCTGAGGGTGACTTAGCGTTAGCCAGGCTGTTCTCATTCAGGATAGTCGGCGATTCTTAGTGTCACCCCTTATCACCCCTCCCCCAGCCAGCTCCACTTTGTCCGCTTAGAACGCTATATGTGTTTATTTCAATGCCTCATACGTGTGTCATCATGACTAAAGAATAAGACATTTCTACGCTTGTTGGCCCTTGAGCACTGGTGGCAGAATTCTTCTGCTTTGCTTCTTTTGACCATGAAACAGACCAGCACAAAGAAACATCACTCTAAAGCTTGTTCTTCAAGCATTCATTTTATTCTTTGGTTGTATCGTCATCGCACTGATCATTTCTTTCCAGGCAGGAGCATGGTCCTGGAGATATAGTATTGCTGGCTTCAAGTAGAGGAGAATACTTATTTAAGCATAGTTTAGATAGTTGTTCTTGGAGGGAGCATATTTTTATAGTGATGTTATCCAAAACCGGCTTGCCCCTGCAACAAGAAATACTGTTATAGCAAGAATCTTATATTGGAAAACGTAAAGGTTGCAAACATCAGCTTTAAAAAAAAAACAGGTGTGTGTGTGTGCTTGAGTTAAGATTGATGTTTCTACAGGTAAAGGATTATAGTGATACTTCATAATTAGTAATATTAAGTAGCAAATAAAAATACCACTTGGGGTGCATTTATTTGCATGTCTCAGACAGGTCTGCAACCTTGCCGTTCCCCATGATCTCTTGCCAAACAATGCTTCCACTGCAGCTAGGGATTCTGGGTAATGACATGCAAATGAGCAGTCGCAATTAGTCATGCTTTACTTTTTATTCATTTTAACAGGGACCCCTATAAGCGTATGACTGCCGTATTACACAGCTTTTCAGCACAGCCTGAGTTAAAGAAGTACATAGCCAGTCACCCTACTCACAGACAGCTGTTTCGAGGTAAAGAGTGGCTCACTAAGTGCTCATTATATAGTGATGGGGAAAGACGGTTGCAGAAAAAAAAAAAAATATATATATTACACCGTGTACTTTTGCGCTAATTTTCTGTTATTTACTTTGTCACTTTTTGAGTATTTGAGCGGCACTTTGCCCTTATTCACTGTAATTGGTATCAATGATTTTTTCTTTTTCAAGTCATGGCCAAGGGTTCTTCAGACACTTTCTCAAGAAGACAAAATATAGGGTTAAATATTAATACTTTATTTGAGAGAGAAAATGCTCCAGTGAAGGATGATATATGTCTACCCATTTTTTGCTGTTGGAGAAATTGTTATTAAAGAAAACGTGTCCATTGTAGGACATGAGAAGTAGATGTACCGTCCATGCAGAATACAAGGATTCCAAGAGGATTGCGGATTATTAAGCAACCCACCTCCTTTTTCTGATGATGGAATATTTCTAGGGGCTTGTTTTAAAGGAGCAATCGGTTCTTTGGGGGGGTGGGTCTCTGGAGCTGGACCCCATTCATTTCAGGTCCGGGGACTGTATTGTCACTTGGGCCAGGGTTATTCCCCATTGAGAGAAGATAGTTCCCCAGCATCCCCATGGAGAAGAAAAAGGGATGACGGTGTAGAAGAGGAACAAGAAGGGGAAATCATTCAACAAAAGAAGCAAATGGTGAAAAGTGATGGTATCTTTAACATAAGTGGTATTCCATTGAGTAAGGAAGAAACATCGGTTTTGTCCATAGGTCTTCATTTTGCCCCTAGTGCTATCCTAAACGCCTTTATAGATGCAAGTAAATATATGCGAAAACTCACTGTAAAGAGACACTTCCTGGGAAGGAACTTTGATCAACCAGAGGTTATATATACCCCCTGTGATGCCCACTAATGAAGAATTTAAACACACGAATCTGAAGAGAAAAAAAAAATCGACCTTTTATCCAGATCACGATAAAGGAAATGTTATTGAAACATTTCATCTAATCTCAAAATGTTTGAGCAATTAATTAAGAATAATTTAAAGGAAAACAGAATATTACTATGGAAAAATGAATCGAATATTATGATTTGGTGATAAAACATGCAGATAAGGGAGGAGGGATGGTTATTATGAACAACAAATTTGATTTGGAAGAAAGGTACTTCTATCAAATTTTAAAAGAAAATCCCACCAAATCCTTCCTAGAATAATTTAATCTACTCTTAAATAGAGGAAAGAATGCCAGTGACCAAGAATATATTTTTTCTATTTACTCAATTCCCCCAAACTATAGCAAAAAAAAAAAAAAAAAAAATCAAAGTTGCATATGAGTCATACTCCAGACCTATAATTTCCAGAATAGATTCGATCATCTCAAACATGTCCCAATATATAGACACTTTCTTGCAGGAATTTGTAGCAAGGTTACCTTTCACACTTCAAAGATTCCACCCAAGTGATTATCATTTTGGAAGGACAGCCTTGGGAGAAGCATCATATTTGGGTATCGTGATGTCTCCTCACTATATACAGTTATTAATCATACACATGGGTGTATTGTAGTGAAGCAGATATTGTCTAAAGAAAGTAATTTGAAATTAGATGAGGTTCATTTTATTATTGATGGGATCAGATTTATTCTAGCACATAATCATTTTATGTTTGGGGATACATTCTATTTACAGATGTGCAGAACGCATATGGGAACCAGGTTTGGACCAAGTTATGCCAATCCCTTCATGGGGGCAGGGGAGGAGGATTTTAATTACAACAATAATCCCTTTGGTTCAAACCTAGTCCTCTGGTGCTGCTATATAGATGACGTTATCCTGATCTGTAAGGGGGGAGAAACTCTATATTGGGAAGCTCTGTGCAATATCTGAACTCTAATACAGTTAATGTAACATTTACTTCATAATCTGATCAAAACCTTTATCTTGTTCTGTATGTGGGAAAAAAAAAGGTATTAACCAGAATCTTCTTTAAAGCAGATAATAATAATTTTATTGACCGGAACAGTTGTCATCATAACTGGGGTGCAAATATACCATATGGGCAGTTCTGAAGTCTTTGAATAAAAAAAGACTGTGATATGAAAAAAAGATTTATTGAAAAAACATTAAGATCCTATGACAGTGACTAAAGCTAAAAAAAGAAAGCAAGGATGCTGGATAGGTATCTCATCTTAAATAATTCAGCCAAGAAAAAGAGAAATGATTTTAATCCTTTTATCACTAAATATAATAGAGATTCCAACAAAATTGAAAAAAAAATAATCTAATCTATTGGCATGTGCTTGTAACGTTGCTGGCAGGAATACAGGATACGAACCCGCAGGGCAGAGGTAGGGAGTAGTACACGGACCTTGTTCTGGGATCTGAGGCCTGAGATGCAGGGATAGTCATTTCCAATTCTGGGGTCGCGGAAGGCAGGGGTGGTCAGGTCCAGGCAGAGGTTAAGCACGATCAGGTAAAGACAGGGCTCAAGCAGAACAAGGTACAGAGTACTTGCACGAGCACTGAAGGGAGCAACTGTCTGCTATTTAAAGCCCAGAAGCAGCTGCTGTCAATGAGGACCAGAGGGAGGCTGATTTCCTGTCAGGAAGTGAGGAGGAATTGCCAGGAAGGAAGATGGCGATGGTAGCTTCAGTGAAGGCTAGAGGTCACTTCCTGTATCATCTTAGGTATCCAATCCAGACAGATCCTTTATAGTGTGCTTTGACAAGACTCAATTTGGAGGGGGAAAAAATCCCGATAGACGGCAGGCCATTTTTACAAAGGCCGATAATTTAAAAACCTAATTGGCACCAAGCATTTTGAGGATCCCAAGGAAACCTTTGAATAATTAGTTACCCTCAAAACCTAAAGGTTTCTTTAAATGTGATCATAAGGCTTACAAATTTGGCCATGAAAAAACTAATGTTTTCAAATTATGTAAGAACAAGAAATTTAAAATATCAACCCTCATTAATTGCCACAGCAATTTTGTCGTCTATCTTTTGATTTGCCCTTGTGGTTTAAAGTATGTAGGACGTACTATTCGTCCATCTTAGACCTACATTTAAAAAAAAGTTGTGTGCTGACCACGCGCATTGTAAGTGAAACTTCTGTGTGTTTTGTCACAGAAATTGTATTTGTGATGGTGATGTTTTTCATTTATTTTATTTATTTTATTTATTTTTGTGTCGAAATTTCCATACTATCACTTGGCATACATGACATAATTGACTTATAACTAAAGTAAGATACATATATGGCAGGGACTTATTGTTACCCCTACGGATGTGCGGTTCTCTGTTGGTGAGTCTTGGATCTTGCATAGGCACTTTATCAGCATTTATTAGGGGTTTGAATTAGCAGTGTACGTCTTTCATATTTTTAGAATTGTATTGTTTGTCCTGTCCACCGTTCATAATAATAATAATAATAATAAATTGTATTTTGATATTTTTGCACACTTCCATGAATGCCCCCATTTCTAGGACCCTGTCTGCTGTGGGTATACCGCCCTTTCGTGTGTATCAGTGCTCATCCATACTCCAGGGGAGCACCGTCCATGTTAACACGGGCATGGATTGATGTCAATTAATTTGTCTTACTTTATCTCTCGGTAGTAGAGCATTTCCACCCCGTCCCCTATTGGCACATCATTTATTCACTTTTTTGGTACCTGTTAGCACTCTGTTACACAGGGTTGCAGACCTGTCTAGGACATGCAAATGCACCACAAGTGGTATTTTTATTTGCTGTGCCCTGTACTATGGAGGGTTGGGTCATTTGTTTTATCTACCATAACTTTTTGTATTGTCTAATTATAAAGTGATATTTTGACCAAGGTTGAAATCACTAAGAAGTGGACATGTTTCCATGCCAGACACTCACTCAGTTTTTATCCGGTCTCTCAAAAGCATATTTTGCAATCTTGTAGCATCATCCTGCACCAGCCGCAGATCAGAACACAGAACCACTGCTTGCATGCGTTTCTCTGCCATCTGCCCTTCCAATTCCTTAGCAGGGAGAGAGAGAGGAAAGTAATGAAGAAACCAACAAAGCTTATCCCACGTGTAATGACATTTTATATGAATGGTTGCGTTAGTAAAACTGGAGCTGCAGCAGAGGGCTACAACCAGTGGTGAACTAACAGCTACAGGATGAGCAGCCTTTATTTCCAGATGTTAGGGCAGTTACACGTTCCACTTACTGTATTACTATATATCCATCTATGCAACGTGTGAGACCAAGAGAAGAAAGCCAAAGTACAATGACTTAAAGCTGATAGGAGAAGGCTGACAAAACAAAATAAAATGATTATATTGCGGAAAACATGGTGAGCAATGTGAGTGTCTTTGTTTATTTAAGTGATTGTAAAGCTGCAGTGTATGTGCAAAGAAAGCAGAGCACGAATGTGACCCACGAGTGTATGAGAGTGGCTGAAACCCAAAACAGCAGAAACAGCAATTTGTGTTATTCTTTTTAACCAGGTCTCCACCAGCTTACCAGTATTTTCTTCTGCATACTCTGACAATTGGTACATGTGTTATGCTGGTTGCAGCTTTTCATCTCCTCCAGCAGGGGGCTCAATGCCTGATCTATCACTTGTTTAATGGTGCTGATGTTAAAAGAACTGGTTCTGAAAGTGAAAGGGATAATTGATTTATAGGAACAGTTTTTTTTTTTTAACTAACCTATCAGTGTAATTGGCTTTCTTAGAAATAAGTAAGACTTATTTTAAGGGGGATTGAATATTTCAATCTTGTTCTGGTCATCTGCCAGCCCATTATCTGTGTGACTATTGATGGCGCCATAATTACTTGGTAAACAAAAGAACAAAGCGAAGCCAGCAGTGTTAATGTTAAATATGTATTTTAGTGATGAGAGAATTTGCCAAACACCACACCATTACTTTTACAAACTATTGCAAAATACTTGTGCAATTTGTATAAAAAAAAAAATTTAAAAAAAAGTTAAGGTGTCAATGAGCTAAAAAAAAAACAATGTTTGACTTCTAATGTCACTTTTGCCCTCGGCTGGAACGACTCCCCCTTTAAGTGACGTGTTTATTTGTTCTTCATTTGGTTTTAAAACAAAGTCTCTCAACATTAATGGGCATTTGGTAATAATTGTAACGTGTACAACTATATGTGTATAAGGTAACTACATACACAAATTTCCCTGTTACTAAAAAAACAAATTTCCCTGTTACTAAAATATATATATATATATATATATATATATTTATATCTACATTTATATATATAATTTGTTTTCTAGGCAACACATATGAACTAGTCAATTTTATTTCCCTCTTTCGCATAAAATACCACCCTTCACACCTCTCTCATTCTCCTTATGTGTTCTTATAATCCTAATTCAAATTCTATTTGGGTATGTTTAAACCCTCTATGAATCCATGGGGCACCTGTGTGCACCAGCTTTGTTTGTGTTACCTGGGTGCGGAGATCTCTGTTGTGTCTTGGATCCTCATTATGGTCAGGTGTCTGGACACCTCCTCCAATAATGGCTTCATTTGCCAAAAGGCGTCCAACTCGCTCCGGGTCTGTCCATAGCTGGAAGAGATTCTCTTAACGCTGGAAGAAAATACAAAGAGAAAAAAAATACACAGCTGTTGTAATCACTTTCAAAATGTAATCCGTCAGATCATAATTTAACATTTAGAGTATTATAACATGACTCTCAGACTGGGCTCCCTAGTAGAGTTGGGTGATTTTTCTTTTTGGATTTGGATCCGGTTCCTTTGGTCCGTAGGTTTCTGCAGATCAGTCTCAAAAAGGCAAATCCCTAGTGGATTTGGATTGATCTGCACGGCTTCAGTGCCCAATCCGCAGACAGATTTTGGTGGTGGGGGAGGGGGGGGGGGGTGGATTTGGTCTAAAAACGGATTTGAACCGGTTCGTCCGTCTCTAGTCCCCAGACAGCGGGTGGTACACAAAATGATGTCTTTCAGATAACCGGTCCAGTATTGTGTTTTAGATATATTGTTCATATAAATAAATATATTGGTGAGCAGAGCTTAGTCAAAGTTTGGTGGTTTAATACTGGTTAGAAACACAGAAGTGCCCAAATATAGTGCAAGGAATTTATATATATATATATATATATATATATATATATATATATACACACATACACTGTATAAGTACTTTAGTATTAAGTGATACCTTTTCTTTTTGGACTAACAATTGATATAATAAGACAAGCTTTTGAGAGTTTTCCTCTCTTTCTCGGGTTGGCAATGAAAACGCTTGAAAGCTTGTCTTATATACATTGTTAGTCCAAATAAAATAGGTATCACCTAATACTGAAGTACTCATTTATTCTGCACTATTGCAACTGGATTAACACAGCTATTTCCATTAAAAAAAAAAAAAAAAAAATATATATATATATATATATATATATATACTGCACCGACACACTTTATTCGAGCAAATACCCGGTATGTACCTGGCAGATACCTGGAATGCGCCGCTCCTCACCTCTGACAAGCCCCGTTGCATTTGCCTTCCCAGCCTGGGTTCATGCCTGGCTGATGGGCGGCTGATCTGTTAAATGATAATGATTAGGATTTAATAGGCTGCAATGCTTCGCGTGTCTACCAGATGGCATAAATTCATGAATTGTAATGCAGTATATATATATGTACTGTGCAGTATTGCTGCCAACGGGAATAAAATGCTTCAATCCCTGCCGGAAAATGACTCAATGCACTCGGGCAGAAAACAGTCACAAACCTCAATACACCCGGGTATACCCGAATTCGTGGGACTAGCCGAGCTCGAATAAAGTGTGTCGCCAGTGTATATATATATATATGTATATATATTTCCCACACTTATTGCTGCACTAAAGATTAATCATTAGGGCATTTCTGGGGGCGGAACCAGTTTTACCTGCAGTGTAGCTCACACACAGCGCATATAGTGCTTCTAAATGTTAGCCCGTAGGCACCTCACACATCCCATGCTATTGAGCAGCATTGTTTTTCCTCTTTTCTCTATGCAGTGGAGGAAATACAAAGGACACCGTATAACATTGTGCACGAAAACATGTAGGAGGGTTTTTTGTACCTCCATTCCTCCTTTCATGGACCAATAAAGTTTATTTTTTAGTTGTTTCTGACCCACTCTCTTCTTGCTGTGCGCCTTTACCTCTATGGATGCTTATTTGGTAGTGTAGGAACCTGCTGAAAGGGTCTAGCGTTACATGGTTGCCGCTCAACATGTATTGGCCAAAATATGTAACTAAGTGACCCATACGTATGAGAAGAAAACACATATAGAAGCAAACTAAATTATTTGCCATATTTGACGTGTTTTGGGGCTTCTTTGATTACTATTTTATAATTTACATCACTTTCCCAAGTTGGGATAATTAAATATACAATACTGTGGGACTGTGTTATTAGCTAAGATTGTGTACATCTAATTTCGAAAAAAGTGCATCACGTATAAAGACTTCATTGCCATGATATAGTGAGCCATTTAAAGTGAGCTTTTAAGTGACAAGTTATAGTTAGACTATAGTTTGACTAGAGGTGACTGGTGACTGCATCTTTCTGCAAACTCTTTTACTCAAGACAACAAACGGTTAGCTATTCAGATCACACTATGATCCCATTCTTGCTAACCTGCATATTTCAACCCCCCACCCCTTTACAACTTATTTCACTGCAGCCTCTCCCAAAACTGACAGACACACCCCTGCTGTTTAGTCTGCACACACTCACTTTGTTCACAACAGCTCCATGCAGCACTGCCTATCTCTGGCATAATGAACCTGCTATGTATCTTAACTTTTTTCTTTCTCCTGGCCTCATGGAGATGTTACTCCCTCTATCCACTACAAACTCCTCCATCCTGGCCCACACCCAACATCACCATATACCCTGGACTACTCAAAAGCCTTGCACTATCTACTGAATGTTGGTGGAGAACTCTAAAAAGCAGCGCACCAACCACTGCTCACTCTAATGGCAAACACCACAAATTTACAACTTCCAAACAACTACCCAAATTCCTACTCGTACTGTTACTCTCTTTAGCAGGTGATATTGAACCTAACCCAAGTCCTCCCATTTCAGCTCTGTCCCATGCCCCTGAGAATTCCACCTTTAAATTCCAAAAAGGGCTATCTGTCGCCCATATAAACATCCGGAGCCTGCTGCCCAAACTGGACGAACTAAGGGCATGGGGCCTTATGCAAAACCCAAAGCCATCGTTCTCACAGAAACATGGCTAACCCATAAAACATACTGGACACCTAACAAGCTCCTATTGAATCGCCAAAATAACCACAACATATATATAAGCATATGAGTGTCACAGAGGAGTGCTACTGAGCATGGCAATATATATTTAAAACCAGAGACAGAACATAAAACACAGACAGAGCTCAGTGCACATCCATTGAAACCCATACACGGTACAGTGCCTAAATATATATGTATAAATATCTATTAAATAAAATGGTCTTTTAGTTTAACATTTTTGGCCAAAATTGTTGTAAGCCCCTGAGCCACTGCACGGCAGACCACATTCTTCAGGGGTCCCTAACACTAATATAAATTCTTAATAACCTGTATAATACTAGGAAGAATGATTTATAATAAATCTGTCAATATTAGTTGCAAAGTTCTAAGTCTGATTGAAGCTTTTAATAACCTGTACATTACCAGGAAAAGCACTCTGTATTAGATTTGTCACAACCATACTGCAAGCAAGCAAGTTCCCCTGAGTGGGAGATGCTATGCAGTGAGCTTTTAACCATTTAAATGTGGGAGGGGGTAAGCTTCAATTAGGTAGGAGGTTGCCACCCTCCAATCAGAAGACTAGCTGAACAAGAATTGTAAAACATACTGGACACCTAACAAGCTCCTATTGAACCCCCAAAATAACCACAACATATATATAAGCATATGAGTGTCACAGAGGAGTGCTACTGAGCATGGCAATATATATTTAAAACCAGAGACAGAACATAAAACACAGACAGAGCTCAGTGCACATCCATTGAAACCCATACACGATACAGTGCCTAAATATATATGTATAAGTATCTATTAAATAAAATGGACCATTTTATTTATACATATATATTTAGGCACTGTACCGTGTATGGGTTTCAATGGATGTGCACTGAGCTCTGTCTGTGTTTTATGTTCTGTCTCTGGTTCTAACCCATAAAACCCCTGATGCAAATATCGCCATTCAGGGATACTCCATTTTTAGGAGAGATAGGTCAAGGAGAGGAGGAGGGGTGTTATTTTATATTGCAGACACCTTACAATTTACACTGTTAAATTGCCCCCCAAGCAAACCCTCTTTTGAAATTATAGTTGGCAAAATCTGCCTCCCCTTTTCTAAGCCTAGCTTGCTTGCTGGCATCTACCGCCCCCCTAAAGCCCCTCTACAATCCCTGACTGATATCACCCAGTTTCTTGGCTCCATTTCCTCTCTGAATGAGAAGAGTGAGCTGCTAGTTCTTGAAGATTTCAACTTCAATTGGCTTGACCCTAAAAACCACAAAATCCAGATAAAACTCAAGTCACTTAACCTATCACAACTCATTTCCCAACCCACACGGATAAACCTGAAATCGCATAACCATTCCTTGCTAGACTGGATTCTCGCCTCAAACCCCAGCAGAATCCAATCCTCTGGCATCCTTCCTGACATTTTCAGTGACCATGCAATAGTGTACTGTGTAAGGAAAATTAAATCGCCCCAATCAAGCCCTAAAGTTCTCCTCACTAGAACATTTAAAAACTTTAACCCACAACAGTTTCTGGATGACCTTACCAACTGGCCATGGCACAGAATCGATTTAATTCCCGACCCTGATTCTGCGCTCGACTATTTCCAATCCGAGTTCTTAAAACTCTGCGATACCCATGCTCCACTACGCAAAATAAGGGTACGGGGGGCCCACCTTCCATGGGTTACAACTGATCTTATTGCACTCTACCAGCTCAGGGATGCCTTGTGGAAAAGCTACAAAGTAACTGGCACTACCAAGGATCTCAATCACTACAGATGCCTGCGGAACATGTGCACAAGGCAAACAAGGCATGCAAAAGCACAATATTACTCTGACAAACTCCTCCAGAATACATCAAACCCAGCTAACTTCTGGAAGGTTATCAACAATATATTCCAGCCTCCTAACCATCAACAACCAAGTAATATCACTAAGGGGGATATTACTCTGACAAATCCCACTGATATTGCAAATGCATTCAATGATTACTTTGTGGGGTGTGCCACTAACTTATTAGCGAAACGCAGCCCAAACCACAAACCTGAATCTCATCCTGGGAGTACCCCTATAGTCCCACCCCCTCCCAACACTGCCCACAATTTTCAATTTGGCCCAGTATCTGAAGAGGGGATTATACAAGTGCTCCCCAAACTAAAACTAAGCAGCCAATGTGGACCTGACTTACTACAATCTAGGTTCCTACGACTTGGTGCCCCAGCCATTGCCAAACCAATTGCGTCCATAGTCAACTCTATCCTGTCTGCAGACCATATCCTTAAGACCTGGAAAACTGCCAGAGTTGTCCCAATCTTCAAAAGTGGGGACAAAAACACTGTCTCAAACTACAGGCCAATCTCACTTCTCCCAATTCTATCCAAAGTCATGGAAAAATGTGTCTACTCCCAATTAAGTGATTTCTATACCAAGACAAATTTCCCTAGCCAATTCCAATCTGGGTTTCGTCCCAAACACTCCACCGTAACTACCCTGCTAAAAGTTTGCAATGAAATCCAGTGTGGAATGGAACGGGGACAACTCACTGGTGCAGTATTCCTAGATTTTGCAAAGGCTTTTGACACAGTTGATCATGCTATCCTGCTTAACAAACTCCAGAGCTCCGGAATAGGGAAGCATGCTTTAAACTGGTTTCAGTCCTACCTATCAGGAAGATCCCAACTTGTTTCCATCTCAGGCTCTAACTCCAACCCCCTGGATATCACCTGTGGTGTCCCTCAAGGCTCTGTTCTGGGGCCCCTACTCTTCTCAGTGTTTATTAATGATCTTCCCAAAGCTTGTAAGGAAGCCTCAATACACATGTATGCAGACGACACAATCCTATATGCACACAGCCATAGCCTCTCTGACCTTCAACACATACTTCAGTCTGACTTTTTGAGACTCGAAAACTGGATTTCCCAAAACAAACTGTTTTTAAACACTGACAAGACTGTAACAATGGTATTTGGGACCAAGACTAAATTCTTAAAGCTTCCAGTGACTGAGCTCCTGATTAGAACCAACGCTAACACCACCCTAACCCCTGACACTAGTTTTAAATACCTGGGCTTATGGTTTGACTCCCACTTAACATTCGTGATGCAAATTGATACCCTGACAACCAAGACCTATGCCAAACTAGGGGTACTTTACAGGAACAAATCCTCCCTAAGTCTCCTGGTCAGAAAGCGTATCGCACAGCAGATGCTAATGCCAATTATTGACTATGGAGACATAGTATATGGCTCGGCACCTCAAACCCACCTTGGCAAACTTGACACCCTCTACAATTCAATTTGTCGTTTTGTTCTCCAATGCAACTACAACACACATCACTGCGAAATGCTCAAAGAACTAGATTGGTCATCACTAGAGTCTAGGCGCAAAGTTCACCTTTCCTGTCTTGCCTTTAAATTCTTCATGGGCATGCTACCCAGCTATCTGAACAAGCTCCTCACCCTTACCACTTGCAGCACTATTCACCTGAGATCAGACTCCAAAAGACTGTTCATGGTCCCAAGGCTCAACAAAGTATCCGGACGTTCCTCCTTCTCCTACTGTTGGAAATAAGGCATCCCTCATATTGCATAACTGATGTATACTATTTTAATTAAAACCAAATTGTTTTTTTTTTTCTATTTAGAACTAGTCTGAGTAAATATCAATTATTAGTATTATATTGATAATAGAATACATTTTGTAACCTATCCTATACAATGCTTAAAGGAATTTTTGAAGTGTTGCATGGCAACCTAATTGAGTTTTTTTACGATGTACGCCGAGTCGAATTTGGCGGGTGATTTTTTACGCACTTTTAAAACTGTTTTGTGAGACACAGAAATATCCTATGTGTGAGAGATTGTAAACGCTATTTACATCTGTACTCCAGGCACAAACATTTTTATGCGAAAACAAACGAAAATTCACGCAGTTGAAATAGAGTTTGACGTGCGCCTCAAAAACAGCCTGCGATGCTTAGTACAAACATCCAAAATAGTGTTAGTGCTAAATGAGGGTTAGTATGTATCTATCAACCCCAAAATGTATTTGTAGCAGCAGGATATTCTATTATATTGCTTAACAAAAGGTATTCTTTTCACAGTATGGCTATCTCATAAATAATATGACACTAATAATTTATATTTAGTATTACTAGTTATAAATATTTCTGTTTATTTAAAATTGTACCAATCGGGTATTAAACATAAGGGATGCATCGAAAAATCATTTCAAACAAGTGTGTGTGTGCGCGCATGCGCTCACACAGTGTCCACACTAAAAGAGACACGGACATTATGTAAGTAAACGCACTGCGCCTCTCTTACGGTGAACACCCTGTATATACTGTGTATGACGCACATTTTTAGAAGGTTTGTATTACTTTTTAGCACTTAGATGTTTAACGCAACACAAATTATAAAACAAAAATTGTACATAGGCCTATTTGAACCCACAACATCCTGGAGAAGTGTATATTTGTTGTAGGTTATTACCAGTAGCTGAGCGGCAGTGAGGGAGTTTGCATGGTAATACACGGAGGGCTAGTTTTAGCAGAGAAGATTCTATTTCACTTCTATAATTGACATGAAAGATAGATAACACGAGTTACAGGGAATAGATTCCGTCCATGTTGGCTTGCAGCTCCTGGATATTTTCCATCATATGTCTTTGCTCCTTCTGAGTGCGCTCCCACTGGGACAGAAATGAGTCAAAGCGGGTACTCGTGTGGAAGACCGTCATGTGTTCATTCTTATGGGACATAATCTCTTGTTCATATTTGGCATGAAGTTGGACTATGCTGTCCCTGCAAAGATAAGCAGTATTTACGTACACATGTAAAAACAATCCTTTATTCTTACATATGATAAGAAGTTACATAGTAGATAAGGTTGAAAAAAGACGTATGTCCATAAAGTTCAACCTATGCTAAATTTAGACAACAGATACTTTATCCTATATCTATACTTACTTATTGATCCAGGGGAAGGCAAACAAAAAAAACCATTAAGGGAAAAGTAAATTCCTTCCTGACTCCAAGAATTGGCTATTGGATTAATCCCTGGATCAACATCCTTCCCATATATACTTATTTGGTATATCCCTGTATACCTTTCCTATCTAAAAAGATATCCAACTTTTTTTGAAATCTATTGTATCTGCCATCACAGTCTCCATGGGTAATTAATTCCACATTTTTAACTGTCCTTACTGTAAAGAACCCTTTCCTTTGTTGCTGGTGAAATCTCATTTCCTCCAACCTTAAGGGATGGCCCCGAGTCCTTTGTACTGCCCGTGGGATGAATAGTTCTTTTGAAAGCTCCTTGTACTGTCCCCGAATATATTTGTATATACAGTAGAGGCAACTCTTATTCGAACAAAAACCAGTGGCAATTCCCCAAAAAACCCAGGAAACACCCAGGTACATTCTGAATACAAGCCTTAAACTTTCCTTAAACTAGCCCCAGCATTTCTGCATTGATTAATGGCCTATCAGATTAACAGTGGGGGTCCCTGGCAGTCCCATTCAAACTGAATTGGACTGCCAGGGATCCCTGCTGTGTTAATCCTATGGGTCGTTAGTCAATGCAGAAATGCCTTAAACGTGCCTCAAACTAGCCCAGAACATACCCAGCACATACCCAGCACATACCCAGAATGTAACCCGGCTAGTTTACGGCAAATGTTAGAATAAACGTTGCCTCTACTGTAGTTGTCATATCCCCTCTTTGACGCCTCTTTTCTAATGTAAATAAATCTTATTTAGCTAGCCTCTCCTCATAAGTTAGATTGTCCATCCCCATTATTAATTTGGTGGCTCTTCTCTGCACTCTCTCTAGTTCCATAATGTCTTTTCTTAGGAGTGGTGCCCAAAATTGTACTCCATATTCAAGGTGTGGTCTTACAAATGCTTTGTAAAGGGGCATAATAATGTTTACTTCCCTTCCACCCATTGCCCGTTTAGTGCAAGATAAGATTGTATCGCTGATCGTAGTGAAATAATATCATGATGGCAAATTAGCGCCACAAAGCCCGCCTACTCTGCCCATTGGCTCATACATAGTGTAAACCTGTGAAAAACTTCATCCAAATCCAAAGAGATCTCGAGCGTGCCAGATGCAATCTTGTTTTTCATTCAATTACTAAAATACATGTGGTCAATGGATTCACACCCACGCCCCCATGAGAGACTCTGCTGCCATCTTCACCTCTGATTTACCCCATTGTTCTCAGGGAGGGCAGCATCATATTCAACTATAGGCTCCTCTGGCAGGAAAAAGGTTAAGAACTGTGTGACATTCCTATGTAAAATTTGTACCAACTGGGTTCCCTAAACATACTGTACCTTATTTCAGCCAGAGCAGCTAGTATCTCCTTCATTTGCTGTGTCCCCAGGACAGCAACCTCTTTACCACTTCTTAACTTCTGAGCATCCATTTCCATGGTAAGCTGCAGCCCTCTAATAGAAATGAGAAGTGTGGCTATGTCCTTGTTTAAGTCTGACTGTTGAGTGGTCTCAGTTCTGGCACCAGCTCCTTGCAAACCTGCTTGACCAAGTGAAGCCTCGGCAGAGTGCTTGGCTATGCTAGCTGTGACTCGCTGTTCCAGGTCCTGCAGCTGCTTCTCCCTCTTCCCAAAGTGCTCTTGTACTTCCCGATACAAGTAATGTAATTTCTCCTGGAGAAAGTGACAGCATGTTTAGGCACATACAGTGATATCCCCATGTGCCCTGCTTAGCTTTTACTAAGCGTGTTACAGGCAAAGTCCTCCCCTCACAACATTTACATTTCTACATAGAGCACTTCCACGTTTCTGATGCTGAGTGCTCTCCTATAAGCAATCTCAGATTGTGTACTATTGAGAACCCCTATCAATGAAGAAAGAAAACAAATAATAAGTGACCGAGAATGAAGCAAGAAATGAGTTACAATATAAAATGACTGGAATTAAAAGCAGTTGAAATGTACAATTAATGTAGAACAATAAATTAATGGAAGTTGGTGAAAGACAAACAAATTTAAAAAGTATTTGAATGTTCCCTTTTGTATGATTATTTTGCTCTAAATTTGACAGGAAGATTGCTGTCAATCACAGAGTATTCTAGGTACAGATTAAATTTCTCAAGCGCCTCCTAATTCCTTTAGTTTGGAATACCCCCATTACACTATTCCCTAGGGCAGGGGGGCGGGACACAACTCTAGTCCTCAAAGGCCACCAACAGGCCAGGTGTTAATGATATCCCTGCTTCAGCACAGGTGGCTCATTCAGTGGCTTAGTTGCAGACTACCTGTGCTGAAGCAGGAATTTCCATAAAACCTGTCCTGTTGGTGGCCCTTGAGGGCTGGAGTTGGCCACTCCTGCCCTACATCCTTCATTTCAGTGTGCAAAGACTGCACTGAAACATACGAGCATATGTTTTCATGTATTACTGAAATTATTATGCTCCTGCTGATATATTTTTACATTGAGAGGGGGGTTTGCAAGGAAGGAGACGTAACCACTGTGCTTATTAGATCGGCATCAGATACACAAAACTCACGTTTCATATATACAGTATGACTTTGATGCAGATCAATGCATATGGATATGTTCACACTACATAATGACCAAACGGCATTTCTAGATACACTTAACCAGCTATGCAGACATTTAATAGAGACACTGTTACTTAAAGCAACATACATCCAAAGCAAGCAAAATCAACCATAAAAAAGTGTGTTGCGTCTTGCAGAATATCCCACTGTACAGGAACATTAATGGTTTGTGTTACTCTATTGAAGAAATGCAGTGGGAGTTAAATTATATGATTGTTACATATGGTCTTTAATTAACAATAAACTCTTAACATTCAGCTCCTGTAAACCTCTGTCAGAATTCTGCCGCGGTTTGTCATTGCGAATATAATTTCCCTCTGCAGCCACCTGAAAGGTGAAACATTTTTTGTACCCTAAGTTGAGTACCAGGGTTACTGTCATTGTTTTATTCATTTTTCTATGTACGCAGAGTCGTTCCTGCCAGACAATAACCCCCTCACTGCCAGGCGCACACATTGCTGGTGTGTGAGAGATGTATTTCGCTTGGTACTTTTAACAGACGTTACACAGGATGATCATATTCATTGATGCTGCATTTTTAGAGGAGCAATCCGACCTAACTAACCTCCCTTTCTTGGAGCTGGGGGTCCTCCAGAGACGAAACGCACTATTTCCAGCTCTGGGGACCCGTTGGTTTCCGAGATACTAGTGAAGTTACCAGTATTGCTTCCTGGTTTTTAAAGGGGATTTAAATGGCCATCCAATAGGAAGCCACAACCGATGTTACAACTTCTTATTAGCAGCCATTTTCTTTTCCCTGCGGAATATTTAAACCCAGTAACTTCACCTCCAGGGCTGAACCCAGGGCTCCCAGAGCTGAAAATAAATATAGGCGTTTGGCTCAGGGGATCACCGGTTCCCATCCTGTAAAAAGAAAAAAATGGCAAAAATGAGTAGGAGGAACGCCTCTTAACTGATGCATAAAAAGTGGAGAAAAATGTCAAGTAAAAAAAAAAATGTAAAGTAACTCCTCCTTTCTCTTATTTCTTATTATAACTCTCCCATAATTGCTCTAATAAACCAAAACACCCATTCTGAAGGTTTCAGAGATATCCACCTGTATGGGCAATTTATAGAGTCGCTAGGGATTCTATTTGGGCCGTGAGACACAGGCACGTACTGGTACTTTGTGAAGTTTAAATTAAGATGAGCACAGGAAAACGTCAGGCTTTTCTAAGAGTTCCTACTGCCCACCAGGAGACAGAAATCACATCAAACATGAGCCACAGTTCTATTTGATGATTAGGTTGTCTAAAGCGCTGTTTGGTCTCCAAGAGGATTTCAGGCAGATGAGGCAGAAGAACATTACATGTGCTCCTTAAGGGATGGAGTTATTTATAATTTTCATGCATTAATAACGCACACTATGACACGGACACTGTGTGTATCCCCACAGCAGTGCTTTTCTCTTTACCTCTAGAGTAATATAATTCTGCTTCATAGCGTTGGTTTTGATCTCTGCTTCTTCCACAGATGTGTTAACTTTCCTGCAGCTCTCCTGCACACAAAGAATCAGAATGAAGAAGAATCTGGTAGCGCTGATACAGACGCTGCACTCATTTTATTTATTCAATCTAACAAACAGCTAGAGGTGGCCAACTCCAGTTCTCAAGGGCCACCAACGGATCAGGTATTAGAGAGATCCCTGCTTCAGTACAGGTGAATCAATCAGTGGCTCAGTCGAAGACTGAAGCAGGGATATTCCTGGCCTGTTGGTGGGGATATTCCTAATTCCTGGCCTGTTGGTGGGGATATTCCTAATTCCTGGCCTGTTGGTGGGGATATTCCTAATTCCTGGCCTGTTGGTGGGGATATTCCTAATACCTAGCCTGTTGGTGGGGATATTCCTAATTCCTGGCCTGTTGGTGGGGATATTCCTAATACCTAGCCTGTTGGTGGGGATATTCCTAATACCTAGCCTGTTGGTGGGGATATTCCTAATTCCTGGCCTGTTGGTGGGCATATTCCGGATACCTGGCCTATTGGCTGTTGGTGGTCCGGAGGTGGCCACCCCTTCAGCTACAGGCTGCTCCATTCACCTTTTCACGTCAACTACAATACGCCTATTTACCAATAGGTAATTCTACTTTTTTTTTAAGTTATTTTTTTTGTAGCATTTATTATTATCAATTATAAAGCACCAACATGTATAATGGGAGTGAAATACAATATTAGGCATAACAAATAGCATTTCTGTACGCACAACAGCACCAGGTTCCTGCTCCAATGATTTAAGAATCTAAGAGGCGGTATTTAATACAAGTCAGTCATTCCCTAAAGTTGACAGGCACATTTTTTTGCCAGTGAAAATAAGCCGTTTTTCACTTTTATAGGAGAAAAAAAAGTGACAAAAAAGTTGTTAAAAGGTGAGGAAAAAAAAGGTCATAATGAATTTAGAAGATTTGCCGCTAAGGCTAATTAAAAAAAAAATTCTCATGAAAAATTGGAAAATTTTCAGTTTAAAAGTTTGAACTTTCCGTGATGGTTGCGAGAGAAAAAAAAAAAGGTCCGGACTGAATTTCGGTAACTTCGCCCATCTGTGTGAATTTCCATATTTCTCATAAACACCAGAGGATGTTTCATTTTGAGATGAAAAAAGGGAAAGAAAAGGCAATTTGTGTAACTTTTTGTTGGGCCGACTAAGTACAACTAATGCAATAAATTATCAAAGGAGAGATTTCTGTATTTCAAGATAATGTATCTCTTTTGGGCATCCTTATTTTCACCATCTCTTTCACTTTTGAATAGGTTTTTGTTAATGTATTCACCTGTGCAAACATAACATGGATAACATAGCACAGATATGGGCATTATATGTTACTTACCTCTAACTGGTTACAATAATTCTCCAACTGCTCAGCTTCCTCATGTCTCAGCTCCAGGTTCTCACACAGTGCTGAACACTCATTCTGTAACCGCAAGCACAAGATCAGGGACATGAGGGAAGGTTGCAAACACTGCCACTAACAGCACAGTTTTGGGCCACAGATGGATATTTAGCTGTTAGATCTTGAAACACAGGTAAGGAGAAGAGATGGAAATGATTTGGGCTTTTCTCACAGGGATATAGTTAAAAAGAAAAGTGGTTCACAAGAAAAGATGAATTTGAGCTGCACACGATTATGTTTTGTAAATAATAACATAAGGATATTCACAGCAAAAAAAACTATAGTAGTATAGCCTGGATTTCGGCAGATATGTATTCTTCTGGGCCTTTCCTCTGTCAGTCCTGTTAGAACAGGCAGTGGGAAGGTTAATTCCTCCAGTTGGTCTGTTTTGCATTTCAGCTCTGAGTATGTAGCAATATTCAAGCTGCAGTTCAGTCTTTTTTTTTTTAATTAATTTTTTTACTTCAATAGTTTCATGTGTGCAATCTCTAATTACCTAAAGAACTGTATAGCTGCAGGTCAATTCGTTCTCCATGTATTGATAGGTCGAAATTTGGTGACATAATTAGTGAAGGGATCTGTTTATATTCTGCTTGTCTGTCAGTGGAAGCTCATGAATATTCATGAGCACTCCTGCACTGACAAGTGCTAGAGGGAGGGCAGGGCTGACAAAGGGGTGTGCCAGGGCTTGTGACAGGTCATGAAGGGGCAGTGCCTTAGCAAATGGCTGTTAAAATAGAATACAAGAAAATTGGTCTTTCAAAGTTGTTTTTTTTAAAACAGAAAATGCTAAAAGTATTTTTTCTTACTACAGAACTGATTTATTAAAAAAAAACACATGCAGGATATTGACTGAACTGCAGCTTTCAGGGGCAGACCTAAGCAACGGGTTGGAACACCCCCTAATGTGTGTGTGAACCAATCGGTATCCAGCTTTGAGTTGTAATGATTCAAAGCTAGAGACACTCCCTGAGGATATTCAAATTGAGACATATTTCCAAATTCAGTCAGTGATGAGTTAGTCTTCAGAGAGAGCTGAGAGAGATAGCAAGCCAAGAAGAGTTCTCTCCCTCCTGCCCCACCTGGGTGAGGAGGGAGGGGAATTCAAGCTGCCATGAGCAGAGAGGCAGAGATTACACCACGCTGTGATATCATGCTGTATGCTGTCTGCACATCTATGCTGAATAAAGATCCACAGAAAAGAAGCTGCTGTGTGTGTCCCTGTTCCTGTGTATGGAGAATGGAGTGTCAGTGGGGGTCTCTCCTCTGGAGACCCCAGGGGATCCCTGCTGGCTGGAGGCACTGTGCACCCTGAGAGAACAAGGTAACCTGTCCCACACCTCCTGTCCCTGTCCTGGGTTCTCCCCACAACACCACGGAGCACTCAGCCCTCCTGTTTACCAGCAGGTCACAGCACCCAGACCACTCAGAGTGACCAGAAGGAGTGTACCCCCGAATCTCATGTCGGGTGGGGTACCATAGAAGGGTTACAATTGGAGGCGCTGCTGAGAGGAGGACTGCTCCCCAGGACAGGACACGTTTTTCAACGGGACAGGTTTTCAACGACAGAGGACCATGCAGCAGTTTCAAAGACTTTGTATGCAGCACAGAACAGCAGCCATAGACTCTGCCGTGAGGGAACCCCTCCTTGAAGCTAGGAGGTTGCCCTAATGAAGACCTTGCTGTGGGACCATTCCTGGTGGCTATGCACCAGGGAAGGCTACGTCCATAGATGGACAAGCCGTGCTGAGGCGTGCGGACGCTCCGCGCTGAGCCCCTGCATCCTCAATGAGGATGCCCTGAGAGGGGGCTCACGCGAGCGTCCGCAGGCGTGCTCAGGCTTTGGAGTTTTCAGCCGAGCGCCAAGCTGTTTTTCAGCGCGCTGTCGGCTGAAAACATCCAATCAGCCTGAGGCCGCGTCAACGTCACGGCGTCGTGAGATTGACGTCAGTGCGTCCCGGGCGATTGGCCCAGCGACATCACTGCCCCACCTCCAACCACCTCCCCCCCAGCTCCCTTCGAGCACGCTGGCTCGCCTGCAAGTCCGTGCAATCGCGCTGACTGAAGCAGGCGAGCCTCAGCGTTAGCGCGCCTTCGCTCTCCCCACCCCTCTATGGCCCGGGCCTAAGTCTTTACATGCACTTCAAGGGGACAGAGGCATGCTCCATGATTGCATAGGACCCTCTGTGCCTCCAACAACTTACCAAGAAGAAAGTAGGGGCCGGTTCCTGAGGCTTCACCAGGGAGCTGGCTCCCTATTAATGGCACTGCAGCAGGGGCGACTGACCTGAGGCGTTCCCAGGGAAGTGTGGCCACCCTCCTGTACCCACAGCGGAGAGTGAGGGGCACAGGGAACTCTGGGGATTACGCCTATGACCCCTGTGCACCTCATCTGAGAAGAAAAGGGAGGCAGGTCCCTGAGGCTTCACCAGGGAGCTGGCGGTCCCTTAATGGCACTGCAGTTGGGGCGACTGACCTGAGGCGTCCCCAGGGAAGTGTGGCCACCCTCCTGTACCCACAACGAAGAGATAGGTAAGGGGGCAGGGACTACATGGGAAATGTCTGTAGGTCCCTGTGCACCCTGCAGTAAGAGTTACTGCCGTCCCTGTGTGAGGCGTTCCCTGATGCTACCCCAGGGTGCGTGATACTCAAAGATTACAGGACAGATATGTATTTGTGGCTCCTGAATGCAAACGGAGACCCCACTGTTCTGGACTGTTATATCTCAATCTGGTGTTTCCTGCTCCTACACGGATGCCATGTATTTTTGTGCTTTCAAAATGGCGGCTCCAGCTCGCTGGGGGCCGCATGGACTCTCTTTGTGCTCAAAATGGCGCTTCCCGCCTTACCAGGGAAGCCATGTGCTGTGCTGTGCTGTGCTGCAAAGATTTGTGCATTTTGCAAGCTTCTGCTGCTCTTCAGCTTGCAAGAAAGTGCGGGAACTGTTCAAACCCCTCCCCCTTTGCTTGCTCCTGATTGGACTATCCTATCTACTAGGGGGAGGAGCTAAGTGTGTTCCACAGAGCTACAGGAAGTGAGGAGCCAGATGCACTTCCACTTCAAACACGGGTGGTTGTGTCTGCCAGGCTGCCCTGCTTGCTTCACTATGAGAGACTGGGCCTGTGTGCTGAGAAGCCTGTCAGCAGCACAGAAGCTGATGACATCACTGAGGTCTCTACCATTACCTCCACCGTACCAGAGTATGCTGTGGAGCTGCCAGTTCCAGTAACTGTTGCTGGTGCCTTCCATCTGACCCACGCTGCCAGTGTGGGTGCTGCACCACAGAGGTATCGGCCGATGCCTCCACCGTACCCGATGCTGCTGGGATCCGCCCTGCTGCTACAGATGGCTGTGAGCTGCTTGCTCTGTCTACAGATCCCCGCTGGGATCGCGCCCAGAAAGCTGCGGAGCTGTATCTGCGGCGTCAGCAGGAGAAGTGCCGGCCGGCATCACCCCTGATGACTGCATTGTCTACCGTTGCTACTCCACCACTGGGAGCTAAGATGGCCCCGAGTCGCCCGGCCGGGTGAGCTCCAGAGAGATCCAGGCCGCTCCGGTGAGTACTACCCTTCCGGTTGAATCTTTCCTCCTGACAAACAGGGAGAGGAAGAAGTCCCGGGAGGCCCTTCAGGCCGAGGCGCTGGCTGAAGCCGCTGCTGTAAGAGCAGAGGAAGGGGCAAATTGAACTTGACCCAGGACTGTGCCATTGCTCCTCTCGGGGAGAGAAACCCCTGAATGTGCCCCCTAGAGACTTTGGTGCTTGCCCCAGTCCCAGAGTCTTCTGCCCCGCCTTCCCCATCCATCACCAGTCCCAAGGTGCGACCCTTGACCCCCAGGCCCTCTTCTCCCGGAAGCCCCGTGGCTCTCTACGGACAATGTGATGTTATGTCTATTATGCCTGATATGCAATTGGAAGGGTCTGTGCATTGGGTGGATTGTGATGATGAGGGGAGTAGTTCAATGCAATCTGAAAATGTTTTGTCTCCCGTCAGAGAGAAGGCAGAAGGGACCCCTGTATGAGAAGTTTTGAGGTTCACTGATTAGAGTATGTGATGGAAGCCATTCTGGCCCATCTGGCACTTACTGCTGTAGTAATAGAAATGGTTCTATTCAGTCCTGTATTGCAATGTATCTGTGTAATGCAGTGTATGCTGGAATGTATAGGAGTTATTGCATTTCAGCTCATGTAAATTCACAGCTGTTGCACAGTATGGTAAGGGTTCTACCTACTGTAGTCCAAGCCGGGACGGTTGGAGTTTTACCAGAGGGAGTATATAGCCTGGCCTTTGGCAGCTATGTATTCTTCTGGGCCTTTCCTCTGTCAGTCCTGTTAGAACAGGCAGTGGGAAGGTTAATTTCTCCAGTTGGTCTGTTTTGCATTTCAGCTCTGAGTATGTAGCAATATTCAGGGGCAGACCTAAGCAACATTTGAATGTGTTAATCCAAAGGTTGGACATGGGTTGGAACACCCCCTGATGTGTGTGTGTGAGCCAATCGGTATCCAGCTTTGAGTTGTAATGATTCAAAGCTAGAGACACTCCCTGAGGATATTCAAATTGAGACATATTTCCAAATTCAGTTAGTGATGAGTTAGGCCCGGGCCATAGAGGGGCGAGGAGAGCGGATGCGCGCTAACGCTGAGGCTCGCCTGCTTAAGGCCGAGTCCATAGGCGTGCTGAGGCGTGCGGACGCTCCGCGCTGAGCCCCTGCATCCTCAATGAGGATGCCTTGAGAGGGGGCTCACGCGAGCGTCCGCAGGCGTGCTGACGAGTTGGAGGTTTCAGCCGAGCGCCAAGCTGTTTTTCAGCGCGCTGTCGGCTGAAAACCTCCAGTCACAGCAGCGTCAACGTCACGGCGCCGTGACATTGACGTCAGTGCGTCGCGGGCGATTGGCCCAGCGACGTCACTGCCCCGCCTCCAACCACCTCCCCCCGGCTCCCTTCGCGCACGCTGGCTTGCCTGCAAGTCCGTGCAATCGCGCTGACTGAAGCAGGCGAGCCTCAGCGTTAGCGCGCCTCCGCTCTCCCCACACCTCTATGGCCCGGGCCTTAGTCAGCGCGATTCCACGGACTTGCAGGCGAGCCAGCATGCGCGAAGGGAGGTGGGTGGAGGCGGGGCAGTGACGTCGCTGGGCCAATTGCCCACGACGCACTGACGTCAATGTCACGGCGCCGTGACGTTGACGCTGCTTAAGGCTGATTGGATGTCTTCAGCCGACAGCGCGCTGAAAAACAGCTTGGTGCTCGGCTGAAAACTCCAAAGCCTCCGCACGCCAACGGACGCTCACGTGAGCCCCCTCTCAAGGCATCCTCATTGAGGATGCAGGGGCTCAGCGCGGAGCGTCCGCACGCCTCAGCGCTGCTTGTCCTTCTATGGACGCAGCCTTAGTCTTCAGAGAGAGCTGAGAGAGATAGCAAGCCAAGAAGAGTTCTCTCCCTCCTGCCCCACCTGGGTGAGGAGGGAGGGGAATTCAAGCTGCCATGAGCAGAGAGGCAGAGATTACACCATGCCTGTGATATCATGCTGTATGCTGTCTGCACACCTATGCTGAATAAAGATCCACAGAAAAGAAGCTGCTGTGTGTGTCCCTGTTCCTGTGTATGGAGAATGGAGTGTCAGTGGGGGTCTCTCCTCTGGAGACCCCAGGGGATCCCTGCTGGCTGGAGGCACTGTGCACCCTGAGAGAACAAGGTAACCTGTCCCACACCTCCTGTCCCTGTCCTGGGTTCTCCCCACAACACCGCAGAGCACTCAGCCCTCCTGTTTACCAGCAGGTCACAGCACCCAGACCACTCAGAGTGACCAGAAGGAGTGTACCCCTCAATCTCATGTCGGGTGGGGTACCATAAGAGGGTTACAGTAGATTATAAATCAAGCAACATAATGGGCCATTGACACTAAAAAAGTATACACTTCTCAGATACCCCCGCTACAGCTATGTTGTGTAGGGAATGGTGCTTAAAGGGGCATGGATAGTAGTAGAACTGAAGATGGACAGCACCCCTATGTAGCACTCTATTCCTATGTGAGATGGTGGATGAATTAAAACATGATTTATTCAAAACTTCGTTAAAACAATGGGGTTTAAAACAATAATTAAATATTACCAAGCGCTTTATAAACTCTTGGGGTAGGTGTACTCCAGAGGAGTGGAGGTATATAATAGATAGTAAAGTCCAGTGTTAGTGAATTCACTGGCCCTAGTAATCCTCATATGCAGTGATTATCTAGGGAATGGTTTGGTGAGGGAATGAAAGTAGTGACCCTATATGTAGTGCCACAGGAATGGTTTGGTGAGGGAATGAAAGTAGTGACCCTATATGTAGTGCCACAGGAATGGTTTGGTGAGGGAATGAAAGTAGTGACCCTATATGTAGTGCCACAGTAATTGAGTACTAGTTGGTGCACCAATACACAGAGACCTTATACTGTGCTGCTATGTTATGCAGCAAGTTTTACTAACACTGGACTTTACTATCTATTATATACCTCCACTCCTCTGGAGTACACCTACCCCAAGAGTTTATAAAGCGCTTGGTAATATTTAATTATTGTTTTAAACCCCATTGTTTTAACGAAGTTTTGAATAAATCATGTTTTAATTCATCCACCATCTCACATAGGAATAGAGTGCTACATAGGGGCACTAAAAAAGTAGTTTGAAACATGCACCTCTCTATACAACTCCTTTTTTCTGCTTAAGCTGACATTTCGTTTTGCGACAATAAGGTGAGAGCTCCTTAGTTAACACAAGTATATAACAAATGCATCAATTTGTTTATCTTGGTTATCTTTTCCATTCTTTGCATTAATCAATCCCCATGTCTGAGTTGGTCATTTTTTTTTGCCTAAGAAATTGTAAAATACTTGCTAAAAAGTTTTATACATTTGACAAATAAGAGCTGTATAGGGATGCATAATGCTAATGGTTCTGAGTCAGCTTTAACACATCACGCCTTTCATTTGTCTCCGGTGTTATTCTGGAGCTGGGGTGGCCAACTCCAGTCCTCAAGGGCCACCAACAGGTCAGGTGTTAAGGATAGCCCTGCTTCAGCACAGGTGGCTCAGTCTTCAACTGAGTCAACTGTGCTGAAGCAGGGATATCCTTAACACCTGACCTGTTGGTGGCCGTTTATGACTGGAGTTGGCCAGCCCTGCACTGGGGGATCTGAATTTCCCAGGTTTGATAACATTTGGCAAAACGGGAGGCAGTGTTTTTTTGGGCAGTGGATATTCACAGTTGAGTGCAAACAGCCGCACGACTATTCGCACTCAGTAAGAAATGAAATGGAAAAAAAAGACAGAACACTCCCCTATTGACATTCTATAACCCCTGCATCTGTAATCAGCGCGGCTTTAGGCTGAGTCCCCAGTCAGCACTGTGGCACGCGCCCGGCGGGGGGGGACGGCGCATGCACAGCGCTAGACCGCGATCTGCGGTCTGAGGGGAGAGAGAACATTTGCGACGGGAGGGGGTGTGGCGGTAGGTTTGCGGGGGCGTGGCCACGCCTCCGTCGCAAATGCCAATCTCAAACTCCCCTGCCTGCCTGAAAACCTGTCGCGCACCGCTGGGGATAGGTGCGCGACGAGGTAGGGACTGGGACCGGAGGAACTGGGTGGGCGGGGCTTGATCGCACAGGCGTGCGCTGTAGTAGTTAGTGGGACCGCAGCCTTAGGAGCCGCTTCCGCATACGTGCGGAGGCGTGTGGAAATGCAGGCGACAGGCAAGTTTAAATATACGCGCTGAGGGGAGCGGAGGAGCGGTCACGTGACAGCAAACATCCAATGGGGATGAGGGACTAGCCCCACCTCCGCCACACCTTCGCCCCGCCCCCAAAGCGCGCTCACTGCCTCACTTGTCACGCCACAAAAAAGCACCAGCTTCTGCAGGCGAGGCAGAGCAGGAGCGCGGCCCAAGGCACCATGCCCGAGTCCTTAGGCCTCGGGCATGGTCATCGCTTAGGCGCTGACCCGTGCTGAGGCGCGCTGCTGCTCGGCAGTGGGTCGTCTAGCGGCTGCGGTGGGTGGCGGGACAGCCCTCTCATGCGGGGGGGCAGGGGTGGCGGTGCAGAGGGGGGGGGTGGCGGTGCAGCGGTCACAGCAGTTGCCGCCAGCCCCGCTGCAGGCATCACGCTACTGCTCACGCGCGCACCAGTGTGCTGCGGGGGTGGGGCCGATGCTGGCCCGATGGGGGGGGGGGGGGTCACAGCAGTTGACACCGGCCATGAAGCACCTGTCTCGCGATGCAGCTCCCACGCGAAACGGGGCTCCCTCTGACGCCGGCGTGCCGGAAGCTTAACCCAGACTACTTCCGGCGCTACCACAGGGAGACACCGCGATTTTTTTTGCAGCGATTTCTTGTTTTTTTTTAATGAACAGGCGCCCGGCCGCGCAGGCGGGCCCGGGCGGCCGGGTCCCCCTGACCCACGGGGCCAGGGACACCAGTACCCTTTCTCCCCCGCTGTTGGCGGCCCTGATTAAGATCAATGGTGTACAGCACATATATCGTAACCCAGTTTATAATTGGTATACATCATTATGCATAAGGCCGCGTCCATGTTTAGTGCTTGCAGGCGGAGGTGCGCTTCCGCTCGGCACTGAGCCCCTACAGCCGCAATGAGAGCGGCTTTAGTAGGGGCTCGCCTACGCTTCCGCGCGCTTGCGGAAGCGTAGCTCTTACGGAAATTTTACATTTCCCCGCTTGTCGGCGCGCAGGGCCGGTCACGTGAGCGGTTCGCCGAATGAGGGAGAACCAGCTCCGTGACATCACTGGCCCGCCCGCCGACACGCCAGCAGGAACCTTGGCCGAGGCCTTATGTGTCTGGCCAGGGTGAGCATCGGGGCTTGAGACGCTTGCAGAGCAAGCAAAATTGAATTTGCCGCCTCCAAGCGCGTCACGTAAGCGGTTCACCTAATGAGGGCGAACCAGCTCAGTGCCATTGTGGCCGCGCCCCCAGATGAGCGTGCACCTAGCCACAAATTGCACGGCCGAGCAGGGCGCAGCGCTCGTGTGCCAGCACGCCACGCTCCCACTCAGGCCGCAGCCTAAGGCTTAGTCCATATAGACTGAAGCCGTGCGGAGGCGCGCTGAGGCTGAGGGAAAGCGGTGCTTTCCCTGGCCTTAGAGCGCGCGCCGTCCGTGGGTGTGTCTGGGGGCGGGCCAGTGACATCACGGAGCTGGTTCTCCCTCATTTGGCGAACCGCTCACGTGACCAGCCCTGCGCTCCGGCAAGCTAAGAAACTAAAGATTTCTTAAGACACGCTTCCGCAGGCGTACGGAAGCGTGCGCGAGCCCCTGCTAAAGCCGCTCTCATTGCGGCTGCAGGGGCTCAGTGCCGAGCAGCAGCGCGCCTCAGCACGGGTCAGCGCCTAAGCGTTGACCATGCCCGAGGCCTAAGGACTCGGGTATGGTGCCTCGGGCCGCGCTCCTGCTCTGCCTCGCCTGCAGAAGCTGACAGGTGAGGCAGTGAGCGCGCTTTGGGGGCGGGGCGAAGGTGTGGCGGTGGTGGGGCGGGAGGCGGGGCTAGTCCCTCATCCCCATTGGATGTTTGCTGTCACGTGACCGCTCCTCCGCTCCCCTCAGCGCGTATATTTAAACTTGCCTGTCGCCTGCATTTCCACACGCCGCACGCATGCGGAAGCGGCTCCTAAGGCTGCGGTCCCACTAACTACTACAGCGCACGCCTGTGCGATCAAGCCCCGCCCACCCAGTTCCTCCGGTCCCAGTCCCTACCTTGTCGCGCACCTTTCCCCAGCGGTGCGCGACAGGTTTTCAGGCAGGCAGGGGAGTTTGAGATTGGCATTTGCGATGGAGGCGTGGAAACGCCCCCGCCGGCGGTTCAGCCAATGAGGGCAAAACAGCTGCGGGACATCATGGCCACGCCCCCGCAAACCTACCGCCACGCCCCCTCCCGTCGCAAATGTTCTCTCTCCCCTCAGACCGCAGATCGCGGTCTAGCGCTGTGCATGCCCCCCCCCCCCCCCGCCGGGCGCGTGCCACAGTGCTGACTGGGGACTCAGCCTAAAGCCGCGCTAATTACAGATGCAGGGGGTATAGAATGTCAATAGGGGAGTGTTCTGTCTTTTTTTTCCATTTCATATCCTACTGAGTGCGAATAGCCGTGCGGCTATTTGCACTCAACTTAACTGAGTGCGAATAGCCGAGCTGCTATGAACACTGTAATGTCAATAGGCTTCTATGCTATTCACTTCAAAAGCATCAGAAAGTCTTATAGCTCAATTGGTAATGCTACAGCCTATTAACAGAGTGGACGAGGGTTTGATTCCTGGCTGGGATGGTTATTTTTTTTCCATTTTATTTCCTACTGAGTGCGAATAGCCGTGCGGCTATTTGCACTCAACTGCCGTTTTTTTGGTGATGGTTTTATGATGTGTTCTATGATATATTTTTTAGAGAGAGGTCTCTTTCTCCGGGTCTCTGTCTTTAGTGCCGATTTATGGTCATCAGAAGTTGTGGCATGTTTCTTACACTGTATTCTGAGTAGATACGGGCGCATATTAAATGTGCTTGGCAAATTCTTTTTGCCAATTTCTCTTAAATTTTGAGTTTGCACAAAAGTGGCAGTGCTCATAATTCCCCCCCCCCCCCCCCCCCGTCGGCAGTGTTGTGAGCCCCACTTTACACCTCGTGACCCCCCCCCCACCCATTTCACACCTCGTGGACCCCCTCTTTCCCTCCCTCTTCCCATGTATTTCTCTCCCCTCCGTCTCACCCTCCCCCCTCCATCAATTACCCCTCTCTCACTCAATCCCTGCCCCCCCAGACCCGCCCCACGGCCTCACATTTACTATATTTCTCTCCCCTGCGTCTAACTCTTACTCACTATTTTTCTCACTCACCCTCTCCCCTCCAGCCTCCGTCAATTACCCCACTCTCATTTATTCCCTCCCCCCTCACACAATATATACCAAAAAAATGCCCCCAATGCAAAAACTTCCCACCCACAAATAAATATTAAAAAAATCTCCCCCCAAAATATATACATCCCCCACCACCCCAAATATATACTAACACCCCCAAATACATACAAAAAAAACACCTCCCCAATACATGAAAAAAGACCCCAATACATCTAAAAAAAAATGCATATAAAAAATCCCCAATACATTTTAACAACCCAAATACATATAAAAATATTCCCACCCAAATACATATAAAAAAAATAGACTTACCTTGGGGGTGGTCAGGCTGGCCCGGTGACTGCAGGGGGGACGGTGACTGCGGGGGGGAGGGGGCTGACAGTGGGAGGCCTGGTGGCGAGGTAGGGCAGTTGCCGCCGGGCCTCGGCTCCACCCACCGGCATGCCCCTTCCTCTCTCTGTCCCACGCCGGACCCTCTGACTTCAGCATGTGTCGGGCCTCCACTCAGGCCGCCGTGCGGCGGAAGCCGGACCAAGCTTACTTTCATCGCGCCGACGTCAGAGAGGCCCGTCGCGGACTGACGTCAGAGGGCCTGGCATGAGACAGAGAAAGGAAGGGGCCAGCAGGTGGGGAGAACCGGGGACTGGCGGCAACTACTTTGTCCGGCCACCGGGCCCCCAGCAGCCACGTGTTCCGGCTGCCCCCCCCCTTCCCTACGGCGGCCCTGCCAGCATACACTACGTTTGCACCTCACAAAGTGCAGAATAGTGTCACACCGTGTGCATGTCACATCTTCCAGAGAAGACATCTCGCACTTCTGAGCTGGACTTCTTCCCATACTTTTATTTCAGAGGTTTTTGGTATATGTATGACCATTCATCGTATATATGTAATTACATCTTTTGAGGGTTAATATTTCCCATTTTTAAATTAAAAATGACATACACTGGCCGCGAACTATCATTGGCTGATGCTTTAACATCATAGCATTGTATTATTTGTTATTTATATTATGTCCTGTGTATTACTGCTGTGAAGCACTATATACATGAATGGCGCTATATAAATAAAGACATACATACATGCCTTACATACACCGAGATTGTTTTAATAAGGAAGATGTAATAATTCAATGAGAAAAGTATACAGACCTTCAGCGTTTGAACATGCTGATTGATCTTGGCGCTTTTCTTTTTGAGATTCGTTATGGAGTCCTTGGCTTTCGTTAGGCCAGAACTCGACGTCAAATCCTGCAATGGACAATAGAAAAATAACAATGAGCACACATTTACATTAGTGAGCTGGAAGTATTGGTCACAAAATGTATTCTCAATGTAGTTTTATTTAAAGCATACAGTTAGAGGGGCCAACACACGTAACCATATACTTTGCAGATTCATGGTCCCTGTGGCATCATTGGGGTTGTTCAAGTTTTGGTAAAAACCAGAACAAAAGTTCATAGAGAATATGCTGCCAGCTGGATTAGAATATGGTTACCTGAGATTCCACAGAAAAGGTCTCTTCGTCCAGCTCTGCCTGGGATGAAGAGGAAAGCTCCGATGTAGAAAAGTTCCCATCCGATCCAATGAAACTTTCCTCGCTCTCTGGGCTGTCATCTTGGTCCACCGCTGCTAGATTTAGGACAGACACATTGGTAGAGGCGGACGAACGTTTGAGGGCAAGGCACCACTGCATACAATCATCTCCTTTGGGGACTTCCACTCTGTAGGGCGAGAAGAGCTCTATGAAGCTGAAATTGAAACAAAGGCTATACAATGCAACGCAGATTATGGCTGCATCCACTGTTAGACCTCTAGAGAGTCATTATATTACACAAATATATATATAATCAAAAACAAATACTCAATACAGTTCTGTGACTAACGAATTGCTTTTATTTGTGTGAGCTTTCGAGATACACGGACCTCTTCTTCGGGCGATGTTACAATGGATAAAGCAAGAAAAGTTTTACTTTTAAACAGCCTGGAATGTTATCTGTGGATGAATCCTATCCCCCCCACCCCCTGCAGTCAGGGCCGTCTTAACGTATGGGCACGCTGGGCAGTTGCCCGGGGGTTCCACAGCATAGGGGGGCCCAACGCGTAGGGTGACCAGATGTCCCGGTTTAGCCGGGACAGTCATGTTTTTTTGGTGCTGTGTGGTGGGCTGACATACCCGGAAATGTCCAGGTTTTTGCTGAGTGTCCCGGGTCTCACAGAGCAGGGGATGCCGGGGGGGGGGGGGGGCGGAGGGGGGGAATGGGAGGAGGATAGCAGCTGATTGGCGCAGCAGCAGCAGATGCCGGGGGTGGGGAGCAGAGCAGAGAGATGATTTTGCTGGTAGAGAAGGGTGAGGGCGAGGTTAGCAGCAGAGAAGGGTGGGGGCAGGGGGTTAGCAGCAGAGCAGAGAGATGATTGGCCTGACAGAGAAGGGTGGGGGCGGGGTTAGCAGCAGAGGAGCCTGTCAGTAAGCACCGGAAGCAGTGAGTACTTCCTCTGCTACCAGATACACACACTGTGTATCTGGATACAATCAGATGTTGCCACAGTTCCCAAAACCATGGGAAATACTGACCCAATAATACCTCATAAAACAGATTAGACACTACCCCGACCTGATGATGTACTGAGCCGAGGGGGTTTTCTATGTACACTCGTGCGGCCAGGTAAGTGCGGTTATCCCCATGAAAACAGGTTACCTGTAAGGAGATTCCTGGCAGAAACTCGGACTTAACAAGATGTGCAGAGACCAATGTAACTGTACTGCCAGTATCAGGCATTGCTCTTACAGGTACCCCATCTACTTTGACTTCACACATCTTATTTTTCTCTAAATGTCCCTTCTCTATAACGGTCTACTTAACAGCAGGAACCCCCCCGAAAAATACCCCACAGAAATGTCACATTGCATTCGGTCAGAGTTCAAAGGGCAAACTGCCGCCACATGTCCAAGTTCATGGCATACGTAGTATTCAATGTACTTCCAAAAATTGAGTTGGGGATTTTTCTCCAGTCTACTGGAAAGAATGGGACTGGAGTCCCTCCTATGGGCCGTGGGACTTCCAACTCCTTTATCTGAGTCTATGAGTCTGTGTAGCCTGTTAGGCCGAAGAACAGTCTTACCAGACCTCCTGACATGCGGGGATCAGGGACCGGAAAACTCATCGGGTCTTGAACTCTGGGACATCTCAGCAGCAAAGTGACGTTCAACTAAAGCGACCAACTGCTCTACTTTTGGGGCCATTCTGGCTGACCCACTTCTTGACTGTGCGAGGAAGACCCCACAGGAACCGGTCTAGTATGACCGTTTGGACGATGGCGATGGCTGTACATTTGTCAGGCTGGAGCCATTTCCACGCAAAGTGGATGAGGTCGTAGAGTTGGGAGCGTGGAGCCTTTTTTGCCTCAGGAGTTGAACCGCTGGGCCCGAACCACGATGGTGACACCCACCAGGAAGGGAGCAATTATTCCAGCCCACTGCACGGCTGGCCATCCTTCAAAGGCTGCTGTATGCTCCAGAATCGATAGGTATGCCTCAATGTCATCGTCCATCATCATTTTCTGGCGAGCGACCTGTGGGGCCCCACTAGTCTGGACGGTAATTCTCCCAACACTAGGAGCTCCTGGTGTAGCCGAAGGAGCGCCTCGTGTTGCTCTTCCTTTAGAGTCTGATGTAGAGACAGCGCCATCTGCTGTACTAACAACGCAGTGCTTTCAGTTTGGGATTTTGTCATCTGTTGCAAACCTTGCATTAACGTAGCAGCACTCTCTGCTTGGGTGCGCTGTAGAATAGCCATATTCTCTGCTTGGGCATGCTGTACCGTGGTCAGAAACTCCTCCATAGTTTCCACTACTCCGTGCCTTGTGGACTGCTCGCATTAAACTCCACCAATTGTGATGTCTCCGTCACAGCGTAGGATCTTATGTCCCAGGTCAAAGGCAGGAAACTTAGAGTTTGGTGCACAGGGGGTTTATTTACAGGGTACAAATCAGGAACAAAACATAAACAAAGAACCTAACTCCACTTTGGGGAGTGCTGACTAATACATCTTAGTCACTGACTAACTGTGAGAGAGCTAAGCTCTCCTTCCACCCTGTATCTATGGACAGGCAGGAACTCCCCTTGCAGTCTCTCACAGGGCTGTCTGTGTATGTGCCTTCAGATCAGCACAGCAGCAGGAAACTGTCTGTCTTGCCTTTTACCTTGAAGCTCATTAATTAAGGCTCAAGTGAGAGGGAAGGGATCACACCCTGGAAGGTGCTGGGTCCTATGTACCTCCCCTCAAACACCTTCTGGTTGAGCATATATATATATAATAAAGGGGAGATTGTGTATACCCAACATTGTTGTAGGGTTGTCATTCTTCAGTTTGCTGACATTTTTAAGATGAGTTACTAGATAATTATTTCACAAAATAAAGATGTAAACCCGTCTTAAAATAGTCTGATTTTCAGTGCTTGGACGCCTAGCCAAGCGTGCATTCAATTATACATAGAGGTTAAGTAACATAGTTACATAGTAGATGAGGTTGAAAAAATACATATGTTCATCAAGTTCAACCTATGCTAAATTTAGACCACAGATACTGATCCTATATTTGTATTTACTGTATTTCGATATAGGAAGGCAAACAAAAAACCCCAGTGACATATCATCCAATGATATCTCATAAGAGGAAAATAAATTCCTTCCTGACTCCAAATAATGGCAACCAAACGACTCCCTGGATCAACATCCTTCCCATGTTTACGTATTAGGTATATCCCTGTATACGTTTCCTTTCTAAAAAGATGTCCAACCTTTTTTTTTAACAAATCTATTGTATCTGCCATCACAGTCTCCATGGGTAATGAATTCCAAATTGTAACTGCCTTACTGTAAAGAACCCTTTCCTTTGTTGCTGGTGAAATCTCCTTTCCTCCAACCTTAAGGGATGACCCTGTGTCCTTTGTATTGCCCTTGGGATGAATAGTTCTGTTGTGTCAGGGTCTTCTAGACCTCCTGCCAGCCATAGTTCTTCTTTGTCCACTGGGTGTGCTGCTGTCTCCTATTTCCTCTGGGTTCCTCTGTCTGCCTGTCTGTCTTCTTGTTGCTCCTGTCTCTGTCCTTTATAGCTTCTGCTTCCTGGTTGGTTCAATTGCCTTTGCTTCAAGTCAGACTCCTATGCACATGCCTGTCTCTGATCCTGATCTGTTCCTCTACCTGTACCTGTATTTGAGTCTGTTCACAGTAAAGGCCCTTGCTGGTAATCTGGCTTGTCCGTTTGTTCCTTGCTCCCCGGTCTCAGTCCCTGCTCCTCGGTCTCAGTCCATGCTCCCCGTTCTCAGTCCCTGCTCCCCATTCTCAGTCCCTGCTCCCGGACCTGTCCTGCCCCGCCTATATTGTTCCAGTCTCCTCGTTGTCGACCTGCTTGTTACCTGACTTCGCTACCTGCCGCCTGCCTCGGACCCCTGCTTGTTACCTGACTTCGCTATCTGCCGCCTGCCTCTGATCTCTGCTTGTGACCCCTACTACGCTCCTGCTGTTCCGGCCACCGAGATCCTATCCGCCACAGGAGTCTCCCGTGACATGTTGAAAGCTCCTTATACTGTCCCTGAATGTCTTAGTATATAGTTATTATATCCCCTCATAGACGCCTCTTTTCTAATGTAAACAAATCTAATGTAGCTCTTTCCTCATAAGAGATTATCAATCCCCTTTATTAATTTGGTGGCATTTATCTGCACTTTTTCTAGTTCCATAATAGCTAAGTGAATCTCACCCTTTATGTTTTAGTTAACCTTTACAGTGCAAGAAGCTCGGCAGAACCAGAGTACCACTCTGGTCATGTAATTGCTGGAAGAGTGATCACATTGTTGTGAGCGCCCCCTGACTGACAAACTGTACCAGGTATGTCATCAGGGCACACATGATAAAAATCTCAAATTAATGTTGCCATCGGGGTGCCACGTTACTCTGGGGGGATTATTCTGTATCAGCCAAAGCAGCTGTTTGGGCCATTTTGGGCTGAAATTCCCCATTGACTTTAATTGGGGGATTTTGGCTTAAAACAGCCCTATTAGCGGCTTTGCCTAATATAGAATAATCCCCCAAGTCACAACAAAGAAATAGGTCAGGCTTATCGTAAACCCATATTTGAGAAAATATTGAGGAAATTAAGAACTGTATGTGGCTGAATTAATTGAAAAACGGTAGTTCTGGTTTAATATCAGGTGGAAACCAACTGACTTAAATAATTACGAAGCAGCCGAGCCTAACCTGATTATGAATTCTAAAGTAATTCAGCCATTTACAGTTCTGCTTGAATAGTTTTACTTCCATGTTCTGTTTCTTTACCCATGAAAGGACACAGCCTTCTTCCTTGTGATGAACACCTTAGGACTCTGCACGGTTAGCACATTCTCCGATTGGTAAGGGTTTCCGGAAGGCACCATCTTGCTTTCTACTGCTTGTCTCTCTCCTACTTTAAGCTCTTGAGCTTGCCAAATTGTCCTAACTGTAAGCGCCATTGTTTTCATAAAAATAGAACTGAATTCAGTTTCCTCTGACATAAAATACAAAAATATTATGCTTGCTGGATGGTGGCTGGTTTGGTGTTTGTATACATATGAATTTACTCGGAACATGGAAGAATGCATGTCAGAATGTATGAGGTCACAGAGGTTGATCACATGACTAGAGTGGCTTTAAAATGGACCGAACCATTAACATACAGCACAGACAAACTATTGTACTCTGTAGAAAAGTGATTCAGTGTTCTCCCAAATAAAACATCCATTAACCCAGTCTGAGTCAATGGAACATTAAAAGCTCTCCCTCGTTTCTCTCCCATATCACCATTTACAGATTCATTGTTTTTTGTTAGGTCACATATTTAAAGAGAAAATGTAACATACACTTTGGACATCATTATAAATGTGTTTGAAACACTATTCCTTTATTTTCATTCCAGTACTATTCTGTAGGGTGGGTGACAGTGACTGGGTGACGGTGACGGTGACTGGGCGGGTTGAGTGACTGGGTGGTGTGGGTGACTTACCTTGACTGGGTGGGTGCTGCTTCCTTGCCGCCAGATGCTTCCCCCCCTGCCCCCGATATCCCCGCGGCAGCAGCCCGGGGCGGGAGGTGGGCTCGGGAGGGGGGTTTTGGAGGTGGGCTCGGGGGCGTGCGGGAGGTGGGCTCGGGGGGCGTATGGGAGGATGGCGGCTGGGTGGGGGGCGAGACTGGCGGGCTGGGGCAGGAAGCGTGCACGGGGGAAGCTGGGTTGGCGCCCGCGGGGGAAGCTGGGTTGGCGCTTCCCCTACGTCCCACGTTGGAAGTGGAGGGGAGCAGTGGGGGGACCTGGGGGGAGCGCGCCCACAGGCAGCAGGCTGGACACCCTGCTTGCCCTGCGCATGCACACGGGGAATCGCCGTCATTTAAAAAATATATTTTTTATTTAATTAACTGGCGCCCGGCCGGGCCCCCATGACTCACAGGGCCCGGGATACCAGTACCTTTTGTCCCCCCCTGTTGGCGGCCCTGCCTGTTCCTATCAGGACTTATAGTGTTGAGACCAGTAGAAGGCTATATTCAGGGGCACTTAGCTACATATTCACTTAGCTATATTCAGGGGCACTTAGCAACATTCACACAACATCCAGAAATGTATGTGAGAAGGCAAAAGAGCACACGCTATATTAAATATTATTTTTTGTCATCCGTGGGTTTGTTCTTTTAATATCTTTTACCAAATAAATAATCTATTATTATTATGGATGAATCTAAACTGTACTGCTCAATGTTCATCCGTTGAGGAAGTATAAAAGCTATTCAGTTTTATCACAAGCAAGAAAAAGTAACAAGTGAGTGGACAGGTCAAACCGAAACCGAACATTCGTTTTCTCATGGAAGTATTTTAATTTAGCCTGGGTTGAACTTAATGGACATGTGTCTTTTTTCCACCTCATCTACTATGCAACTATAACAGAAACAAAGACTTATCAAAGAATATACATCAATGTTGTTTTACTTTTCCTATAACTGCTACTTTAATTCATTAATTGATATGGCCCAAAACACTTATTTGACACAGGAAATTACAGTCCAAGTTTAAACATGTATGCAGATATTTTTCTTTCTGTGTTCTTCTTTTTCTACACATTCTTGTGTTTTTGTGTGTTGTTTTGGATCAGTACATTAGTGATTGATTGTGCCTGTGTAATAGAATAGCTTACAGGTAATGTCTTTTCTTTCCTGTGGTTACCTCAGGTGGTTTGATAAGTCCTTTACCTGTGTGGTGTTCAAGAATGGGAAGGTGGGACTGAACGCTGAGCATTCTTGGGCTGATGCCCTTATGGCAGCGGTGCGCAAAGTGAGAGACTTGCTGCGGGGGGCGTGGGGTTTACAGAGGCCCGCGCACCCTTCCCGAATGCATTTAAATTAATGCCAGGGGAACTGCAGGGCCTCTGTAAACCTTACTTACCTTGTTTCAGACGCTCCTGGTCACGCGTTGCCATGGCAACATGACGTCATGACGCCAGGATGTCTGAAGCAAGGCAAGCAGGGGAACGCGAGGAGAGGGGGACAGACGGCAGGGGGGTGCAGGGAAAAAAAGATTGCGCACCCCTGCCTTATGGGACATATGTGGGAGGTAAGCATTAAACACAAGACAAAATGACATGTATTTTAGCAACAACGGTTTACGCACAGCTTTTCAGTGTAAGTGAGGAGCGGCTCAGTGAGTAAAGACACTGACTGGCACAGGGGAGCCAGGTTCAATTCCTGCTGTCGGCTCCTTGTGACCTTGGGCAAGTCACTTTCTCTCCCTGTGCCTCAGGCACCAAAAACATAGATTGTAAGCTCCATGGGGCAGGGACCTGCGCCTGCAAAATGTCTCTGTAAAGCGCTACGTAAAATTAGCAGCGCTATACAAGAACATGCTATTATTATTATGATTATAAGTATTATTATTATAAGTATTATTATTATTATAAGCCTGCAGATAGCTTTAAGTATAAAGAAATGTAACAGTACATGATTACTTATTTTGTCTTGTGTTAATTGACTGACCTGTTGAAATTTGGACACTTTTTATTTAAAAACAATAATTCTGATTAGAAAGAAAAATAAATCGGCATCAAATGTGAATTAGCCAGTGGGAGGCATTTGCTGAGCACATACAAATCAAAAGGAGAAGTGGCCACTTAAAAGTGTAATCCAAACGGGCTGTTTTTTAATATATTAAATTTAATATAATTTTTGTATTTCATTTTTTTTTACATAGGTTTGAAACAGGGGGTCTATGGAGTTCAACCCCATTAACTTCAGCTCCGGGGACTCCCTAGTTTCTAAGATACTTACCCCTGAATGGGGAGCCGGTATCTTGGCAATTCCCATGTCACGTTGGCCAATAGGAATGGAAGTGATGTTACATCCCTGGCGCTTAGCACTAAGACACCCTAAATAAAAGGATATATACAACCAGATGGAGGGTGAATCCACTTGGGTAATCCTCGTGCAGGCGATCAATCATATGAAAGAAAGAAATAAAATGACATAGCGTAATACAGTAAACTTCAAAACATACAAACACATAAGGGACAATACAAACAGATGCTGAGACAAACAGATGCTGAGACAAACAGATGACTGAGATAAGTAAAAAAAAACATTTAATAAAACAACTGGATAAACACTATTAAGATCAAAAATAATAATAACACACAATGTAAAAAATGAATATAATGATAAAGGAAATGATAGGTCCCATGTGCACTCCAACAGTAGCTGGACTGTCCGCTTACCAGAAACAAGATGGTATAAGGCGGTGGATAATTCAGAGAGTATCCCCTCTCGTAGTTATTGCTGTCCGCTCCAAGGCATCTCGTGATGGTCAGCGATGGCCTCCGGGAGGGGCACTCCCAACCTTCCGAGCAGCAGACCTCTGCAAAGTAGCTACTTTTCTACCCCTGAGGAAAGAAAGCCACGACTTCCGAAACGCGTAGGGTGGTCCCATTTGTGCTCCGCTGTCCCACAGTGTTTACCACACTCCCTGTCGCTATCTCAATCGATATAGCATTTTCTTTGGCGAATCTGCTGCTGCTTTCTACACTACTCCACTGAGCAAGTCCCTGACGAATCTGCTACCTGGGATCCAGAGCTACTACTGCGCATGTGCGGGCGTCCTGTGAGACGGAGCCCGGTGCGGCTGCTTTGCAGAGGTCTGCTGCTCGGAAGGTTGGGAGTGCCCCTCCCGGAGGCCAACGCTGACCATCACGAGATGCCTGGGAGCGGACAGGAATAACTACGAGAGGGGATACTCTCTGAATTATCCACCGCCTTATACCATCTTGTTTCTGGTAAGCGGACAGTCCAGCTACTGTTGGAGTGCACATGGGACCTATCATTTCCTTTATCATTATATTCATTTTTTACATTGTGTGTTATTATTATTTTTGATCTTGATAGTGTTTATCCAGTTGTTTTATTAAATGTTTTTTTACTTATCTCAGTCATCTGTTTGTCTCAGCATCTGTTTGTCTCAGCATCTGTTTGTCTCAGCATCTGTTTGTCTTAGCATCTGTTTGTATTGTCCCTTATGTGTTTGTATGTTTTGAAGTTTACTGTATTACGCTATGTCATTTTATTTCTTTCTTTCATATGATTGATCGCCTGCACGAGGAGTACCCAAGTGGATTCACCCTCCATCTGGTCGTATATATCCTTTTATTTACTGTGTCTTAGTGCTAAGCGCCAGGGATATAACATCACTTCCATTTCTGTTTGCTGACCTTGGTGGTCAGAGTTATATCATAGGCTGCTAGCCATTTTGGTGTTAGAAATCAGTGCTCCTTCTTGTTTTGTTGTTTAGTTGGCCAATAGGAAGCCGCACCCGATGGCGTCACTTCCTATTCGCCCCCAGGATGCGTGAGCTTTGAAACTCCACCATTACGGGATCCCTGCTAGCCGAGCGGAATGGCTACCAGCACCCCCTGCGGAGGGGAAGCAGGGGGTCCCCAGGAGTCTAAAATAACAGAGTTCAGTTTCAAGACCACATGCTATAATCCTACATTAAAAAAAAAAATTAGGGGGGGGGGGGAGAAAACCTCCCACTTGGCTTGCCGCTTTATGGAATGTAGTGAGTTTTCACACTTCCCTATGCACTGTAATGTGAGCTGAGTGCTTTCTCTTGTTTCTTTTATCCTAGTCCATGTTGGCTACAGATTGTTTTCAGCTAGGATATAATGAAGACGGTCACTGTAAAGGTCAAGTCGATAGCACATTGCCTGTACCACAGAGGCTGCAGTGGGAAATCCCTAGTGAGGTGGGTGTGCCTCCAATGTTCTGATATTTACAGTTTCACATGGGTTACCTTCCATCGGTTCAGTGTTTTAATCCCTCAATACATATGTCATGTTTGCATAATTGGTGATTTTAATTATCCGGACATAGACTGGAGCAATGAGATTAGCATTACGACTAAAGGAAACAGGTTTTTGGGGGTGCTAAAAGACAATTACATTAACCAAATTATTGAGGAACCAACCAGGGGAAAGGCATTACTAGATTAGGTAATATCAAACAAGGTAGAAGTAATAACAAATATTCAAGATCGGGAACATTTGGAAAACAGTGATCATAGCATGGTCTCATTTGCAATAAATAATCAAAAAACATATTATACAGTATGTGACCCCTTTCATAGGATACAGCTATGTATGCTGCCCCCTGACTGGCTCCTCTTTGGTGTGTGCTGCTGGAAATGAGCCAATGACTGATAGCAGCAGAAGGGGCTTCTGTAAATTGTAGCCTGAAATAGACACATGACATTACAGCCAATCAGTGAGAAGGATCATATGTTGGTGGGCCCCAGAAATGCAGAGGACAGAGAGGATCATGAAGAGACCAGAGTTAGAAAGACCCTGGAGAGAGCAGCTGCAACCTGATAACCAGGCCCTGAGGACAACTCAAGGGAGCAGGGTGACTAGGTAACACCAAGGCTCTCCTAGTGGACTTGAAAGCGGATCAGCAGCCTCCCAGACTAAGGGAGTTGTGAATAAACAGAGAGAGGATCCTCATTGCAGGCAACAGTACCACAGTCTTTGCGAAGAGACAGGCCTGCTATAGTATAACACTGATTATAAGAGCTCCAACATTGTGCCGGCACCTAAATATAGGCCGCTTATAACACGGGGTCATGGGGACTCTGAGAAACATTGACACACAACTGCACAGTGCCTTACAAGTATTGTGACTGTATGTATATGATCCTCCCATAGAAGATCACATGTATGTATGTATGTATATATATATAATATACACACACACGTTTTGGTTATTCATAGCCCTGTGTCGTGTCCTATTGTCTGACCTTTGCAAAGTTATCAACTAGTGAAGGAATAGAGAGAGAACCCTGTATAGCACTCAGGTTCACGCTCTGATGGTAGATGAGTGATTTAAAACATAAACTTTATTATTAGCATATATTAAAATAGTGGATGTTGGAACAACGTGCTGGAGGTGGGTTGATCCTGAATAATAGTAGCCGTGTTGGCTCCGGATCAGATAATATCTTATATACCAGATATAACTATATTGGAACACTGGTAACAAAAAGGCACATAGATCCTGATGTGGACCTTTGTGATGGGTGTGGGTTCCTGGGTGTGCTAATAAAGGTACTGAAGTAACATATCACACACTGGCATAGTCTGCGTACTTCCTTTATTAAGGTGGTAAGTATGATATGTGTATATATGCTGGTAGACGCTGGGAACGAGTATAGTATGATTCTCAGCAGTCGTGAGTGCAGTCAGCTAATTAACCACTCTATATATATGGGTGTCTCCGGCCAAGTGTCAAACTGACCTAAGGTGACCTTCTATTGTATATACTGTAGGGTAGGTGCCCTGCACTACCTCTAGGGCTGTATATAGACTGTAAGCAGGTAGAGGTTATAGACACTTGTGTAAGGGAGGCACTATGGCTGGATAGTAATCATAATCCCATAGCAGAGGGTGAGCTGAGGGTAAGCACCAATAGTGACCCTTAAAGTGCTGCTGTCTAGAATATCCCTGACAGCAGCGCAGCTATGGTGTTGCTGGGGATCACTATATCAGTACTTCAAGGATATTAGCACTCTCCAAAAAGAACACCACACAGAGGAGACTTGCAATGACCGTCGGGGCACTGCTAGTCTGTATATCCTGCACGAGCAGGCTGCCGCATGAACTCGCGGTTAGAGTTTCATAATGCGGATGCAGTCACAAGCCTGCGCGTGCACGTGGGAGAAGGGAGCCGACGCGCGCGTTTCGCGAGGGGCTTTCTCAAGGCGAATGGTAAGTATAGTTGAGGGAGCCCTGCAGGTAGGCAGGTATATATAGGGCCTCCAGTGAGATGACGTCATAGTTTAACCCCTGGTGCGCTGAGGTATGCCTGGTGCTGTTTAAAGAACACAGTGAGTATACCAGTGTGAGTCACTGCATACTTAACACACTACTCAATAAAAATCTGACTTATGTGTTGTCTCGTTTTTGCTTCTTGTCAGATATGCACAGTAGAGCTGAATTGACTCAGTCTGTGCTACAGGGGTAGTCTCAAGGTTAATGCCTAATAAATGATCATGTGCTAATGATAGTAGGGTTCAGATGTACCCTAATGAAGTTAATATCACCACTGTTAAGTGGCAAAGGTCAAAGTACAGGACTATGAAGATACCTGATACCGTCATGGCAGAGCTATTGGCGTGAGTGAGGATACTAGTGGTAAATTGGGGAGAGATATACTCAGAAGCAGTAAAGATGAAAGTCATGTCCAAGTCATAGATTGCAGCTGTAAAGAGTCATAGCAGATATATAGCAGATATAACAGAGGTGTAGATTTTCACAGGAAAGGGGTGTACAGGAATCCCTCATTGAGGCCTCTGGGTGATAATGTCCCGAGTGTGTAGATCCATTTTGACTCCTTTTGGAGGAGAGCTTTGTCCCAATCTCCCCTCCTTTGTCCCCGAGTAAGATGGTCTATTCCACAGAAGGTGACAGCCTTTAAGTCTCCGCCATGACACACGTTGACGTGTCTCGATAGGGGTTTGTCGGACTTGTTCCTGACAGTGCCTATGTGCTCAAGCACCCTCTGTTTTAGACATCTGCTGGTTTTTCCCACGTACACCTTCCCACATATACAGATGCCTTGGTATATGACACCCATGCTGAGGCAGTTAATGAAGCAGCGTATTTGGTACATCTTAGAGTTGTTCCAGTTCCCAAATTGTTTAGTTGTTCTCATATATTGGCAGGCCTTACAGCGTTGGCAAATTGCCAACGCTGTAAGGCCTGCCAATATATGAGAACAACTAAACAATTTGGGAACTGGAACAACTCTAAGATGTACCAAATACGCTGCTTCATTAACTGCCTCAGCATGGGTGTCATATACCAAGGCATCTGTATATGTGGGAAGGTGTACGTGGGAAAAACCAGCAGATGTCTAAAACAGAGGGTGCTTGAGCACATAGGCACTGTCAGGAACAAGTCCAACAAACCCCTATCGAGACACGTCAACGTGTGTCATGGCGGAGACTTAAAGGCTGTCACCTTCTGTGGAATAGACCATCTTACTCGGGGACAAAGGAGGGGAGATTGGGACAAAGCTCTCCTCCAAAAGGAGTCAAAATGGATCTACACACTCGGGACATTATCACCCAGAGGCCTCAATGAGGGATTCCTGTACACCCCTTTCCTGTGAAAATCTACACCTCTGTTATATCTGCTATGACTCTTTACAGCTGCAATCTATGACTTGGACATGACTTTCATCTTTACTGCTTCTGAGTATATCTCTCCCCAATTTACCACTAGTATCCTCACTCACGCCAATAGCTCTGCCATGACGGTATCAGGTATCTTCATAGTCCTGTACTTTGACCTTTGCCACTTAACAGTGGTGATATTAACTTCATTAGGGTACATCTGAACCCTACTATCATTAGCACATGATCATTTATTAGGCAGTAACCTTGAGACTACCCCTGTAGCACAGACTGAGTCAATTCAGCTCTACTGTGCATATCTGACAAGAAGCAAAAACGAGACAACACATAAGTCAGATTTTTATTGAGTAGTGTGTTAAGTATGCAGTGACTCACACTGGTATACTCACTGTGTTCTTTAAACAGCACCAGGCATACCTCAGCGCACCAGGGGTTAAACTATGACGTCATCTCACTGGAGGCCCTATATATACCTGCCTACCTGCAGGGCTCCCTCAACTATACTTACCATTCGCCTTGAGAAAGCCCCTCGCGAAACGCGCGCGTCGGCTCCCTTCTCCCACGTGCACGCGCAGGCTTGTGACTGCATCCGCATTATGAAACTCTAACCGCGAGTTCATGCGGCAGCCTGCTCGTGCAGGATATACAGACTAGCAGTGCCCCGACAGTCATTGCAAGTCTCCTCTGTGTGGTGTTCTTTTTGGAGAGTGCTAATATCCTTGAAGTACTGATATAGTGATCCCCAGCAACACCATAGCTGCGCTGCTGTCAGGGATATTCTAGACAGCAGCACTTTAAGGGTCACTATTGGTGCTTACCCTCAGCTCACCCTCTGCTATGGGATTATGATTACTATCCAGCCATAGTGCCTCCCTTACACAAGTGTCTATAACCTCTACCTGCTTACAGTCTATATACAGCCCTAGAGGTAGTGCAGGGCACCTACCCTACAGTATATACAATAGAAGGTCACCTTAGGTCAGTTTGACACTTGGCCGGAGACACCCATATATATAGAGTGGTTAATTAGCTGACTGCACTCACGACTGCTGAGAATCATACTATACTCGTTCCCAGCGTCTACCAGCATATATACACATATCATACTTACCACCTTAATAAAGGAAGTACGCAGACTATGCCAGTGTGTGATATGTTACTTCAGTACCTTTATTAGCACACCCAGGAACCCACACCCATCACAAAGGTCCACATCAGGATCTATGTGCCTTTTTGTTACCAGTGTTCCAATATAGTTATATCTGGTATATAAGATATTATCTGATCCGGAGCCAACACGGCTACTATTATTCAGGATCAACCCACCTCCAGCACGTTGTTCCAACATCCACTATTTTAATATATGCTAATAATAAAGTTTATGTTTTAAATCACTCATCTACCATCAGAGCGTGAACCTGAGTGCTATACAGGGTTCTCTCTCTATTCCTTCACTACTGTATGTACACCCTAAGCACCGTTCATCATTCCTTCTATTAGTGTGGCTGCAGCAGGGGCCCCCTACTATTCTAAAGTTATCAACTATTCAGATCGCACTGCCCATAACAAGGAGGAGAACTTGGGACCAGTTCAGTTTATTGGAGGGTTAGAGAGAAAGAAGGAATATGTGAAGGGTTGAGCATGAGTGTACTGAGAATGAGGGGGACGCTTGCAATCAGTTCACCAGAAACTCTTCCACCACTTTGTGTCAATAAATGGTGCAGATAGCATTAATTAAATCTGCCAGGTCCCAGGAGGTATTAAATATTTTGTTCCATGAGATCAGCAGCAGATGTATGAAACAAAACTATTTTTAAACATACAGTATACTGCCGGTACAAGTTAACATAAAAATAATTTAATAATCTGTCACTTTTCCTGGAAGGTACTTGCAAAGAGCTTTGCAGCGATGTATAATGACTGGTTGTAGAAGATTGAGATCGTGACAGACGGATAGAGACTTGTAGTAGAAAAAAAGAGGAAAGCAGCGCACTGCCAGGGAGTCAGGTGGTATAAAGATAAAATTCTATTTATTCAGCACAAGTACAAAACATCACCCAAAGGAGGTGAAATCCCTCCTACGCGTTTCAGACACGAATGTCCTTTATCATGAATATAGGGTGCATGATGACAGGGACCCGCTATATATACCTACCAGAAATGGATCAAAAATTCTTCACCACGCGCACACCTGCGCACGACCCAATCCCCGTCAGCACGATAACCAATGCAGGGCTAGTATTGCTCACAAGGAAGAAGTGCTGGCAGCCTGCTCTGTGTCTACCCCGCCCCTCCCCCCCCCCCCCCCAACTCACACAATGAGAGCCATAGGACAAAAATCGGCACATCAGCAAATCACAACCCAAGCTGAAACGCCAGCCACCTTGTTCACAGCAGCTCCCCATTGATTGGCCCAGGGCCTGACAGGGGAAGAAACACAACAACCCCACCCCCATTTGGAACTCTGAAATTCTTATGAGTTACACCCAGTAACTATAAATAAAAGCACTACCCCTTCTGCAATAAACAGATCCGACTGATATAAATGCAAGTACAATAATTCAAGGGTCTCTGTAACCCAGCCACCTATATTACACCAGCAGCAAACATGAATATCACATCCCCTTTCTACTTATTATTCAATAACCAGGTCTAATAAGACCTAAGAGGATGTGAATACAAATAAAATAAACATACATCAAACATTAAAAACAAAAAGTAGAATCAGTTGTATATATATAATATCATTCCACTATAAATGCAAATCCACCTCCGAAGGGTGACCTGCAGGATCACGGAAATAGCACGCTTCTATCTCATAATATTAATCAGCCATCTAAAATTATAAATTGCACTACTTGTTAAATATATTTAGAGCTGTTGTAGGTTTCAAAAAACAGAAAAAGCAAAAAGACAGAAACATGAAAAAGGGGGGGGGTAGGGGAGGGGAGGAGATAGGGGGAAGGGAGGGGGAAGGGGGGGAAGAACACAGAAAGGAAAGACGAAAAAGAAAGAATAAATGAAAAAATACTAACTAGAATTGGAATGAACATATTGATTGGACTTCTGCATCAGCGGCTTGGTATGCCATTACGGACTTTCCAAGACTCAAAGAGTGGGTAAGATCTCTTCAAGATATTTAAATGTGATTTATGGACATTGATAAGTACCAGTATGTGTTATATTTCCTCCAATGAGGTTGCATCAATGTGATATCTAGCATCTAGCAGGTGATTGCATCAAGGTGATATCTAACATTATTGATTGTTTCTTTCAGGAGAAGTTATATTGATTATTGACTGGTGACTCACATATCACACTTTATTATATACCCACTCCATACTTAGTCTTATGCATGAGCTCTATATTTGAATTATTATTGATGTCATTGCGTGAAGATTTCACCGTCCCTGGAGCACCCACTTTCTATATACATGGATAGAGACTTGTGAATGACATATAGATTTGTTTTGCATTTTAGCTGTATATATTTGTTTTCAGATCATATCTGTGGCTCAAAACAATGGAAAAGAAAGCTCGATATTATAAGCTCTGAAGTCTTCTAACACGAATAAAATAAATTACATTTCCTTCATAATAGTACTGGAATAAAAATAAAGGAATAGTGTTTCAAACACATCTATAATGATGTCCAACGTGTATGACATGTTCATTATATTTAATCTTTAAATATGTGACCTAACAAAAAACAATGTAAATGGTGATATGGGAGAGAAACGAGGGAGAGCTTTTAATGTTCCATTGACTCAGACTGGGTTAATGGGTGTTTTATTTGGGAGAACACTGAATCACTTTTCTACCGAGTACAATAGTTTGTCTAGGCTGTATGTTAATGGTTCGGTCCACTTTAAAGCCACTCTAGTCATGTGATCAACCTCTGTGACCTCATACATTCTAACATGCATTCTTCCATGTTCCGAGTAAATTCATATGTATACAAACACCAAACCAGCCACCATCCAGCAAGCATAATATTTTTGTATTTTATATCAGAGGAAAATGTATTCAGTTCTATTTTTATGAAAACAATGGCGCTTACAGTTAGGACAATTTGGCAGACTCCGAAGCTTAAAGTTGGAGAGAACCAAGCAGCAGAAAGCAAGATGGCGCCTCTCACAAAACATTGCAGATCGGAGAATGTGCTAACCGTGCAGAGTCCTAAGGTGTTCACGCCAAGGAAGAAGGCTGTGTCCTTTAATGGGTAAAGAAACAGAACATGGAAGTAAAACTATTCAAGCAGGACTGTAAATGGCTGAATTAATTGAGAATTCATAAGCAGGCTAGGCTCAGCTGCTTGGTATAATTTAAAGTCAGTTGATTTCCACCTGACATTAAACCAGAACTACCGGTTGTGCCTGATAATGATTTAATTCTCAATTAATTCCGGCACATACAGTTTTTTCTTTTCCTCAATATTTTCTCAAATATGGGTTGAAGATAAGCCTGTTATTTGTTGTGACTTGGGGGGTTTATTCTATAGTAGCCAAAGCCGCCAATAGGGCTGTTTTAAGCCGAAATTCCTCAATTAAAAAGTCAACGGGGAATTTCAGCCAAAAATGGCCCAAACAGCTGCTTTGGCTGATACAGAATAATCCTTTTAGAGTAACATTAATTTGAGTTTCTCATGATTTTTTAAAAATCCATTGACCATAGAAGTGCGCCGATAACATACCTGGGGGGTGGGTCATGACAATGGGATCACTCCTGGAGCAATTACATGACCAGAAGGTCCGACGGTACTCTGGTTCTGCCGGGCTTCTTGCACTGTAAAAGATTAACTAAAACATAAAGGGGGAGATACAGTAAGCTCCGTTTCCTATAATATATATTATCTTTAACTGTGCATTCACTTTCTTGTATATAATGTATAACCCTGTTCCCTTTATGAAACCATGTATTTGTCATCATAACTCTGTGCCCAGGACATACTTGAAAATGAGAGTTAACTCTCAATGTATTACTCCTGGTAAAACATTTTATAAATAAAAAATAAATAAGTAAGTAGGAATTTAGACCATAGTAATGCAGTTGATGTGGTCTACTTAGATTTTGCAAAGGGTTTTGATATGGTGCCACACAGGAGGTTAGTGTACAAAATAAAGGAAATTGGATTAGATAAAGAAATTTGCACCTCGATTGAAAACTATTTGAGGGATAGACAACAGAGAGTTGTCATAAATAGAACCTTTTCAGGTTGGGCTAAAGTTGTGAGTGGAGTATCTCAAGGATCAGTACTAGGACCCCTGCTTTTTAACTTATAATAATAATAATAACAACATGTTCTTGTGTAGCGCTGCTAGTTACAGAGACATTTTTTAGGCACAGGTCCCTGCCCTGTGGAGCTTACAATCTTAAGTGACTTACCCAATTTAATTGTGTAAGGTAGTAAAATCAGAGCAGGACGTAATTTTTCTCCAGAAGGATTTGGATAGACTGAAAAGTTTGGCAGGTAAATAGCAGGTGAGGTTTAATATACTGTAGATAAATGTAAGGTTATGAATTTGGGAAACAAGAATAAACAGGCAACTTACAAATTAAATGGGGAAAATTAGATGGATCCTTGATGGAGAAGGATTTAGGAGTGCTTGTAGACAGCAGGCTTAGCAATAGTGCCCAATGTCATGCAGTAGCAAAGGCAAACAAGATCTTATCTTGTATTAAACGGGCAATGGATGGAAGGGAAGTAAACATAATTATGCCCCTCGATAAAGCATTAGTAAGAGCCCACATTGAATATGGAGTACAGTTTTGGGCACCATTCCATAAAAAAAGACAATAAGGAACTAAAAAACGAGCAGAAGAGCCACCAGATTAATAAAAGGGATGGAAAATCTGATTTATGAGGACAGACTAGCTAAATAAGATTTGTTAACATTAGAAAAGAGTAATCTAAGAGGGGATATGATAACTATATACAAATACAGTATATTCGGGGACAATTAAAGGAGCTTTCAAAATAACTATTCATCCCAAGGGCAGTACAAAGACAAAGGGTTCTTTACAGTAAGGGCAGTTAACATGTGGAATTCATTACCCATGGAGACTGTGATGGCAGATACAGTAGATATCTTCATAAAAAGGTTCGACATCTTTTTAGAAAGGAAAGGTACACACGGATATACCAAATAAGTAAACATGGGAAGGATGTTGATCCAGGGAGTAATCTGATTGCCATTATTTGGAGTCAAGAAGGAATTTATTTTTCGCCTTATGAGACATCATTGAATGATGTTCCACTGGGGTTTTGTGTTACCTTCCTCTGGATTACAGATGAAGTCTCTGTTTCCGTCTTGTCCTCCTCGTGGCTCCCGCACAGGAACCCTCCTCCCCCCCCACCGCGCCGCACACACGTTAAGCGTGCGAGTGCTTCACCCGGCTTTTACAAGCAGTAGCGGCTGAACGCGCGCCACAGGGAGGCATACATTCTCCCGCGGGCAGCCAGCGGACTGCCCATGGAGCATCCCTCGAGAACGGGTCGGAACCGGAGATTTCATCTCTACAAATATAGAATAAGTATCTGTGGTCTAAATTTAGGACATATTTTTTTCAACCGCATCTTCTATGTAACTATGTTACTTAACCTTTATCTATAATTGAATGCACGCTTGAATAGTATTCTGACCACTGAAAACCAGGCTATTTTAAGACTGTTTTACATCTTTATATTGTGAAATAATTATCCAGTAACTCATCTTAAAGCTGCAGATCAAGCAATATCCTACATGTGTTTTTTTTATTTTAATAAATCAGTTCTGTACTATGAGAAAGTACTTGTTACATTTTTTTTAAAAACAACTCTGAAATGACATTTTAATGTATTATAATGTAACAAGCACTTTTTGTTTCTATAGGAACAATTTACAAAGTCACATCCCATTCCTCTTCTCAAACAGGCTCTGGCACACCCCTTTTTGAGCCCTGTCCCCTCTCAAGCAGTGCACCAATTGTATCTAGTGACTGTCTGATCACATGATTTTTCCCACAGAACTTTGCATCTTTGGTCCTCTTCTGCTGCACTGACAGCCATTTAGTGAACCCGAGCCGAATCTTCACCGATCGATCACAAGAGAGCAGATCGATCGGCAACTTAGATAATTACTTATCGTTGTGTGGGTTGTATTGATGCACATATTAAAGGGGAAAAAAATGTAAAAAAAATGGCAGCATGAACTGCTGCTTTAAAAATGTCAGCAAACTGAAGAATAACAACGCTACAACAATATTGGGTATACACAATCAGTGTGAAATGATATCTCCGCTTTATTATATATATATATATATATATTTGTATAATATAATGATTCTCTAGAGGTCTAACAGTGAATCCAGCCATAATCTGCGTTGCATTGTATAGCTTGTGTTTCAATTTCAGCTTCATAGAGCTCTTCTCGCCCTACAGAGTGGAAGTCCCCAAAGCAGATGGTTGTATGCAGTGGTGCCTTGACCTCAAACGTTCGTCTGCCTCTACCAATGTGTCTGTCCTAAATCTAGCGGTGGTGGAACAAGATGACAGCCCAGAGAGCGAGGAAAGTTTCATTGAATCAGATGTGAACTCTAATACATCAGAGACTTCCCCTCAATCCCTGGCAGAGCTGGAAGAAGAGACCTTTTCTGTGGAATCTCTGGTAACCATATGCATATCCAGCTGGCAGTATATTCTCTACGAACTTTTGTTCTGATTTTTACCAAAACTTGAATAACCCCAATGATGCCACAGGCACCGTGAATCTGCAAAGTATATGGTTACGTGTTGGCACCTATAGCTGTATACAGTATTCTTTAAAATAAACTACATTGAGAACACATATTGTGACCAATGCTTCCAGTTGACTAATGTAAATGTGCATTAAAGAACAATCCATGTGCTCCTTGGGCTGAAATATATTGGTGATATTTTTACATTTAGAAACTAAGGCAGTGGCCATGGTGCGAGCGACGGCATGCGCGGCTCTAACAAAAAGATCCAGAGCGGGTAGCCGTGGCTGGCGCTGATGTTGCATCCGGACTGCACCAGCACTCGGCAGGACTCTCCTCTGCTCAAGCTTCGTGGTTCCTGTCCCAGCCAATGGGTGAGCGCGTTGAACAGCCTCTCGTGTCCTCAACGCGTTTCGCAACAGCGTGCTTCGTCAGGAGCTCACGTTAGAGGCTGCTCACGATCATTGTATGTCCCCGGCAGCCAATGAAATCAGGACACTAATAACAGCGCTGACACAAAGGGAACCAATTTCATTGGCTGCCGGGGTCATAAAACGCACATGAGCAGCCTCTAGCGCAAAACATCAGCGCCAGCCACTGCTACCCGCTCTGCTACTTGTGGTTAGTATCTGCCCCCCCCCCCCCCCACTGTGGTTCTTATAATCACTTTTGCTGTGGCGGAACACTCTATTTGAGTGGTTTTTAGGCAAACTTGATTTTTGGTGTAGGCATCATAGAAGCTTGTGTCAGTCCAGTATCCACGTGGGGGAGGGATTTGGCATTTTATTTCATTGTTGTGCATTGTGTTATTATTCTCTTTTTTTGTAATTGTGCTATTCAGTTGTTTATTGGTTACGATATGTGTGGTCATTTGACCAGATATTCAATTGTTATTTGTAATACTGATCCCTGGTGCGCTGTGTGTGCATTTTCTTCTTTTTGAGATCCCCTTTGGGGGACCTCAATTTAGGAGCGCTTGGGGAGTTGCTCCAGCATACACAGCTGCAAGGGAGCTATCCAGTTGAATACATGGGACAGCACGAGCGTGGATTCCTTGCTTTTCGTTATTCCGCCATAGGGGTAGGTTTTGGCTCAGCTGTTTTCTGTTTTACTAAACGGTTCCTTGGAAGTGTATGACTCCTCCTTTCAGGATAGAGGTCCTTACAAATTCTCCAATTAGTATAAAGGTATTATACACCTCATTGTCAGTCTCACCTCCACTGAAGAGTAGGTGAGTATTAATATTTCACACTAGGATACTTGTGCACCAACAGTTTGCCTTTATAATAAGGGAACTTTGTTACTGGCTTTGGCCAGATTGTAACTGCACTAAATCACAAATGAGCATATGCTTTATTTATTTAAGCCCTTCGGGGCACTTTCACATACTTCACAAAGGTTAGTCCACAGGACAATAAGAAATTGCATATATTCAGTGTAGGTACCTGCTAAACGGAGCCTACCTTGACAAGGGTGGCAGGCTTGAATCATGTTTTGATCAAAAGATGCAACCAAATAACTCCTTTGTTACCCAGACTTAGCTTCTAAATGTAAAAATGTTACTAATATATTTTAGCCCAGTTTGTAGGAGCGCAGGAATTGTTCTTTGTTTTCCATAAATGTAAAGCAAATCCTTTTACCAGCTGCATACTTCACAAAGGGAGGGGTGCAGATAATATGTACAGTATTTGTTTTCCATGACTCTAAATGTGCGCTCATTGTTATTTTTCTATTGTCCATTGCAGGATTTGACGTCGAGTTCAGGCCTAACGAAAGCCAAGGACTCCATAACGGACCTCAAAAAGAAAAGCTCCAAGATCAATCAGCATGTTCAAACCCTGAAGGTCTGTGTACTTTTCTCGTTGAATTATTACATCTTCCTTATCAAAACAATCTTGGTGTATGTATGTATGTCTTTATTAATATAGCGCCATTAATGTATATAGTGCTTCACAGCAGTAATACACAGTACATAATATAAATAACAAATAATACAATGCTATGATGTTAAAGCACCAGCCAATGATAGTTCGCGGCCAGTGCATGTCATTTTAAATTTAAAAATGGAAACTATTAACCCTCGAAAGATATAATTACATATATACGATGAATGGCCATACTTATACCAGAAACCTCTGAAATAAAAGTATGGGAAGAAGTCCAGCTCAGAAGTGCGAGATGTCTTCTCTGGAAGATGTGACATGCACAAGGTGTGACACTATTCTGCACTTTATGTTGGAGAACATTCCCTTCCCCGGTTCTTAGGCTAAGGCCCCGCTCCCTCCGTCAGCGCTCCCGCACTGCAGACAGGCGGGGCGCTGACATACACAGACCGCGATATGCGGTCTGTAGGGAGCGGGAGCCGGAGCGGGAGGTGGGCGGGAGTGGGAGGTTTGAGCGGGAGGGGGGGCGTGGCTTGAGCGGAGGGACCCGCTACTCACCCCCCCCCTCCCTCCACGGGCTCGGGCTGGAGCAGCTGATTGAAGATAAATAAAGCAACACACACAGGCACTCATACACACACACAGGCACTCTCTCACACACACACACACACACACACACACGCACACACACGCACACACACACGCACACACACGCACACAGGCACTCATACACATACATACACACACACAGACAGAGGCAGGCACTCACGCACTCAGGCACACACATACACAAACACAGACAGGCACTCAGACACACACATACACAAACACAGACAGGCACTCAGACACACACACACACACACAGACAGGCACTCACGCTGCTGTCCCTCCACACTCCTCCCCGCTCCCCGAAGCCTCTCCTCCTCCCGAAGCCTCCCCTCCTCATTGGCTCAAGGCCACACCACGTGACGCCTCAACGCTAGGGATTACAATTCTCTTGTATCCCGTAGCGGCTGACGCGTCACAGCGTGTAGTGAGCTGTGCAGCCAGGGGGGACCGGGACCGACTGGGGAGGATTCCCCTGCTGGTGGGGTACTCTCGTGCAGCCGCCCGCGCCGCCGAGCGCAGCGGGTCCCAGGCCTTAGGAATCCTTAGCAGCTAAGGTTGTATGACTGCACTCGCTGTAACCTGCATGACAAAACGCTTTGGTCGAAGCAACCGCTTCAGAATTACAAATGTGCAGAATGTTCGCTGTAGTTTGTGAACCAGGCGGAAAACGTACTTTCTTTTCTTTGCAAAAAATGTGCAAATCAAAAGGTCAGTTTGCGAGTCATATAACCCTTTATATACTGTTTTTTTTTTGTTTGTTTTTTTTACTAAATTCTAGTGAATATTGGTGACTTTGTAGAAAATTATGAGCACTGTCACTTTTGTGCTAATTTAAGAGAAATTGGCTAAATGAATTTTCCAAGCACATTTGATATGCGCCCATATCTACTCAGACTAAGGTGTAAGAAACATGCCATAACTTCTAATAATGACAATAACAACAACTTTATTTCATAAAAAGTTGTTTTCTCCCAATGGAACTCCAAAGCATGTCACAGTTCCAGTATAGTTACAGTATAGTGCGTGGTACGCAGCATGTAGGAATTTTTACAGGCACAGTCACTGCCGAGATGAGTTTACAATCTATGTTTTGGTGCGTGAGGCACAGTGAGATAAGGTGACTTGCCCAAGGTCACAAGGAGCTGACACTGGGAATTGAACTAGGTTCCCAAACCTACACCCTTAGCAGCTAAGGATTCCTAGGAACCAGGGAAGGGAATGTTCTTCAGCATACAGTGCGTTTGCACCTCACAACGTGCAGAATAGTGTCACACCTTGTGCATGTCACATCTTCAAGAGAAGATATCTCATTACTTCTGAGCTGGACTTCTTCCCATACTTTTATTTCAGAGGTTTTTGGTATATGTATGGATATGTATGATTCAAACTCTGTCATTTTTTTCAAAGTCAGTGTCTTTACTCACTGGGCAACCAACAGGTCAGGTTTTAAGGATATATCTGCTTCAGCACGGGTGGTCTTCAACTAAGTCACTGAATGAACCACCTGTGCTGAATCAGGGATATCATTAACACCTGACCTTTTGGTGGCCCTTGAGGACTGAAGTTGGCCACCTCTGCCCCAGAATAACACATGAGACAAGTGAAAGGCTTGATGTATATAAAGCTGACGAAGAACCATTAGCTTTATGCATCCCTCAGGTGATTTACTATACAGCTCTTATTTGTGAAATGTACAAAAACTTTTTATCAAGTACTTTACAATTTCTTAGACAGAAAAAATACACCAACTCAGACCTGTGGATTGATTAATGCAAAGAAAAGATGGCTGTCACGTACGACACACCTGTGAACACGTTGCCTGTATACAGCACAAGGGTTAATACACAGCTCTCTAGCTGGCCCACTTTTCACCTTCGCAAAGGTCCTTCAAGTGAAGAATATCTCCCCTCAATCTATCCCCATATACCATCTGTCACAAACAGCACACAAGTGAGCACGTGACTTAGATATGCAACCAGGGTTAATACATGGCTACTCTAGCCAAGTCACCTTTGTCCTCCGCAAGGTACTTTCAATGAGTTCATATTAACTCCTTACTCAATTGCAATCATATCTATACGCTGCCACCACCCAAGAATTATACAAATACAATATGCAAAATTAATATATCTATATAAATTAATATATCTGCCAGGGTCTCAGGTCCCTGTGTATTATAGAAATCTTCGCACTTAACACACATAAATCTGTTGCAGCAAAATGTGTCCAAAAATGTAAATGCTCTCTCCAGAGCGTGCAACAGTTCATTCAGAGCCCCAAAGCATCACTTATTAATGATATATATATGCTTAGATTACAGAAATGGATTATAAGAACATACCATTACAGTAAATGCATGCAGTTTCTTAAAATAACAAAATAACAGGATAAAACAGAAATCCCTGTACATTACGTTACCATATATCAGGATTTTCTCCCCAAGGTCACAGGCATAGTAAATATGAGAAATCACATGTTTGGTCCAAAACACACCTCTGTTAAAATCTGATTTTCATAATACTTTGCTAAATCTTATGTACTATTTTGCCCCCGAAGAAACAACGTAAGCCCACCCGTCGTAAATCAGCTTCGAGAATGACGGTTTTTACGACAGAGTAAAAAAAACTTCTACCAAACGACGTTTAAGATTTGCCTCAATATATAAATGCACTTAGAACTTCCCTTCTCTAGTACCTAGACACACGTGAGTCACATCAAGAGATTCAGGCAGTCATGAACGAGACTAAGTAGGACCGCCTTGCTCCTAAATTTCAGTGACAAATGGATATCTGTCCCTTATTACCTGCTAGACCTCACATGTCTGGCCTCATTGCATGCGACTCTGTGCCATGATTACACATATGCAACTCTTAGTATATACAGTAGATATCGTCACATGATATTCTCATTTTTAATAAAGTCCTCCAACGAAAGCATACCCTGTGTGTCACCCCTCTCTGAAATGCACCAGTAATCTTTCACAAACGTTTTTGCTGTGAATATCTTTATGTTATTATTTACAAAACATGATCTTGTGCAGCTCTAATTCATATTTTCTTGTGAACCACTTTTCTTTTTAACTATATCCCTGTAAGAAAAGACAAAATCATTTCCATCTCTTCTCCTCACCTGTGTTTCAAGATCTAACAGCTAAATATCCATCTGTGGCCAAAAACTGTGCTGTTAGTGGCAGTGTTTGCAACCTTCCCTCATGTCCCTGATCTTGTGCTTGTGGTTACAGAATGAGTGTTCAGCACTGTGTGAGAACCTGGAGCTGAGACATGAGGAAGCTGAGCAGTTGGAGAATTATTGTAACCTGTTAGAGGTAAGTAACATATGATGCCCATATCTGTGCTACGTTATCCATGTTATGTTTGCACAGGTGAATACATTAACAAAAACCTATTCAAAAGTGAAAGAGATGGTGAAAATAAGGATGCTCAAAAGAGATACATTATCTTGAAATATCTCCTTTGCTAATTTATTGCATTAGTTGTACTTAGTCAGCCCGACAAAAAGTTACAAAAATTGCCTTTTCTTTCCCTTTTTTCATCTCAAAATGCAACATCCTCTGGTGTTTATGAGAAATATGGAAATTCATACAGATGGGCGAACTTACCGAAATTCAGTCCGCACTTTTTTTTTCTCTCGCAACCATCACGAAAAGTTCAAACTTTTAAACTGAAAATTGTCCAATTTATCATGAGAATTCTTTTTTATTTATTTTTTTAAATTTTAAAATTGCCTTGACGGCAAGTCTACTAAATTCAATATCACCTTTTTTTCCCCTCACCTTTTACAACTTTTGCCCTTTTTTTCTTATATTTTTCTTATATTTTTTGCAGCATATTTTCACTGGCAAAAAATGTGCTATCTCTAGATGTAAGCCGTCAACTTTAGGGAATGACTGACTTGTATTAAATACCGCCTCTTAGATTATTAGATCATCGGAGCAGGGACCTGGTGCTGTTGTGCGAACAGAAATGCTATTTGTTATGCCTAATATTGTATTTCACTCCCATTATACATGTTGGTGCTTTATAATTGATAATAATGCTACAAAAAATGTAATTTAAAAAAAAAAGTAGAATGACCTATTGGTATTGTAGTTGCAGTTTACGTGAAAAGGTGAATGGAGCAGCCTCTAACTCAAGGGGTGGCCATTTCCGATCCTTAAGGTCCACCAACATCCAACAGGCCAGGTATTCGGAATATCCCCACCAACAGGCCAGGTATTCGGGAATATCCCACCAACAGGCCAGGTATTAGGAATATCCCTGCTTGAGTCATCGACTGAGCCACCTGTACTGAAGCAGGGATCTCTCTAATACCTGATCTGTTGCTGGCCCTCGAGGACTGGAGTTGGCCACCTCTAGCTGTTTGTTAGATTGAATAAATAAAATGAGTGCAGCGTCTGTATCAGCGCTACCAGATTCTTCTTCATTCTGATTCTTTGTATGCAGGAGAGCTGCAGGAAAGTTAAGTCTGTGGAAGAAGCAGAGATCAAAACCAACGCTATGAAGCAGAATTATAGTACTCTAGAGGTAAACAGAAAATCACTGCTGTGGGGATACACACAGTGTTTGTGTCATAGTGTGCGTGATTAATGCGTGAAAAATGTAAAACAGCACTCCATCCCTTAAGGCAGGGGTGCGCAGAGGCCTCACGCGATCCGCCTGCATTAATTGAAATGCATTGGGGGAAGAGCGCGGGCCCTCTGCAACTGCCGTGCCCCCCCTGAAAATTCTTGCGCTGCCCCTGAGGGGCATGCCCCCCAGTTTGCGCACCCCATCTAATGTTCTTCTGCCTCATCCGCCTGAAATCCTCTTGGTGATCAAACAGCGCGTTAGACAACCTAATCATCAAATAGAACTGTGGCTCATGTTTTGTCATTTCTGTCTCCTGGTGGGCAGTAGGAACTCTTAGAAAAGCCTGATGTTTTCCTGTGCTCATCTTAATTTAAACTTCCCAAAGTACCAGTATGTGCCTGTGTCTCACGGCCCAAATAGAATCCCTAGCGACTCTATAAATTGCCCATACAGGGGGATATCTCTGAAACCTTCAGAATGGGTGTTTTGGTCTATTAGAGCAATTATGGGAGAGTTATAATAAGAAATAAGAGAAGAGAGGAGTTACTTGACCTTTTTTTTTTACTTGACATTTTTCTCCACTTTTTATGCATCAGTTAAGAGACGTTCCTCCTACTCATTTTTGCCATTTTTTTTTCTTTTCACAGGATGGGAACCGGTGATCCCCTGAGCCAAACGTCTATATTTATTTTCAGCTCTGGGACCCCTGGGTTTCCGTGATACTTACAGGTGAAGTTACTGGGTTTCAATATTCCGCAGGGAAAAGAAAATGGCTGCTAATAAGAAGTAACATCGGTTGTGGCTTCCTATTGGATGGCCATTTAAATCCCCTTTAAAAAACAGGAAGCAATACTGGTAACACCAGTATCTCGGAAACCAACGGGTCCCCAGAGCTGGAAATAGTGCGTTTCGTCTCTGGAGGACGCCCAGCTCCAAAAAAGGGAGGTTAGTTAGGCCGGATTGCTCCTCTAAAAATGCAGCATCAATGAATATGATCATCCTGTGTAACGTCTGTTAAAAGTACCAAACGAAATACATCTCTCACACACCAGCAATGTGTGCGCCTGGCAGTGAGGGGGTTATTGTCTGGCAGAAATGACTTTGCGTACATAGAAAAATTAATAAAACATTGACAGTAACCCTGGTACTCAACTTAGGGTACAAAAAATGTTTCACCTTTCAGGTGGCTGCAGAGGGAAATTATATTCGCAATGACAAACCGCGGCAGAATTCTGACAGAGGTTTACAGGAGCTGAATGTTAAGAGTTTATTGTTAATTAAAGACCATATGTAACAATCATATAATTTAACTCCCACTGCATTTCTTCAATAGAGTAACACAAACCATTAATGTTCCTGTACACTGGGATATTCTGCAAGACGTAACACACTTTTTTTTGGTTGATTTTGCTTGCTTTGGATGTATGTTGCTTTAAGTAACAGTGTCACTATTAAATGTCTGCATAGCTGGTTAAGTGTATCTAGAAATGCTGTTTGGTCATTATGTAGTGAACATATTCATATGCATTGATCTGCATCAAAGTCATACTGTATATATGAAACATGAGTTTTGTGTATCTGATGCCGATCTCTTAAGCACAGTGGTTAAGTCTCCTTCCTTGCAAACCCACCTCTCAATGTAAAAATATATCAGCAGGACCATAATAATTTGAGTAATACATGAAAACATACGCTCGTATGTTTCAGTGCAGTCTTTGCACACTGAAAGGATGTAGGGCAGGAGTGGCCAACTCGAGTCCTCAAGGGCCACCAACAGGACAGGTTTTATGGAAAGCCCTGCTTCAGCAAAGGTGGTCTGCAACTCAGCCATCTGTGCTGAAGCATGGATATCCTTAACACCTGAACTGTTGGTGGCCCTTGATGACTAGACTTGTCCCCCCTGCCACAGGGAATAGTGTAATGGGGGTATGTAACAGGGACTTTTCCCTATTGAAGAAAATGCCCATAAATCCAGCAGAGCTGGTTAAATGCAGCCAGGCAATCAACCAGACTCCAGCTGCCTAATCAGAGCTCTGTGAAATAGTGTCATGTGAGACACAGGAAGAGGATTCTTGAGCTCACAATTGGTGCTGACCCAGGAAGGACAGACCAGAGATTCCCTAGTCCACAACTGGGCTGACCTGGGGAACAACAGACGTCTTGAGCTGCATAAGGACTGCAGGCTGACAGCAAGACAAAGGGGACCAGACTTCTAAACCTGGATCCTGATATTGCTATAGCACACAAGGGTGCGGACCCAGGAGAGCATAGAGGCTTTCCCCTACATCTACAAGAAACAGATAAGACTTACTTATAGGACTGCTGTATATATGTATATATGTGTAGCTAATTACCTCCCCCCCCCCAATTTTTTTTTTATATATATATTTTTTTGGGGGGGGGGGGTGGTAATTAGCTTAGCTATCCACCCAGTTAGAGAGGACTGGACTACATGTGTAGATATTCTCCAAAGCAGAGTAGGCTTTTATTTTGCTTATTTTAACAGTTTTTGCTGTGTTAAAGGTACAGGCGCAATAAAGCCTAATTTTAGTTTCACTTTAAACGGCCTCCATTGCGTACCTCTGCACACATCTCTTACAGAGTATTCAAAACTAAAGGAATTAGAAGGCGCTTGAGAAATTTAATCTGTACCTAGAATACTCTGTGATTGACAGCAATCTTCCTCTCAAATTTAGAGCAAAATAATCATACAAAAGGGAACATTCAAATACTTTTTAAATTTGTTTGTCTTTCACCAACTTCCATTAATTTATTGTTCTACATTAATTGTACATTTCAACTGCTTTTAATTCGTCATTTTATATTGTAACTAATTTCTTGCTTCATTCTCGGTCACTTATTATTTGTTTTCTTTCTACATTGATAGAGGTTCTCAAAAGTACACAATCTGAGATTGCTTATAGGAGAGCACTCAGCATTAGTAACGTGGAAGTGCTCTATGTAGAAATGTAAATGTTGTGAGGGGAGGACTTTGCCTGTAACACGCTTAGTAAAAGCTAAGTAGGGCACATGGGGATATCACTGTATGTGCCTAAACATGCTGTCACTTTCTCCAGGAGAAATTACATTACTTGTATCGGGAAGTACAAGAGCACTTTGGGAAGAGGGAGAAGCAGCTGCAGGACCTGGAACAGCGAGTCACAGCTAGCATAGCCAAGCACACTGCCGAGGCTTCACTTGGTCAAGCAGGTTTGCAAGGAGCTGGGGCCAGAACTGAGACCACTCAACAGTCAGACTTAAACAAGGACATAGCCACACTTCTCATTTCTATTAGAGGGCTGCAGCTTACCATGGAAATGGATGCTCAGAAGTTAAGAAGTGGTAAAGAGGTTGCTGTCCTGGGGACACAGCAAATGAAGGAGATAGTAGCTGCTCTGGCTGAGATAAGGTACAGTATGTTTAGGGAACCAAGTTGGTACAAATTTTACATAGGAATGTCACACAGTTCTTAACCTTTTTCCTGCCAGAGGAGCCTATAGTTGAATATGATGCCGCCCTCCCTGAGAACAATGGGGTAAATCAGAGGTGAAGATGGCAGCAGAGTCTCTCATGGGGGCGTGGGTGTGAATCCATTGACCACATGTATTTTAGTCATAGAATGAAAAAGAAGATTGCATCTGGCACGCTCAAGATATGGATGAGGTTTTTCACAGGTTTACACTATGTATGTGCCAATGGGCAGAGTAGGCGGGCTTTGTGGCGCTAATTTGCCACCATGATATTATTTCACTACGATCAGCGATTCAATCACTTATAGCCGTATGTAAGAATAAAGGATTATTTTTACATGTGTACGTAAATACTGCTTATCTTTGCAGGGACAGCATAGTCCAACTTCATGCCAAATATGAAAGAGAGATTCTGTCCCATAAGAATGAACACATGACGGTCTTCCACACGAGTACCCGCTTTGACTCATTTCTGTCCCAGTGGGAGCGCACTCAGAAGGAGCAAAGACATATGATGGAAAATATCCAGGAGCTGCAAGCCAACATGGACGGAATCTATTCCCTGTAACTCGTGTTATCTATCTTTCATGTCAATTATAGAAGTGAAATAGAATCTTCTCTGCTAAAACTAGCCCTCCGTGTATTACCATGCAAACTCCCTCACTGCCGCTCAGCTACTGGTAATAACCTACAACAAATATACACTTCTCCAGGATGTTGTGGGTTCAAAAAGGCCTACGTCCAATTTTTGATTTATAATTTGTGTTGAGTCCAACATCTAAGTGCTAAAAAGTAATACAAACCTTCTAAAAATGTGCGTCATACACAGTATATACAGGGTGTTCACCATAAGAGAGGCGCAGTGCGTTTACTTACATAATGTCCGTGTCTCTTTTAGTGTGGACACTGTGTGAGCGCATGCGCGCACACTTGTTTGAAATGATTTTTCGATGCATCCCTTATGTTTAATACCCGATTGGTACAATTTTAAATAAACAGAAATATTTATAACTAGTATTACTAAATATAAATTATTAGTGTCATATTATTTATGAGATAGCCATACTGTGAAAAGAATACCTTTTGTTAAGCAATATAATAGAATATCCTGCTGCTACAAATACATTTTGGGGTTGATAGATACTGTACAACCTCATTTAGCACTAACACTATTTTGGACGTTTGTACTAAGCATCGCAGGCTGTTTTTTGAGGCGTACGTCAAACTCCATTTCAACTGCGTGAAATTATTTTCGTCATTTGTCTTGGCGCATAAAAATGTATGTGCCTGGCATACAGATGTAAATGGCGTTTACAATCACACACACACACACACACACACACACACACACACACAAGGATATTTATGTGTGTCAGAAAACAGTTTTAAAAGTGCGTAAAAAAATCACCCTCCGAATTCGACTCGGCATAAACCGTAAAAAGATTCAAAATTAGGTTGCTATGCCACACCTCAAAATGTATTTGACGCATTGTATAAGTTACAAAATGTATTCTACTATTAATATTACACTAATAATTGATATTTACTCAGACTAGTTCTAAATGTAAAAAAAAAACACAAATTGGTTTTAATTAAAATAGTATTAAATCGGTTATGCAACATGAGGAATGCCTTATTTCCAACAACAAATGACGCTTCCTGTATGAAGACTTTATACGTGATGCACCTTTTTGGAAATTAGATGTACACAATCTTAGCTATTAACACAGTCCCATTGTATTATATATTTAATTATCCCAACTGGATGCTACTGGGAAAGTGATGTAAATTATAAAACAGTAATCAAAGAAGCCCCAATGCACGTCCAATATGGCAAATTATTTAGTTTGTTTCTATATGTGTTTTCTTCTCATACGTATGGGTCACTGAGTTCCATCTTTTGGCCAATACTTGTTAAGCGGCAACCATGTAACGCTAGATCCTTGCAGCAGGTTCCTACACTACCAATGTTATACAGTGTCCTTTGTATTTCCTCCACTGCATAGAGAAAAGAGGAAAAACAATGCTGCTCAATAGCATGGGATGTGTGAGGTGCCTACGGGCTAACATTTAGAAGCACTATATGCGCTAGGTGTGAGCTACACTGCAGGTAAAACTAGTTAAAAACAAATACCAGACGTGCCCTAATGAATAACCTTTACTGTAAGTGTGGGAAGTATATATATATGTAGCACTGAACACACACACTCTGGGAGATTACACAGCCTATGCACCTAGTGTGTGGTGCAATACCTGCGATGTAGTGGAGATCAGGACAGGCTTAGGTTCGTTCTCTTGGTGTTCAGCGCCTCCAGCCGTAATGGGTTCCAGGGTGTCCAGAAGTCAGCCCCCACTACTGCATACTCCTCCCTCCTGCCCAAGGACTGATACTTGGAGTGTCATAACAAGGGTCTTTATTCAGCATGGCAGGCATCCACTGCAGATCTTCATACAGTGATGCAGAGTCTCAGAGGTCCCAGACTTCTGGCTGGTGAAGGCCCTTGGTCTTACAGGGCCACTGTGACTGAATCTGATGTTCCCTCAGTCCAAAGACTGAGGGTGAGCACGCTCATCCTGCCATAGGAGAGACTGACAGCTCTCTGCCTCCTCTCTCTTCAAGAGCAGGAACAGGACTTCCTCTCTCCTCAAGAGCAGAAGCAGGACTAAAGCTAACTTGGTCACACCCTCCTAGGAGGATCAAGAAGGGACGGTCTCATGGTCTATACCTATCCGATAGGCTTACACAGGCCATGAGTCACCACCTTACTTCTATCACTCATAATAGGGGCACAAGGGGGGGGGGGTCAAGAGCCCATAGATTTAACCTGTTACTGCCTGCAGCTAACAGGACTTACATAACAGGGGGAAATAAAGGCATAATGGGACATACCCTGTTACATATATATATATATATATATTTTTTTTTTTCCTTGCACTATATTTGGGCACTTCTGTGTTTCTAACCAGTTTTAAACTTTTACATATTGCAGACCACCATACTTTTACTAAGCTCTGCACACCAATATATTTATTTATATGAACAATATATCTAAAACGCAATACTGGGACCAGTTATCTGAAATACATCATTTTGTAGTAACATTGTATGCAGAGGCATCGGGAGAGAGAAGCCTTAGGCTGGGATTATACACTCCGCTTGCTTGTGAAAGTGCGAGCGCATACCGTGCAGTGCGGATCTAGCACAAGCGATCTGTAAACTCTCCTGGAAGGCAATGTTTAGGCGATGGGTGGCGCGGCCGTGACGTTACCCGGCTGGTTCGCCCTCATTGGCTGAACCGCCGCCGTGACGTGGCCGCCGCGCCAAAAGACAAAAAATCTTTGTCTTTTGTAAACACGGACCCGCCATCATGCTCCTTCGTGTGCGTTCGCGAGCAATATGAGCGGCCTCATAGGGAGTCTGAAATTTGTTTTTGCCGTCCGCGCACGAGCACAAAAGCACGGAGTATAAACTCAGCCTTGAGTGAATTGTGTAATGCTTAAGGGGACTACAATCCCTGACTGATATCACCCAGTTTCTTGGCTCCATTTCCTCTCTGAATGAGAAGAGTGAGCTGCTAGTTCTTGGGGATTTCAACTTCAATTGGCTTGACCCTAAAAACCACAAAATCCAGATACAACTCAAGTCACTTAACCTATCACAACTCATTTCCCAACCCACACGGACAAACGGTGAAATTGTGTAATGCTTAAGGGGACTATCACTACAGTATCTGGGTACCACCCTTTGTCTGGGGACTAGCGATGGACGAACCAGTTCAAATCCGTTTCCCGGAATTTCCTGGATTTAATAGACCATATCCGTCTGCGGATTAGGCACTAAAGCTGTGCAGATCCATCCAAATCCGCCATTTCATACAATCCGGACGGATTTTTAAGAATCCAATTTGCGGATTCTACATTACGTAGCCGGAAAGTTAAAAATCCACACGCGGATTAATCCGCGAGAGATATCCCCCCAATCAGAATTCATCCGTGTTTAGATTTTCAAACAATCTGGCCACAGATTTCGGATTGCTCTATAAAATAAAAGAATCCAAAAATGTGGATTTGCCTTTTTGAGACTGATCTGCGGACCAAAAGAACCGACCCATCCAAGGCTGATCAAAGTCGGAAAGAAAAAATAAATCACCCATCTCTACTCGGGACCACAGTTTGAGAGCCATGTTATAATACTCTAAATGTTAAGTTATGATCTGACGGATTACATTTTGAAAGTGATTACAACTGCTGTGTATTTTTTTTCTCTTTGTATTTTCTTCCAGCGTTAAGAGAATCTCTTCCAGCTATGGACAGACCCGGAGCGAGTTGGACGCCTTTTGGCAAATGAAGCCATTATTGGAGGAGGTGTCCAGACACCTGACCATAATGAGGATCCAAGACACAACAGAGATCTCCGCACCCAGGTAACACAAACAGAGCTCGTGCACACAGGTGCCCCGTGGATTCATAGAGGGTTTAAACATACCCAAATAGAATTTGAATTAGTGATTCATTTTCAATTAGGATAATAACACATAAGGAGAATGAGAGAGATTGGAAGGGTGGTATTTTATGTGGAAGAGTGAAATCAAATTGGCTATCTTGTTCAGTGCTTTTCATCCAGGGTTCCCAGGAACCCGTGGGTTCCCCGGGCATGCCTAAAGGGTTCCCTGTAGTTTTCAGGTCATTTTAAAATTGCACCAAATACAATTTACAAATATGAATTTACAATGCATCTGATCTCAGATGCACTATTAGAGAGGGTTGGGGTTTCTCAGAATATCACATAGAGTTCCTTAACCAAAAAAAGGTTGGAAACCACTGGTCTAGTTCATATGTGCTGCCTAGAGAAATAAAAATATATTTTTTAGTAACAGGGAAAGGAAAGATGGGGGTGTTTAATGCCATAAAAAGGAAGGCTGATTTCCATCTGCAGCTGCTGGGTCCGTGGTGGACATGAAACAATCGTGTTTCCAAAAGACGTTAGTGGTAGTCTATAAAGTATTTCAAAATTCACTTCCTACAGCTCTTTCTTGCAGTCTTGTAGTTTATACCACCACTAACAATAAGTGATATAGAGAAGCGCAAAACTAAAACAAAATAAGCTTCTCTGTGCAGCTTTAAATAAACGATATCAAGAATATCGTGTAAAAGTGTTAGTGGAAAAATATAAAGCGCAATAGAGTGCTGGCACACAATGAACTTTTACTAAGATTAACCCAGTGAAAGTGGTGTGAAAGTGGTTAAGTGAACAAATCACTCACCTATGTCTGCAAAAAGATGGTCTGATCACGCGTGACTCTCTTGAAAAACAAAAAGGAGTACATAGCATAATACAGTTTTAATGCACAAATGATTAGATTCAAGGGGGATGGACACACATTCTCCCGAAAAGTAAATCACAATGAGTGCTTTAAGGGCACACTCTCGCCACTCTGGGACTGCCTCTGGAACCGAAAGAGTCATGGTGTAAGTCCCCGTTTGTCACCAGGATACTGCAATCCACATTGTTCAATGGCGACAGTCAGCACTTCCGCGTCTGCGCGTGCAGCAGGGTACGGTGGCTCACGAGGGACTGGACTCTTCCTCACCAGCTACGGAGTCTTCAGAGGGCCAAAAACCCTACGCGTTTTGCCTACTTTTGTGGATCCACAACCCCTGAGGAAGCCGAACTGGAAAGTAGGCAAAACGCGTAGGGTTTTTGGCCCTCTGAAGACTCCGTAGCTGGTGAGGAAGAGTCCAGTATCTCTACCACCACTAACGGCTGATTTTTAGGTACAGGTCCAGTACATTTCATATGTGTTTTAAATACATTTAATATATATTCAGCAACAAAGTAAATATAGTGGTCCTCAAACAAGGGGTCTGCAGTATGGGAACGTATAAAGCAGAGGTCAATCCTAATAAAACAGTATGTGTAATATAGGGAAGAATTAATCCTTCCTGTGGTCTCCTGTAATTTTGTTTTACAAAGTTACCTTATACACACATATAATTGTACCACGTTACATTTATTACCAAATGCCCATTAATGTTGAGAGACTTTGTTTTCAAGACCATTTAAAACCAAATGAAGAACAAATAAACACGTCACTTAAAGGGGGAGTCGTTCCAGCCGAGGGCAAAAGTGACATTAGAAGTCAAACAGGTTTTTTTTTTAGCTCATTGACACCTTAACTTTTTTTAAATTATTATTTTTATACAAATTGCACAAGTATTTTGCAATAGTTTGTAAAAGTAATGGTGTGGTGTTTGGCAAATTTTCTCATCACTAAAATACATATTTAACATTAACACTGCTGGCTTCGCTTTGTTCTTTTGTTTACCAAGTAATTATGGCGCCATCAATAGTCACACAGATAATGGGCTGGCAGATGACCAGAACAAGATTTAAATATTCAATCCCCCTTAAAATAAAAGTCTTACTTATTTCTAAGGAAGCTAATTACACTGATAAGTAATTTTTTCTTTTTTAAACTGTCCCTATAAATCAATTATCCCTTTCACCTTCAGAAACAGTTCTTTTAACATCAACACCATTAAACAAGTGATAGATCAGGCATTGAGCCCCCTGCTGGAGGAGATGAAAAGCTGCAACCAGCATAACACATGTACCAATTGTCAGAGTATGCAGAAGAAAATACTGGTAAGCTGGTGGAGACCTGGTTAAAAAGAATAACACAAATTGCTGTTTCTGCTGTTTTGGGTTTCAGCCATTCTCATACACTCGTGGGTCACATTCGTGCTCTGCTTTCAATGCACTTACACTGTAGTTTTACAATCACTTAAATAAACAAAGACACTCACATTAATTATATTGCTGAAAACATGGTGAACCATCAATATATAGGACAATGGTCCTCGCTATCCGACGGTGTTATCCGACGTCGTAACGGATTACCCGACGCTCACCGTCGCAGATTAACATTGGATCCGCAATCCGACGGCGGTTTGCGGGACGGATTCCAGCGGATAACCGAGGACCACCTGTAATCACTTTATTTTGTTTTGTTTTGCCAGCCTCCTCCTATCAACTTTATATTAATTGTTCTTTAGCTTTCTTCTCTTGGGCCTCGTTCAGACAGAAAGCGACGCGACGTGCGTGCGCTTACGTGAGCGCGCACGTTCGCCACTCTTTCACTGTGTTCAAACTGATAACGACCTCAGGCGGCGAAGTACAGCGTTGACGCCGTTGCACTTGAAGGAGACAACTGAAGTTGTCATTTCAAGCGGCAGCCGCGTCACGTGTACTTCGCCAGCCACGTAATGTGTACTTCGCCAGCCAATCACAAACACGCACTTTTTTTTTTTTTTTTTTTAAAGTCCTCCAATCGTGTCATTCTGTCTGCTGGGGATGAGCACACATCGCCCAGCAGACAGAGGCGCGGACGTGCACAAGGTAGCTTTCTGTCTGAGCTCAGCCTTGGTCTCACATGTTGCATAGATGGATATATAGTAACACAGTATGTGGAAAGTGTAACTGCCCTAACATCTGTAAATAAAGGCTGCTCATCCTGTAGCTGTTAGACTTGGGTCCCGCTGCGTCCGGCGGCGCGCGCGGCCACTTTACTCACCATCACTTGGTATCCTCCCAAGCCGGTCCCAGTCCCCCCTCGCTGCATGGCTCACTACGCACTGTGACGCGTCAGCCGCCAGGGGATGCAAGAGAATTGAGATCCCTAGCGTTGACGTGTCACGTGGTGCGATGGTGAGCCTATCAACGGCGGGGGCTGGAGCAGTCAGAGCTTCCCTCACCTCCAAAAGGTACGGGGGGGGGGGGGGAGTGTGTGTGTATGTAAGTGTATATGTATCTATGTGTGTGTTGTGTGTTGGGGGAGGACGGACCGACGGGGGGACCGACCGGGGGGAGGGAGCAGCACGGAGAGCGAGCAGCAGAGGGCATGTGTGGGGAGGGGAGCTGCTTACCTTCCAGCATACAGCCGGCAGCAGCAGCATCCTCCTGCAGCCGGGAGACCCCCGCTGCAGCCATCGCTCCAACCACGCTCCCCTCGGACCTGCTCCAACCACGCCGCTCCCTACAGACCGCAGATAGTGGTCAAGTGCCTCTCCACACGCCGCCTTTCTGCAGTGCGGGCGCGCGGTCTGAGGCAGCGGGGCCTTAGCCAAAGTTCAGCACTGGTTGTAGTCCTCTGCTACAGCTCCAGTTTTACTAAAGCAACCATTCATATAAAATGTCATTACACGCGGGATAAGCTTTGTTGGTTTCTTCATTACTTTCCTCTCTCTCCCTGCTAAGGACTTGGAAGGGCAGATGGCAGAGGAACACAGGCAAGCAGTGGTTCTGTGTTCTGATCTGCGGCTGGTGCAGGATGATGCTATAACGTTACAAAACATGCTTTTGAGCGACCGGATGAAAAATGAGTGAGTGTCTGGCATGGAAACAGCAACGTCATCTTTGGTGATAATATCACTTCATAATTAGACATTACAAAAGATATGGTGGATAAAACAAGTGACAAAAAAAAACCATAGTACAGGGCAAAGCAAATAAAAATACCATTTGTGGTGCTTTTGCATGTCCCAGACAGGTCTGCAACCCTGTCTTTCCCCAATATCATATAATGAGCACTCAATCACAGCGAGTCACTCTTTACATCAAATAGCTGTCTGTTAGTAGGGTTACTGGCTATGCACTTTTTAACCCAGGCTGTGCTGAAAAGCTGTGTAAGGCCTCGGTCCCGCGGCGCTCGGCGGGTCGGGCGTTCCCCACCAGCAGGGGAATCCTCCCGAGCCGGTCCCGGTCCCCCCTGGCTGCACAGCTTACTACACGCTGTGACGCGTTAGCCGCTACGGGATACAAGAGAATTGTAATCCCTAGCGTCGACGCGTCACGTGGTGTGGCTGTGAGCCAATGAGGAGGGGAGGCTTCGGGAGGAGGGGAGACTTCAGGGAGCGGGGAGGGAAAGCAGTCTGTGTTTGTGTTTGTCTATGTGTGTCTGAGTGCCTGTCTGTGTTTTGTGTGTGCCTGAGTGCCTATCTGTGTTTCTGTATGTGTGTGCCTGAGTGCGTGAGTGCGTGCCTCTGTCTGTGTGTGTGTGTGTGTGTGTGTATGAGTGCCTGCCTCTGTGTGTGTGTGTGTGTGTGTGTATGTGTGTGTGAGTGCCTGCGTGTGTGTATGAGTGCCTGCGTGTGTGTATGTGTGTGTGTGTGTGTTGCTTGTCAGCTCCAGCACGAGCCCGTGGAGGAGCGGGGGAAGAGTAGCGGGTCCCTCCGGTCAAGCCACGCCCCCTCCCGCTCATGCCTCCCACCTCCCGCTCCCTACAGACCGCATATCGCGGTCTGTGTATGTCAGCGCGCCGCCTGTATGCAGGGTGGGCACGCTGACTCTGGGAGCGGGGCCTTAGCCTAATACAGCAGGCAAACAGCTTATAGGGGTCCATGTTAAAATGAATAAGAAGTAAACAGTGACTAATTGTGAGTGGTCATTTGCATGTCATTACCCAGAATCCCTGGCTGCAGTGGAAGCATTGTATGCTAAGAGATAATGGTAGGGCAGACCTGTCTAAGACTAAAAGTGGTATTTTTATTTGCTACTTCATAATTAGTAATATTAAGCATCACTATAATCATTCACTCGTAGAAGCAACAATCTTAACTCAAGGCAAGGACGAATGACCACTTCAGAAGTACTATGACTTTCTTTGATAAATGCAAGTTGCATTTATTTACCATTTACCTCAAAATATATATATATATATATATATATACCACACATTATTAAGGTTATGGTGGGTAAAAAGTAACAAAAACCCTCCACAGTAAAGCATATAGCAAATGGAAATATTACTGTATGTTCATTTGCATATCTTAGACAGGTCTGCAACCCTGTCTTTCACCACTATCGCCAGCACACAGCACTTCCACTGCAGCAAGGGATTCTGGGAAATGACATGCAAATGAGCACACAGTGCCACCTTTTGTCTCAAACTCATATTACACGAGCAACCCTTAAGCCAATGCATGCTGCTTTAAACACATCCATACCCATCAAGGTTGAAACATGTCTGTGAGTGGGTTTACTGTCTTTGCATCTCACCCCAGCCTATGCTTAAAAGCTGTGTTTAAAGCAGCATGCATTGGCTTAAGGGTTGCTCGTGTAATATGAGCTTGAGACAAAAGGTGGCACTGTGTGCTCATTTGCATGTCATTTCCCAGAATCCCTTGCTGCAGTGGAAGTGCTGTGTGCTGGGCGATAGTGGTGAAAGACAGGGTTGCAGACCTGTCTAAGGGCTGGGTCCCGCTGCGCCCGGCAGCGCGCAGCCGCTACTCACCATTAACTTGTAGTCTCACGATCCGGTCCCAGTCCCTCCTCACTGCCAACCTACTACGTGTTGTGACGCGTCAGCCAGCAGGGGATACACGAGGATTGTGTTCCCGTGCGGCGACGCATCACATGGTACGCGAAGGGGCCAATCACAGACTGGCTCCCATCAACCAATGGCAAGCCAGCTAGTGCTAGCCAATGGGAGCACATTATTTTCAAACACGGAAGAGGGAAAAACTTGTGTCGTGTCATGGCTGCGCCCCCCCGACCCGTTTGCCCCCCCGCCCCCCTTGCTCGCAAAAATGCTCCCTTTGGACCGCGGAAAGCCTCAAGTGCCTCTCCACGCACCGCCTGTCTGCAGTGCGGGCGCGTGGTCTGAGGCAGCGGGGCCTTAGCCTTAGACATGCAAATGAACATACAGTAAACACACACATACACTTTAGGTTATGGTGGGTGCAAATGTGACTAAAAACCCTCTAGCATACACCATCTTTTCACCCACCATAACCTAATTTATGTTTGGTTAAGACCTACTCATGTCTCAAATTGCAAAGCCAGTACAACCAACCTCACACTGACGAGACCCACAAAGTTGAAACAGTCTGTCTGTGAGTGGGTTCACTGTCTTTGCATCTCATCCGATGTTTAAAAGCTGCATTTAAAACAGCAAGCATTGGCTTAAGGGTTCCATGTCTCCTTTTGAGACAAAAGGTGGCACTGTGCTCATTTGCATGTCATTTCCCAGAATCCCTTGCTGTAGTGGAAGCACTGTATGCTAGGTGATCATAGCGAAAAGCAGGGTTGCAGACCTGTCCAAGACATGTGAACGTGTTTACAAGATATATATATATATATATATATATATATATATATATATATATAGCTGAACCCCGTTATAACACGGTCCTCGGGGGGCCACCTGATCAGACCTCGTTATAACCAGGGTCGCGCTCATTTAAAAAAAAATGGCCGCCGTGATCAGGGACTCCGCGCCCGCCGAAGGGGGAGAGCTGGGATAATTCTCCCAGCTCTCCCTGAGCCCAGCGTCGCAGAGGCAGGCCCCCCTCCCCACAGCAGCACTTACCCGGCATCTGAAGCAGTTGATCTGTGGCGGGGGGCGGGGAGGAGGAGAGCGGGTATATGTCAGCTGTCTGAGTCCCCGGCCAGCTCCCTTCTATCCTCCCCCACAGCAGCACTTACCCGCATTTGCAGCAGTTGATCTGTGGAGGGGGAGCCAGGTTAATACCGCGTTATAAGCGGATTCGCGTTATAGCGGATTGCGCTATAACGGGTTTGAGCTATATATATATATATATATACATACACGCGCGCAAGTTAGTATACAGTATGAATGCCAAGTCCTTTTAAAGCTGATGTTTGCAACCTTTACGTTTTCCAATATAGGATTCTTGCTATAACAGTATTTCTTGTTGCAGGGCCAAGCCGGTTTTGGATAACATCACTATAAAAATATGCTCCCTCCAAGAACAACTATCTAAACTATGCTTAAATAAGTATTCTCCTCTACTTGAAGCCAGCAATACTATATCTCCGGGACCATGCTCCTGTCTGGAAAGAAATGATCAGTGCGATGACGATACAACCAAAGAATAAAATGAATGCTTGAAGAACAAGCTTTAGAGTGATGTTTCTTTGTGCTGGTCTGTTTCATGGTCAAGGTCAAAAAGATATGCATATGTCAGTGTTTTTCAACCAGGGTTCCCCAGGTATCCCTAAAGGGTTCCCTACAACCTGACCTCAGACGCGCTATTAGAGAGGGTTGGGGTTCCTTACAATACATCTGATCTCAGACGCGCTATTAGAGAGGGTTGTGGTTCCTTACAATACATTTGATCTCAGATGCATTATTCGAGAGGGTTGAGGGTCACTTCTTCCCGAGTTAACCAATTGTTCGCTAATATAGAAGTTGTTGCTTCCTTCTGTGGCACTATTTTTTGCAATTGATTACTCCCTGGTAAATACAGAGGCAAATAATTTGTTTTAAAAGGCACTGTAAGCGGCACTTTAATATATATAATATATGCAGCCTTAGTCGAAAAATAATTACCTAAACCGACCATCGATTTTTTCCCCACGTGATCGATCAGCAAAGATCCTGCTTTCCCAGGGTTCACTAAATGCCTGACTTTCAGTTCCAATCAATCCTTCAGTCAGTGTAACTCAGCAGCTACAATGGATTCTTATATTGCTAAGGTAACATTATCTATTGTTACAGTTTGCAGCTAAATTGCTGGGAATATTGACAACAAATTATCCCAAACAGAAAAGTCTTGGAAATATCTTGCAAAGCTGGGGAAGTGTGCCAAAACCTAATATAATGGCTCCGCTTTCAGAGGTATCTGGAATATACAGTATGCCATCATCCTTTTCAAACTAGTTGGCCTCTTGTTTCCTCTTGCTTTTAAGCACAGTGCCACTGCTTTCTGGCTGCGCTTATAGTGACGGCAACGTCACTGAGTTCTCATTCGACAGACAGGTCACGTGAGCACTCCGTGACGTCACTAGGAACGCCCCCACGGCGCGTCTAGCATGGCCAGGGAAAGAACCCGCTTTCCCACAGCACCATGGCCCCAGCCTAGCCTGGGGAATCACTGAGCTCTAAGCCCGGGGAATCACTGAGCTCTAAGTCTGGGGAAGCACTGAGCTGTAAACCCGGGGAATCACTGAGCTCTAAGACCGGGGAATCACTGAGCTGTAAGACCGGGGAATCACTGAGATCTAAGCCCGGGGAATCACTGAGCTCTAAGCCCGGGGAATCACTGAGCTCTAAGACCGGGGAATCACTGAGCTCTAAGTCTGGGGAAGCACTGAGCTGTAAGCCCGGGGAATCACTGAGCTCTAAGTCTGGGGAAGCACTGATTCCCCTCACTGCAATGACGTCACTGAGTGCAGCGCAGTCAGGGAATTGCAACTGGAATACTCCAATGGGAGCACAAGGGGGAGAACCGTTACCTGCAGGGAACACACGAGGGCGGGGACGTTGTTGTAACCCCTCCTACCGGGAAATGGTCTGCCCTATCAGTGTCTACTGACCAGCCAATAGGAGCTCTGCGTGAGCGAAGCCTGGAACAGCGTACGCTACGTTTTCAGTTGGAAAGGCAACGTCATTTCCCCATCACACCCCCTGCTGACCTCCTCCCTCTCCCTACTCGTTGATGGATAGGACAGCTCGTCCAATCAGCGCCGCGCTCTTCCTGCTGCGGTCCAATCGGAGTAGCGGAGAGCAGAGCGGTGCGCGCGACGGATTTCCTGCTGTGCCTCTGGCTCTCAGTCTCTCTCGCTGTCTCTTTTCTGTCTAGCGCACTCAGCCGTTTTTTTAAAATCTGCTTCTCGCGGGGTCTCGAGCTCCCGCGGTCTCGCGACCCTGCCGTTGTTGCCAGCATCACCCGTTGCCGCCGCCCAACCTAATTAGCTCGGCTGCGGGGCGGGGAGGGACCGCACACAGCGGGAAAGATGCCGGCCGTATCTAAAGGCGACGGGATGCGGGGGCTGGCCGTGTTTATCTCTGACATAAGGAACTGTACGTATCTAATCGCGATATGCTCCCGCCAGGAGAGTAGTCTTGTGATCCCGAGGCTGGGGTCTGACGGGGATCACAGGGAGCCTCCGCCCTGCCGGTCTGTGTGCGTGTTGTAGGGGAGCTGTATATATATATATGTGTGTGTGTGTGTGTGTGTGTGTGTGTGTGTGTGTGTGGTGGGGAGGGGGAGTATGGGCCCTCACTATGTGTGTGCGGTGGGGGGGGTGTATACCGTGTGTGTGTTGGGGCTGTCACTGTGGGGGTGGGGGGGTGGGAGCTGTCACTATATGGATGGGCTGTCAATGTGTGTGGGGTGTGGGCTGTCACTGTGTGTATAGGGCGGGGAAGCTGTTATGTGTGTGAGGGGGTGTCAGGGTGGGTCTCACTGTGTGTGTGCGGTAGGGGTCTCTCACTGCGCTTGCGCGCAGTGGGGGCTGTCACCATGTGTGTGCACGGTGGGGGTCTGTCACTGCGCATGTGTTGGGACTGTCACTGTGTGTGTGTGTGTATATATATATATATATATAGCAACTGTAAATATTACTGTATGTTCATTTGCATGTCTTAGACAGGTCTGCAACCCTGTCTTTCCCCATTGTCACCCAGCATACAGCGCTTCCACTGCAGCAAGGGATTCTGGGAAATGACATGCAAATGAGCACTCAGTGCCACCTTTTGTCTCAAGCTCATATTACACAAGCCAATCCTCAAGCCAATGCATGCTGTTTTAAACACAGCTTTTAAACAGAGGCTGGGATGAGATGCAAAGCCATTAGACCTACTCACATACATGTTTCAACCTTGATGGGTATCATCAGTGTGAGGCTGGTCTTAATGGCTAGCAGGTTTGAGACTAGACTAGGTAATCACCACTGTCATTAAGGTTATGGTGGGTAAAAAAAGTGACAAAAACCCTCCACAGTAAAGCATAAAGCAACTGTAAATATTACTGTATGTTCATTTGCATATATATATGTATATGTATATATATATATATATATATATATATATATATATATATATATATATATATTAAAAAAAAAAAAAAAAAAAAAAATCTCCCTTGCTGCAGTGGAAGTGCTGGGTGATAATGGTGAAAGGTGGGGTTGCAGACCTGTCTAAGACATGCAAATGAGCATACAGTAATTAATATATATATATATAAATTTCGGTGGGTCAGGAGCTGTCACTCTGCATATTTGTAGGGGAGCACTGTCACTGTGTGTTTATATATGTGTGATGGGTGGCTTGTCATTTTGTGGAGGGGCTGCCACTGTGTGTGTGTGTGTTCTCACTGTGTGTGTAATGTGGAGGGGGGGGGGGGGAGTTGTCACTGTGTGTGTGACTGTGTGTGGGGAAGGGTCTGTTACTGTGCATGTGGGGGGGCTGTCACTTTGTGTGTAACTGTCACTGTATGTGTGATGCATTAAGTTAGCAGAACATTGCGTTAGCTTCCAAAACTTGTCGTTAAGTGAAATAGTAACTAGCTCTGGGGACCCAACCGTTCATAAGTAACTGTGACATTGCAGGTATTACTTCCTGGTTCTTAAAGGGGATTTAAATGGCCATACCATAGGAAGCCACAACTGAGTAGGAGGCTATCACAATGTGTGGGTATATGAGGGAGAGACTATCACTGTATGTTTGAGAGGAGAGATGCTGTCACTGCGTGTAGGAAAGGCTGTTTCTTCTAGACGTGTGGGATATGAAATGATTATGCTTTTGGAAATGTATGTTATAACCTGTCAGTGCCTATCAGTGGGTACCAGTCACTTTTCCTGTATGCATGTGATGTTAGAGACTCTATAATACTGTGTAATGTGATAAAGGCTGCCATTTCTCTGCCTTCTATGGAGTATACTTAACCCTTTCAGTGACCCAGAGTCATGCCACCTCCGACACGTCTGCATCACGTGACCACTCGTTGTAGTGATCATGTGATGCTTTTTTAGTTTCAGTTATCAGGCCAGATGTGACAGGGAGGGGACACGCTCCGATTGCGTTCAGTCCCTAAAAAATTAGCGTAGAGCAATGACGTACGGTGCCCTGGCACTTTTATTGACGCATAACGTACCTCAGGGCGCTGAAGGGGTTAGGAAGCAAATTCAGTGCCACGCAGTGTGAGCGCATTCATGGTATGCACAAATCTACAGTATTTCCCTGTAACTAGATCATTAATTACACCTTTGGTTTCTGCCTTGTGAAGTGGGTTTTACATTTTTATTTGTGTTTGGTAATTACTTATTTGTTCCTAATGGTTGTCACAGGAGACCAGGTTTAGCAACACATTTATATCGGGATCATATGATTGAGCAAAACAAGGAGGTAAAATAAATTATAATTTATTTCAGGAAAAGACAAACACACACTGCAACACAATTTACACTAAAAATACACTTACTTTGGAAATCTGGGGTAACACAAACTACTTTTCCTAGTTGTAGGGGCTTATGACCAAGCTTACCCTAGTAACCGTTGCAAAAGAAACAGCAAAATAATCCAGGCAGCTTTTCCTTCAAGTAGCCTCTTCCTGCTGAAGACTTGTAACTGGACACTAAGGCCGCGTTCACACAGGGGGCTTTGCGACGCTGCGGGCTTGTGTCCGCATGTGCGCGCCTCCATCTGCTGGGCGATGTGTGATCATCCCCAGCAGACGGAATGATTCGACATCCAGGAAGTGTGTGTTGCGGGCCTGTCGTGTGTGTGTGTGTGTGTGTGTGTCCGTGTCCGTGTCCGTGTCCGTGTCCCCGAAGCGCCCTGAAGGTAGTTTTATTTTATTTATTTATTATAGTTTAATTTACCGAGGTTCATACCACCCGCCCCCCAGCACTGATCTGCCCTAAAACCCACTGCACAGAGGGGATCATATACTGAGGGGGGGTTCCCCGTCCCCACTGCCGAGTCTGGTCAATTCAGCAGCCAATCAATGTAAAACGTCTGGGCATTGATTGGCTGCTGAAATTGACGTCATGCTGCTGCAGCCGGAGACCACAGATTGGAAAGACACCTGCGACTGCAGCAGCGTCGACACCGTACTTTGCAGCCAATGGTAGTTTCAATACTGAACACTACCATTGCCCGCTAGGCATCTGCGACGAACGCACGCATGCACCTAAGCGCACGTCGTGTAGCGTGCTGTGTGAGCGGGGCCTTAGCCTCTCAGAATCTTAGATGACTTACTCATAGCTTGGCATACACATTACATCACACCTCTGGGATGGTGACTAGCTATCTTATACACTTTGGGACAGGCAGTCCCACCGCTTGTCCACCAACCCCCAGCGTGGGAATGTCATCGCTGACCAATTACACACTTGGCCAGGTTTGTGAAAACTGGCACCTATGGCTTCAGAAAAGTAAGAGGGCATGTGCGCAGATCGCCATCTTGCTCACTTACTATTCTAAGCCCCCCACAGGCTCAATGCCCGAAAGTCTGGGGTAGGTGACAACTGGCCAGGATAGCTTGCCTTCATCTCAGGATGCTAGCACTTAACTTAGCTATCCTGCCCATCTGGCTGCTCACACTTATGGCACAAGTGTTACGTTGATCTATGAGACGACCTGGCACCAAAACCTAGTGTGGCCAGGAGTTCTCCTTTGATCCCGAGATGAAAAGACCCTGCCTTATGTTACATGTATAAAGTAAAACATATTTTCTTAAAACACTGCTGCTTAATAAAATATACTTCTATACATGCTTCTGTTAAAATATGTTACAGCCTTTTGGTGTATTTGAGATAGTGTAAGCTAACCTGCTTCCTTTACACTATCCTGTATCCCTTACACACTGCAAGGCAACATGTGCGCAATACACCAGTCCAAGAGCTAACACTCTAAGCTCCCAAAACACAGTTCAGGGGCAACCAAGTGGGCTTAACCTTTATTAGTGAGCCTGGTTACCCCCTCACTGTCACAATGGTCTCCATTTCTGCTAGAAATTGTTTGTAGCCTATTCAACTAAACACTTATTTTCTTTTATTTAAATAAATTTGACCCGCACACAAACAAGAAAATTATTGACAAAGCACTATCTATAATGACATTTTTATATATCAGTAGAAAAACGCATATAAGGGGGAAAAAAACTACTGTTACAGTTATGAAAGGTAACAAACAATTACACGGAAATACAAAGTGACAATAAATCACTAACACACATAAAAGATATTTGAATTGATCTATATCTCTATATATCTATAGTAGTGAGTGAATAGGATACACATTAGCTAATACCCTATATCATGCAAAAAGGTGTGCAAAAAAGTGGCTGATTGAAAAAGAAGCAATAATTATAAGAAGGGGGGCAACGTTTCAGGACCTCATGTCCTTTCTTGTGGCCTATTAACGCAGTACTTCCCTTATGTATCCCTCCTCCGTAATCTCCAAGTTCAGAAAAGCATTACCCGTAACGCACGGCCTGCGCACTTTTTACCAATAACGCGTGGCCTGGGCACCTTTTATCCGTAACGCGTGGCCTGGGCACCTTTTATCCGTACTCACAAGTTCCCCGGGTTCAATTTAGATGCTGTTTGGTATTTGAGAGACTAACAGTTTTTGGAAACCTGTGAGATGTGTAGATGCAGTGTTTTGCCTGTACAATGAAACCTTATTGGGTGCTACTAGAGCGTGGGTGCGGTCTACACTATATGGCGCTCTGCTTGAGCTGGAGTAGTATCGTTTTAGTACAACGGCGCAACAGAAATACTTTTATCCCCATCATTAAGTGGGAATGCGAATCTGGTTTAGTTATTCATTCTGATGAATGGCCGGCCTATTGCAAACTAAATGCCATTGGTTACCGTCATTTTACGGTTAATCACCAGTCCAAATTTTCCGGTAGACCTCCCGCTATAGTAGCACATTTTATGTGGCTGGGTGCTGTATGCAAATAATTGTGTTTGATAAAAAATAGCAATAATAGGTGAGCTGACTGAATTGAAGCCCAAGAAATATATTTCAAATGGCTCGTCCCACTTCCTTTTTTAGATGTAGTGCTAGGGGGTCCATGCTCTGTATCGTAAAAAAACCCCCGTTTCTTCTAGCATAATGTATTGTGTTGTCATGTATTGTATTTACAATGTTGAGTAAAACCAGATGCACATCTCTTAATGGCTGATTTGATAATGATTAGTATTTTTAGCCTTTTAAATTAAATTAAATTAATGTGCATCTCTGTTCCCTTCAAACAAATGAAAGAGCCGTCTTTTTTTTGGATGTTAATTTCATTCCAGAGCTGAAAATAGTGGTGGTTGGGGGTTTGGGACCCCTAGTGCCCCACCCTATTTAAAAAAAAAAAATCCTTCCTATATGCTTCTGAAAGGGATTGCTGCTTTAAAGGCTGTTTGTGAGGATTCCATTTAATATCATACAATAGCTCCCCAACCCACAGTTAAAGTGACCTGATGAGTGTTTCATTATATATTTTTTGGTTTTTCCTTATTCAGGTAAAAGTAAAGAAGCTGAAATTAAAAGAATCAACAAGGAGTTGGCCAATATTAGATCAAAGTTCAAGGGTGCGTATCGCCATATATACTCTTCTCTGTTCATTTTTCATTTCAATCTCTGTCCCTCTTGTGTGTTTTCTCTTTGTTCTTATGTGTTACCGGGTCATGATTCTTGAGAATAATTTCAAGAAGGAATAAAACATTGTCTTTGAAAAATACTTCTCATTTCTTTCTTGGATGTCTTGGTAATAGTATTTTCCCCCTCCCCAATAAAGATGCCTCATTCTAAAAGATTAAGCGTGTAGGGATGTAAAATCCTGTGCATTAGTATATTCCAGGAGTGGCCAACTCCAGTCCTCAAGGGCCACCAACAGGTCGGGTATTAAGGATATCACTACTTCAGCACAGGTGGCTCAATTTGTGCTGTAGCCACCTGTGCTGAAGCAGGGATATCCTGAAAATCTGACTTGTTGGTGGCCCTTAAGGACTGGAGTTGGCCCCCCCATCTGTATTCCTTCAATCTCTATTGCGCTTCAGAGGAAATCTTGTAGAAAATAGTACAAGCTGTCCTGTGCTCTAGAGAGAGTTGGATGTGGCTGTGTACAGCTCAATGTATAATATATGCTGAAGTTCGCTTAATGGAGACTAGGAACTGCCAAACCTCCTCAGAGCGCACCTACTGTAACTTCTTCAGAGGAAATCCTCCTGTTTATTTGTGTGCGGTCATACCAAAGGGCCTGCAAGACAATATCCAGATTTTTGATCTAGCAAGTAGTTGGAGACTTTAAATAAATGCTGGACATGTACACTTATTAGTACAGAATATTGGGGGGAAGGGGGAAGAATACTGATACAAGAATAATCTAAATCAGGGAAGTAAGGGATACAACTGATATTGTGATTATGGAATGTGGTCTATTTAATAAAAGAATACAGGCTTAACTTGAAAAAAGAGACTGTCCAAATGACTAAATTGAAAGCTTCCCCAATTCTCTAAACAAAATGTAAGCCCTTTTCAACAGGACAGACACCCAGCTTTTGTATAATAAGCAGAAAGTAGAGCTATAGAGCGCATTGTTTGTCTCATCATAAGAGTGATGAGACCACATAAACTCTGTATTAACATTAATATTACTGACTAAGTGATGCCGCTGCCTCATAAAAGTAATTAAAACATGCAGCATTGGTGGCATTCACCCAATAGCTCTTAAGAAGCACAATTCAGTTACTGCTAGATATCATTTAATTTGTACGTGTTGTATTACTTTAAGGCAGTCCGACAAGCCTACTCCTCACACTATCTGCCTTATCCAAAAGTATGAATAATTAATTTACTTGAGCAGATTGTGCAAAGCAAAAAGTAGAAAGTTAACATAAAATCAAAGATCACAGTGTGACTTTTGTGGGAGTCGGTAATTGAGGCTTTGTTGTATGGACCTAATGACAATCCTGATGTCCTCATCATTTGGTATAATTAGGAGATAAAGCATTGGATGGCTACAGTAAAAAGAAGTATGTCTGTAAACTCCTCTTCATCTTCCTGCTGGGGCATGATATCGACTTTGGGCACATGGAAGCTGTGAACCTACTGAGCTCCAACAAGTACACAGAGAAGCAGATTGTAAGTAATGAGCCTCCAGATCAAGCACAACCTTTTATATGTGGCATACGTTTCTCAACACTTGGATACCCGGCCCAGTTTCCTACATGGATTGTATTGATTGCAATATTTAGAAAATGTATGTACATATACATAATTGCTGCTAGTAATAATTTTATAATCCTGGTGAAAGCCAGGTACATTGAACACAAGCCATGGTGTATTTTACTTCACATACCTTTGCTCTTTGGTGTTCACTAAAGTAGTCAAGTTTAATAACTATTGAAATAGCATTTGTTCTATTTTAGCTAAAACACGACTAAGCCACCTCAACATTGTAATAAGTCGCTCTTTGATTATTACCTCTTTCTGTATGGGTCCCAAGTCCTAGCAGAGACTCTAGAAGACATCAAGGTCACAAGGAACAAATAGAAAAATAAATAGCTCACAGCACAGAATACTACATCCGGTGTTCTTTTTTCTGACTGCTTTAGATCATGAAGCTCATGATACCTTGGCATAGCCACGAGCTTCCATTTTAGAGGAAATTTAACCCAAAAATATTGTAAGGACTTGGTAAGTAGTAAAGGGTAAACAGAATTGGTTACCTGTAGACCAGGTGTGGCCAACTCCAGTCCTCAAGGGCCACCAACTGGTCAGGTTTTAAGGATATCCCTGCTTCAGCACAGGTGGCTCAGTCATTATGATACAGGAATTTCCAGAGCAGAAAATAACAAGGTTCAGCTGGTTCCCATCCTGCACACACAATGTTAGATGAACATTTTATTCACAGCATTATTGACTGAAACTGTGAGTAATAGACTCACAACCTTGTTCTCTTTCTCTCCATGAATCACAACCTATAGTTATAAATGAAGTCGTGAGAATTAATTGGTAATGTAATATGTGATGTAACTACCTGAAACTGTATGAAAATCTTCTTCTAACAGAACTTTATACATAACTATGTGAGACCAGTGATTTGAAGAGTTATTGTTGCTAGCTAAACAACTGGAAAGCAGCTTTTCCTCGTTCTTTGCGATACAGAATTGTTCTCTCCTGACACAGGGCTACCTTTTCATCTCGGTGCTGGTGAATTCCAACAGTGAACTGATTCGCCTTATTAACAATGCTATCAAGAATGACCTTGCCAGCCGCAACCCCACCTTCATGTGCCTGGCTCTGCATTGCATCGCAAATGTAGGCAGTAGGGAAATGGCAGAAGCCTTTGCTTCCGAGATCCCCAGGATTCTGGTTGCGGGGTAAGAGCTTCATGGATTCCTTCTAAGTTTGAAGAATGTCCTTTTATCCACTGATCTTGAAGGATGTCTCTGTTATCAAAGTCTGTGATCATTAATTCTACTCTTAACTTCATCTTCTGCTAGCATTAAATATCGCCATTTGTAGTCCCTGTCATTTGCTGCAAAGGAAGTTTGCACGTTACTCATTATTTTTTCTTTTGAATCACATCAAGATAATATCTATAGTTTTTATATGTAAGGCAGACTCTTTACCTATAAAATTGTAGTCTGTATTATTAACGCTACACATTGTCATTCTCTGCTACGATCTGCCACTGTGTGTGTTCGCATCAATTTGATTATCTCTCTTACTTCCTTAACAGGGACACCATGGACAGCGTGAAGCAGAGTGCTGCACTGTGTCTATTGAGACTGTACAAGACCTCGCCGGACCTTGTGCCCATGGGTGAATGGACATCAAGGGTGGTTCACCTCCTTAATGACCAGCACATGGTATGTTCTTTAAACAGATCCATGCATTAGAGTAGGCCCTTGGTTTCAGTCTATGGTGTGTGTGTCTAGTTTATTTCCTTTTCTGGCGAGCACAGATTCAGCCTGTAGGAATCATTTTAAAGATTTGCAATATGAAGCAGCTCTTGACAATTTGTAATAGCCAGTTTCATACCTGAGAACTACTTAGCACAACATCAGTCTTTGTTATGCTGGATGTCAACCTACTTTTTGTGAACTACTAGTCTATCCCACAACTGAAAGTTGTAGGAATATTAAACTTTTGGTTGTATTTCCATGTTTTTCCATGTGGTGCGGCTTTACATTAGTCTGTGTATTATTTTATCACACAAACCAAGAGAAAAAGGTCCCAGACTGAATTGCACTCAGGCTCCCTAAGTGAAAACTGATTAGAGAAATAAAAATATAGTCTTAATAGTTTCCAGAACACAATAAATGTTCCTAAATAACGACGATTCGGGTCGGTACACAACAGACAACTCTGCCATAAAAACCTGCTATATTGTTAGGATTTTAGGACGGAAGGATGTAATAACATAAGATCCTATAATATAATATAGCAGGTTTTTGTGGCAGAGTTGTCTGTTGGTGTACCGACACGAATCGTCGTTATTTAGGAGCATTTATTTTATTCTTGAAACTATTAAAACTATATTTTTATTTCTCTAATCAGTTTTCACTTGGGGATCCTGAGTGCAATTCAGTCTGGGACCTTTTTGGTTTGAATCTAATTCTCTTTGACCCAGCAGTGCACCGCTCCACCTGCAATTCTGCACCTGCACATAAGCTGAGCGAGGGTACTCCCCATCCCCTTGTTTATACGTATTAGTTTATTGCCAGAATGGGAAGGAACCCAATGAAATAATATTGATTTTGTGCAAAGGTTTTCCTAATGTTACATTCATTATTGTGTTGCATTCATGTTCTTGAATGAAGATTTGACTTTCTGTAGCCGCCTCCCCTTCTGATGGTATTCCATGTTTCATAGAGATTTGAAATGTTCTTATTTTGTGACAGGGAGTGGTGACAGCTGCTGTTAGTCTCATAACCTGCCTCTGCAGGAAAAACCCGGATGACTTCAAAACCTGTGTCTCTTTGGCAGTCTCCAGGCTCAGCAGGGTACGTTATCTTTTTATATATTTAAAACATTTAGAAATGAATTGAGCATTTATAGATTCTCTTGTATTACTGGCTAACCTACTTGTCCACTTAATCTTCACAGATTGTCTCTTCAGCCTCAACAGATCTGCAGGATTACACATATTACTTTGTGCCAGCTCCCTGGCTCTCTGTAAAGCTCCTGCGCCTTCTTCAATGCTATCCTCCACCAGGTAAAGTCCCACAGTCCAGTATGTAGTATGTGTGTGTATATATATATTATATATATATATATATATATTACATTTTAAGTTATGGTGGGTGATAATGGTTGAAAGGCAGGGTTGCAGACCTGTCTAAGACATGTGAATGTGCTCACAAGTGATATATTTTTTTTTTTTATCAGAGGATGCTGCTGTGAAGGGGCGTCTGGTGGAGTGCCTGGAGACCATCTTAAACAAAGCGCAAGAGCCTCCAAAGTCCAAGAAGGTGCAACATTCCAATGCCAAGAACGCTATACTGTTTGAGGCTATCAGCCTCATTATCCACTATGACAGGTGAGGAAAGGACATGTTGCATGTGGATGCAGGTCAAGACCACTCACCTCCTTTACACTACACAACATTTTTACTCATTATAGTAATTAAAAGTATACTGTCTGACTTAAGCAAATCATTCCTATTTAGAAAATGTGCCGTGAATAATTTCTTATGGAAGGACGGAAGTTTTCCGTTTTTTTTTAAATATTTGAATATTCTATGTTAAACAACAGAAACAGGGAGATAATGGGCACTATTTCAGTGTAAGGAATAACCCCCAAATTGTCCTCCACTATGATAAATATCTCTAGAGTAGCTTGTTTCCTGGAAAATGTATTTAACTGTTTTAGTTTTGGTGTAGTCCATTAACACTGCACTTGCTCATCCTTTTTTTCCCCTCCCGCCAGTGAACCCAACCTGCTGGTGAGAGCCTGCAACCAGCTTGGCCAGTTCCTTCAGCACCGGGAGACCAATCTGCGATACTTGGCCTTGGAAAGTATGTGCACGCTGGCCAGCTCCGAATTCTCTCACGAGGCTGTGAAAACTCACATTGAAACAGTCATCAATGCACTGAAGGTGAGTCAGTTTGCTGCGTTTTACATTAGCCATCAGCTGTGTATGACAAACTAATACTATACCTTCTTCATAAATATGTACCTACCTCATTGAGTCTTTCATATTTGCAGTGGCTTTAGTAGGAGTGCAAGCCAGTATTTTTTTTTATAGTTAGAATGATAATTGAAAGTAATATTTTTATGCAGAGCGGCCACAATGAACTCTGCACCGAAAGGATGATCTATATTTTTAGCACTATTTGATCCTCGGCTTTCTTTCATACGTTGGATAGCCTTATATCTATCCCAATCATGTTTGAATTCCTTTACCGTATTAGCCCGATAACACCTCATTTGGGAGGCTATTCACATGGGGCCAAAGTGACTTGCCTATGGTTAAACACAACTGTTGAAATGGTTCTCCCACATCAGAAGTCTGTTACGTAACGTTAAGGGAACATGTTTGGTGTTAGAACAGACTGCAACTTAATTAATTTGAAAGTCCCTGCAACTTTTTAAGAGAAATAGCCAAACTACAATCTATCCTAAACGCTGCTGCCAGAATCACTCTACTCTTTCCTAGATCTGTCTCAGCATCTCCCCTCATGAATTCCCTCTCCTGGCTTCCGATCAAATCCCGCATCTCACACTCCATTCTTCTCCTCACTTTTAAAGCTTTACACTCCTCTGCCCCTCCTTACATCTCATCCCTAATTTCTCGTTATGCACCATCCAGACTCTTGCGTTCTTCTCAAGGATGTCTTCTTTCTACCCCCTTTGTATCTAAAGCCCTCTCCCGCCTTAAAACCTTTCTCACTGACTGCCCCACACCTCTGGAATGCCCTTCCCCTCAGTACCCGACTAGCACCCTCTCTATCCACCTTTAAGACCCACCTTAAGACACACTTGCTTAAAGAAGCATATGAATAGCACTGTGGATATTCTGAACACGATACATAAAGCTTGGTCCCCTGCAGACGCACTTACCAGAACTCCCTCCTACTGTCTCTGTACGTTCTACCTACCTACCAATTAGACTGTAAGCTCCTCGGGGCAGGGACTCCTCTTCCGAAATGTTACTTTTTATGTCTAAAGCAGTTATTACCATGATCTGTTATTTATATTATCTGTTATTTATTTGATTACCACATGTATTACTACTGTGCAGCGCTATGTACATTAATGGCGCTATATAAATAAAGACATACAATACAAACTGCTGCTCTTGTTTTTTGCATCGATCTTATTATATCTTATCCTATAGACTGAGAGAGATGTCAGTGTCCGACAGCGAGCTGCAGATCTCCTTTATGCCATGTGCGATCGTACCAACGCTAAACAGATCGTGTCTGAAATGTTGAGCTACCTGGAAACAGCAGACTACTCTATTCGCGAGGAAATAGTAAGTTCCCTTTCTTATTGGTAATGGTTGCTGCTCCAAATCTCCAGTGAAGACAAGTGCTTCTGTGAGCATCTCAATGCTGTTGATGAACAAGGGAAATCCTATTGGACAACTTACCCCAGGAGTTTTCTACAAGATGAACCTAAATTGTTCTCTGCATACTATGTTATTGGGAAATAAAAGTTTTTTGTTTGATTATTTAAGTCTCCGCATCCACAAGAGATTAAAGAATGCGCAAATATTCTGAAACTAGTTTTTGAAGGATCATTTCACCATCTTATCACTTAATTGTATGTATTGAAACAAATAGCAACCCAGCACTCAAAAATACTTAAGTTAGAAATACTTAAAAAGAGTATATTTTACTCATAAATATGAGAATAAAAGTGAAATGCTGTAAAATGTAAGCATACAGATAACAGAGCAAACAAACATAGTGTGAACAGGAAGGACAAACGAATAGGGGAAAATAAGAAAAAATAACAATAATATTCACAAAAGTGTCAAGGGGGGCAACATTAATGTTTCGGGGTAATAAACCCTTCTGGCTCATTCCTACATGCAGAACATGTAGTACTTCCCTCAGTCAGATCAAAAAATGTTATGGCAAAAATGATCAAACAAAGTCCAATCTGGAGTTTCAAAAGAGAAAGTACACCAGCACAAATGATGTATGCAGCATACAGCCAGACATGTGGGGAACACCAGAGCATCATCATTTGTGCTGGTGTACTTTCTCTTTTGAAACTCCAGATTGGACTTTGTTTGATCATTTTTGCTAGATATTTTTTTGAGTTGGTGGGGACTCCTTCTCTCCCTGCACCGTATCTATATTAGCCCTATTGGGAGTTATTATCCATTTAGGTGTGTTATTTGTTATATGTGACTTAATTGTATGTGGCTTTTTTTTTATATACCAGGTGCTAAAGGTAGCCATCTTGGCAGAAAAATACGCTGTGGATTACAGTTGGTACGTGGATACTATTCTGAACCTAATCCGCATTGCTGGAGATTACGTCAGCGAAGAGGTCTGGTACCGTGTCATCCAGATCGTCATCAACCGGGACGATGTGCAAGGCTATGCTGCAAAGACCGTCTTTGAGGTAAAAAACGTGAAGGGTGCTCCCCTCTCAAAACTGACTGAACATCTTTACCATTGTCTGACCTACAATTTCTCTGTTTTTTATACCTTACAGGCCCTGCAAGCCCCAGCTTGCCATGAGAACATGGTGAAGGTGGGAGGCTACATCCTAGGCGAGTTTGGTAACCTAATTGCAGGAGACCCTAGGTCAAGGTATGACAGACACAATGTCTTTCAAAATCTAAAATATCTGTGCCCTACATTACAATGACAATTGAAACTGCTTCTGTCACATGTTTCTATGTCGCAGGGCCGACTTGATGGCAGTTCCATCGGTGCGAATGCACATGACCCTGCACCTACAGAGGCCCTGCGCTCTTCCCCGGCCCAACTTCTATAATGCCAGTTTAAATGTTGTGGTTAAGTTAACATTTAAACTGTGGTTAACGGGGTTGAGCTGGGGGGGAGAGCGCATCTACTCCTGCTACCACGCGGTGGTGCCTTGACGATACGACATCACGTGATGAGAGGGTGGGTAAGAGGCCATGTGTCATGTGACATCAGCACGTGATGTTACATTGATACGTCAAGGTGTCGCGTGTAGCAGGAGGAGATGTTGGCTCTGAAGGCGGTAAGAGGCCCCGTGTGCACACTTTACCAGGCCATGCTATACCCCCAGCCGGCCCTGCTTAGATTCAAGTTCTGTATCATAAAATGAAGCAAATTTATACTACTTTGGTCAAATTCGTTATGCATTGTGGACAAAACTAGCAGTGACTGTCCCATTGCTTCCAGGGAGCCATTCAGATAGTAATTTAAAATAAAAACTATTCTTCAGCTAATTCCCCCTAAACTGTTTGTTTAGCCAATAATTTCCATGCTTTGGGCATGTTTTAGGGTTCCGAGTTTGTGTTATGATGACTGTATTTATTCCTTTTCCCTAAAGCCCCCTGGTGCAGTTCAACCTACTGCACTCCAAGTTCCATCTGTGTAGCGTCTCTACCCGAGCCCTCCTGCTCTCCACCTATATCAAATTCATCAACCTCTTCCCGGAGACAAAACCCACTATCCAAGATGTACTTCGCTCTGACAGCCAGATCAGAAATGCCGACGTGGAGCTGCAGCAGAGGGCTGTAGAGTATCTCAAACTGAGCTCCATCGCCAGCACTGATGTCCTTGTAAGTGCCCCCATGTGTGTTTTTGTGGTGGTGTACATTTTTAGTAAATGCATTTGCCTAGTATAAAAGGTCAGATAAATCACTCAATAATCATGGGTGACTTTTGGTGTACAACTGCGTATATTTTGTACAGGATCAGTTTTCAGACTCCTGTCTTCCTTTTTAATTTTGACTCTAGTTGTGTATTGTGAAAAAGACTCATAATAACACAAAATCTGGCATTTTATTAATTAGAATAATTTCGAACTGTAACAATCACAGAGCAGATCCTAATGGGTAGTCCCTTTTTGTACAAAGTTGTACTAATGTAACTATGTATTTGTAACCATGTATTATTTGTCATTATAACTCTATGCCCAGGACATACTTGAAAACGAGAGGTAACTCTCAATGTATTACTTCCTGGTAAAACATTTTATAAATAAATAATGGCAGTGAACTATTTAGGGATTAAATCTAGGTGACTGATGTCTTGTTTTACCAAAATCCAAAACACTTCTAAGTTTTTTTTTTTTTTTGTTTGTTTTTTTTTTATAATATATTTTTTTTTCAAGTTTCTGTTTTGATTTCCCATTTCCTGCGATGTCACCGTGTTCAGCAAGGTAGACCCCCTCTCTCCCCTTTCTCGGAGAGGGATGTGGGGCGTGGGAGGCATAAGGGTAGATGAACACTTGATTGATAATAAATTCAGACGCCCCAATGAAAAGCATTTGATGTTTAATTCCCCCAAAAAACAAAATCGGTTAAATATTTGCTTTAAGAATCGTTACATATGTGTAAGGAAGTCCCTTAGATTGTCCAATTATTTACAAAATTTTGTTTTTTTTGGTTGGCTACCAAGGATTGCACTTTTAATTTTTTTTATTGGAAGTTGACATTTTCACACACACACACATACACACACATACACACACACACACACACACACACACACACACACACAAACACACAAACACACAAACACACACACACACACACCTGAGTTAAATCTATCGTCCATGTCTAGTGCAAAATTAGGCTGGTTCTATGGTGCCGGGGCGTGCTACGCAGTGCGCGCGCACGGCAGTTATAGATGGCTGAGGTCAGCCAGCCCTTCTATACAAGGGCTGCGCACGGCGGGGAGCCGACAGACAGCGACGAAGACGGTTGGAGGGATGATTTTGCGCCGCTACCGGTGCTCAAATGTATGTGTGTGTATGTATGCATGTTTTGATGTGTGTGTCAATAAGTGCACAAATAAAATAAAAAATTATTTATTAAACTTTATTTTTTCTTTAAAAAAATCTTATTTAGGACTTTCTTCACTCACACAACCCATGCACACGCATATACTCACGCATACACAGTACCTGCAGCTCCCGGCTCTATAACAGGGAAAAGCATGTGGCGCGTGCGCACGGCCGCATGCAGTATAGAACGGGCCTTAGGGGTGATGTAAGAACCACTTTGGAAGCAGAGCTGCCCATAACTGCACAGCTTGCCGAAGTTACACCACATAATGCCTTGCATAGCTCTCTCAAAGGCATTGTGGGGCATAACTTCGGGAAGCAGAGCGGTAAATGACCTGCTTCCAAAAGGACCTTTTTATATCCAGTTTTTTAATTTCAGCATTTAAAAAAACACTGCATTATAAAATATATTTTGAGATCAAAGCGTTGTTCAGGACAATACAGCAATAAAGCTCTGAACAAATATTCATTACATGTACAAAGAAACACCTTTAAGATACTGACTCTGTAAACAACGACACAGAGTTTGAATCAGGCGACCCTGGTTCAAATCCCCGTGTCAGCTCCTTGTGACCTTTGGCAAGTCACTTTATCTCCCTGTGCCTCAAATACCAAAAACATAGATTGTAAGCTCCACGGGGCAGGGACCTGTTCTGTAATAATTCCTATGTGCTGCGTACCGCGCACTATTCTGTAATTGTGAAGCGCTTTGAGTCCCATTGGGAGAAAAGCGCTATATGAAATAAAGTTATTATTATTAAGACGTTTGTTGTATGTCTGGCACATGGATGTCCCAAAATATGAATGTTGTGCTCTACAGTTTGTAAGGTTTGAAATAGCGATCAAATATATAATCAGTTATCAGCTTTTTATCAGAAATAGACAAAGCCCAAATTGGGATAGTATTTTTAAGAGAAATGTTGACCCCGTGTTCGATTCTGGCTTTGCTCCCGGTTTTACGCAGGCTACAGTCCTAGAGGAGATGCCCCCCTTCCCAGAGCGGGAATCCTCCATCCTGGCCAAACTTAAGAAAAAGAAAGGACCCGGAGCAGTAAATGAGCTCGAGGAAGGGAAGAAAGAGCAAAACTCTGAAATCAACGGAGTAGAGCCTGCCGCGAGCACTGCGGTAAGATACGGGAACACCGCCATCTTGCGGCAGCATGGGCCACTCTTTAGAACAGGGGTGGCCAACTCCAGTCCTCAAGGGCCAACAACAGGTCAGGTTTTCAGGATATCCATGCTTCAGCACACTGATTGAGCCACCTGTGCTGAAGCAGGGATGTCCTGAAAAACCCGACCTGTTGCTGGCTCTTGAGAACTGGAGCTGCCCACCCCTGTTCTAGAATCTAAGAGTAAAGTGGATGATCCAGGGCACTGCGGATTTTTGAAAAGTAGAATTTATTTTAACAGCAGTGTCCTGGATCATCCACTTTACTCAAGCTCTGGATTCTTCGGACAGGTATTCCCTGAGCCAGGAGCACCGGTAACTGGAGGTATTACTTACTTTCCTTTTTGGTGTGTCGCATTGCACCTAATTTTTGCTAGAATCTAAGAGTGCATGAGAAATTGACTCTTATGCCATTACGTTCAGACATTTCTGAAGCTGCGACATTGGTCAGATGAAGGACCTCTAGTTTAAAGTAACGACAAGGTGTTTTATTATTATTACTACAGTTGTGTGGTGCACATGATTTAAGCATGTACTCTGGCCCTATCAGCACTATAAAATCCAAGTGAAAAGTTGTAAAATAAAGGTATTATAGATTAAATATAAATGTGAAGAAGGGAAGGGGATATTTATCCTATTCACCGCTATGTTTTAAGTAATATTGCATGATGCAAAAAAATGTAGTTGCGCGACTGGGTTGGTGTTATTAAGGCTGTATTTTGTTTCTTTGAAAAAGTATGTTTTGATTCCAGACACAGTGGAGTAGACAGAGTTTATTGAACACAGGAAAGTGATAAATGGTTTAAACATGTGAAATCTTATTCATCATTGTGCCCAATCTTCTTTTTCACAGTCCACCCCTTCCCCATCGTCCGACCTTCTAGGTTTTCGAGCCGCCCCTGTAACAGGATCAGCTGCACCCAGCTCTGGCAGCCTATTGGTTGACGTATTCTCAGACGCCGCCTCTGGCGCAGTCTCTTTAGCTACAGGCGCTGACGAGAATTTTCTCAGGTAATTTACCCACTGCTTTATTTTCTTATCATATTCTGCGGATTTGGCACGCGGAACATAAATTGATTAATGTTGAACAAGTGATTTGATCAGCGTGGAATTATATATTTCGTCCCCCGTTTCCCCTTATTATGTGGTTGATCCATCTATCTCTATATGGGTCGATGTAACAGGTGCTGCCTAATTCCCAGCAGCGCATATTAACCACTTGAAGATGTTCTGCAGTAAGATGTGCAGCAAACATACCATGAAATGACTGTTAAATAAAGCATGCAGGAGCTTAGCCTTTGTTGGTTTGTGACGTAACTCATTGTGCATAAGCCCCCTCCCCGCCATCCCCCCCTAACATAAACATTAGAATTCCATATAATTCCTGGTTGGTGATTGTCTACATTAGGTGCTCACCTGTAACTGGTATCAAAACCGGTAGTAGTTTGTGTGATAGATTAGTGTTTCAGGGCTTGAACTGTTCATGCGGTCTATGTTTTCTACACACTCTGCAAACACTAAAAATGACTAGAGACGGGATTTATTCTGCGTGTTTGCTTTGGTTGTTTTTATTTCTGTATCTGACGGTCTAATTGCATGTAGGTTTTCTGTCTTCTTTCTTCGCCTGTGGTTTCCCTTTTGCTGTCTTGCTGCTGGTGGGATTGTTTCTTGTCTTTGTCTGTCTTGCTGTGCCTGCCTGTGATTGGATGATGTGCAGTGATTTGGACCCGCCCTCTGAGAGTCCTGCGTCTCTGTTGGTCGATGCAGCCCAGTCTTCAGAGTAAGGGCTGATTTAGTAACCAGGGTATGGAATGCTAGGTATCATGACAAATTAATACTGTGGCTATTTTGCCCTGCTAATATTCATATTTGTGATTATTGCCAGTTAAAGGAGCAATCAAAGCAATAGTCTACATGTCTCTTTTTTTTTTTTATAAATAAATCGGTTCTGTAGTATAAGATGATACTTACTACTTTTTTAAAAATTATTATTCAATTCTTAGGCCTCGTCCAGGGTGAAAGCGCTCACTAGCTGCGCAATCAAAACAATGAAACTCAATTGTAGCTTCCATACTGCGCGTGAGCGTGGGGAAGCGCAAAGCTTGTAGAGACAAAAAAAATTGTATTTGTCACGCTTGCGCTGGTCACGTGCGCGGTTCAGCCAATGAGAGTGAACCGCTCACGTGACGTCACGGGCACGACCCCCCTATGCGCGCACCTAGCAGGCCAAGAAGCGCCCAAGCAACATGAGCGCCTGACATCACGGTGCTCGAGCACCAGCGCGCTCTCTTTCACCCTGGACGAGCCCTATATGCCATTTTTAATACGTTTTAATATTCTGATAATCCTTTGATTTCTGTACAAGGTTTTAAACACCTTCCAAGCAGGGCAAGATCTTTGTAACACTTTCCTGTGTTTGATAATTTGTTGCCAATATTCCCAGCAGATTTAACAGCAAACTGTAACAAAAGATAATGTTACCTTAGTAATATAAGAATACGTTGTATGCTCCTGAGTTACACTGAACAAGGATTGGTTGAAACTGAAAGGCAGCCATTTAGTGAACCCTGGGAAGCAGGATCTTTGCTGATCGATCCCAGGAGAACGAATCGATCGGCAGTTTAGGTAATTAGTTTTCAATAAAGGTAATCAAAGGCTGCATATATATATTTTTTAAACTACTTGGATTATCTCTTTTTAATGCCTCCATCCTGCAAAATATTTAGTAGGAATGAGTTGAAACATTTCACTGCCAAATGGGTCCCTCTCGCAACAATGATCACGAGATCCAGGTGAAGAGATTAATAGGATATCAATGTATTAATGATCTTGTTTATAAGCCCTTAGGCCAGAGCCATGGTCAAAAAGACCGTGCTGACCCGCGCTGAGGGGAAACATTATCCCTATCAGCACGGCTTTAGACGGCGCTTCCGCAGGCGTGCGGAGGCGTGTGGAATTGCAGCCGACATCAAAATGTAAGTTTTCCCGCTGAGGGAAGCGCAGGGCCGTTCACGTGACTGCCAAAAGCCAATGGCAGTCCGTGACGTCGGCGCCGTGACGTGTCGCGCTAGCCCCGCCTCCCGCCCAGCTCCCACCCGGCTCACAAGCGCGCACGCTGACGCTCATGCAGGGACACAAAAAAGCTCCGGCTTGAGCTGGATCGTCAGCGCTGTGAATGCCACCATGTCCGAGGCCTTATAGTAGCCCTTAATTCCCCACATAAATTTTTTTTTTTTAATGGAATATGCAAGAGTTCTGGTTTGCTTAAAGAGGGGATCGAGGTCATACTCAGACAGACAAAAGTTGATGGTTGTTTGGGGGATAGACTTCTCAGTAATATTTTGTCTTTTGCTTTTACTATGAGCGCTGCTGTTTCTGGTCAATGTTGCATGACTAATTTCTGGGACTCTAGATGTTGTAACTAACACTATTCATAATCCTAATAGATTCATTTTTGTTTTTCCTTTTCTGGTTTCCTCCTTGCTTCTTTTGTCTGCCTTTTCCATGTTCGGTCTGCCTCCTTGCTTATAGCTCTGGTACTGCTGAGTCCGAGGATCCTGCCTTACCTATTGCTGAGGCCGATGAGCTCCTAAACAAGTAAGAGGGGCATGTGTATTCCTGCATGTTCTACACAAGGAGGGGCACCAACAGGTCAGGTTTTCATCATAATCATTTATTTTTTACGTAAAAACAGGCCTCTACTTAAGGGGGCATTGCAATACTTTAAAGTCAGTTTGAGAACAGCTACAATTATTTTGTTACACAAGAGACAGACGGGGAAAGTCACAGTTATAATAATAGGTTGCATTAAATGAAGAAAGGTTACATATTCCGTTCAGACATTTCATGGAAAGTTAGCGATATGATTATGGGCATAAGTAACATTTACAGACAGGATTAAAATGGTATTAGAAGAGATGGGATAGGCCTGTAATGTGTTAGAAGAGGCCCTGCCTCAAGGAGCTTACAATCTATAGGCAGGGTAAGTAGACATTGGGTACAGGGGATGAGAGGGCTGGTGAGTTTCAGAAGCAATCGAGCAGCTCTAACATTAGCAATCGATGGATACCCTTTGGCTGCCCTTTGGCTAACGCCTTTGGGGAGACGCAGGTGTAGACTGAAGGGGTTCTGAATTCATTGAGCTGGGCTTTGCAATTCCTTTAATCAGTCATAAACACTGCATGGGGTGGGGTTGACGAAACACATAGCAGCAATAAATCTCAGATGCTACCCCTTAGCACGCTGGTTCTGTGCAAAGAGGAGCTGTTTGAGGAACACTTTCAGACGTCCGCTTTTGGGACGACGCAGATTGTATTGTATGTCTTTATTTATATAGCGCCATAAATGTACATAGCGCTTCACAGTAGTGATACATGTTGTAATCATATAAATAACAAATAATATAAATAACAGGTCATGGAAATAAGTGCTTCAGACATAAAAGTAACATTAAGGGAGAGGAGTCCCTTCTCCAAGGAGCTTACAATCTAAGGCCTGGAACATAGTGTAGTGAAGAGAGCTGGGCAGCGCTGATGCTCACCTGCACACACAGGAGATTTTTCTTGTCCCTGCATGAGCGTCAGCGAGCGCGCTTGTTTGCAGGGTGGGAGGCGGGGCTAGGGCGCCACGTCATGGCGCCGACGTCACGGACTGCCATTGGCTTCTGGCAGTTACGTGACTGGCCCTGCGCTTGCATGAGCGGCAAAATTTAAACTTGCCTGTCTCCTGCATTTCCGCACGCCTGCGGAAGCGTGCGGAAGCGCCCTCTAAAGCCGTGCTGATAGGGATAATGTTTCCCCTCAGCGCGGCTTCAGTCTCTAGGGACGAAGCCTAATTGGTAGGTAGGGAATTCTAGTAAGTGCGTCTGCAGGGGACCAAGCTTTATGTAATCATGTGTCCAGGATTATCCACAGTGCTATTCATACGCTTCTTTAAGCAAATGTGTCTTAAGGTGGGTCTTAAAGGTGGATAGAGAGGGTGCTAGTCGGGTACTGAGGGGAAGGGCATTCCAGAGGTGCGGGGCAGTCAGTGAGAAAGGTTTAAGGCGGGAGAGGGCTTTGTATACAAAGGGGGTAGAAAGAAGACATCCTTGAGAAGAACGCAAGAGTCGGGATGGTGCATAGCGAGAAATTATGGCTGAGATGTAAGGAGGGGCAGAAGAGTGTAAAGCTTTAAAAGTGAGGAGGAGAATTGAGTGTGAGATGCGGGATTTGATCGGAAGCCAGGAGAGGGATTTCAGGATGGGAGACGCGGAGACAGATTTAGGAAAGAGTAGAGTGGTTCTAGCAGCAGCGTTTAGGATAGATTGTAGGGGAGACAGGTGAGACGCAGGGAGGCCGGGCAGCAAGAGGTTGCAGTAGTCGAGACGGGAGAGAATGAGGGCCTGAGTCTGAGTTTTAGCAGTCGAGTAACAGAGGAAAGGGCGTATCTTTGTGATATTGCGGAGGAAGAAGCGACAAGTTTTAGAAACGTTTTGAATGTGAGAGGAGAATGTGAGAGAGGAGTCGAGTGTGCTAGATGTAGCCTCTCGATCAGAATGACTGAGCCACCAGTGCTGAAGCAGGGATATGCTGAAAACCATACCTGTTGGTGGTCCTTGAGGACTGGAGTTGGCCACCCCTGCTCTATACAAAGGGCTTTTTTGTGCCGAATTTGTTTGGATCCAGTTCCCTGTCCAGTCACACATGTATTTAGAATAGTAATGTCAATACCAATACATCTAAGACATATATTTGTATCTGTCTCTTCTGCTGCATGGTTGTTTCCTTCTAGGAGATTAAGTACTGCTATTTGTCAGTCTTTTTGGCATAACTGTTATTAAAATGTCAGAAGCAACTTTTTAGAATGTGTGGTGGTTTGTATTTTTTTTTTTTTTAAATTCAGCTGTGCTTCTTGCTAAAATAGATGTAATATAATAAAGGGATGTAATGTAATCCAACCTTTGCCAATGTTACCCTAATTTTAGAAATTGGGGAAAATATTTTTTTTATATATATATATATATATATACTAGCTGAGAGACCCGGCGTTGCCCGGGATGTAAATGCGTAATAGGTCGTATTATTTATAAATCGTTTGAACAATAGATGACTATTTGTTGTAAAGGTTGGATAATAATGTTGAAAAGAAAGATGGAAGAAAATGTAATACGATGTTGTATAAAAATGGTTTATTGTAAACACACCACAGTACAATGAATATTTTGGTGACATAAGTGATGTGAAAATGTGAGGCGTGTGTCCTGCTAGGGTGTGAGCGTGTGTGAGGCGGCGGGTGGGTGTTCAGTACGGGTGGCGCGTGGGTAGTGAGTGCTGGCTGTGGGTCGGGGTCCTGCTAGGGTGTGAGGCGGCGGGTGTGTGGCGAGTGCAGGTGACAGCTGGTCAGTGATATTGTTGCGTAGGGGCAGGATGCGGCAGGTGTGTGTCGAGTGTGTGGGGTGGGTGAGAGGCGGCGGGTGTGTGTCGAGTGTGGCAGGTCTGTTTAGTGCGTGCGGCGGCTGTGTGGCGCGGGGTTGTGAGCGGTGGGCGGGTGAAAGGCAGAAGTGCGGGTGGGCGAAAGGCAGAGGCGGGAGGGCGGACGAAAGGCGTTGAAGGAGGGGAGGTGAGGTCGGAGGGGTGGTGGGGGGTGGTGAGGGGAGGTGAAGGGGGGCGGAGGGGAGGTCGGAGGGGAGGTGAGGATGGGTGCTGAGGGGGGGGTGGAGGGGAGGTGAAGGGGGGGCGGAGGGGAGGTGAAGGGGGGTGAGGGGAGGTGAAGGAGGGGTGAGGGGAGGTGAAGGGGGAGAGGTGAAGGGGGGGGTGACGGGAGGTGGAGGGGGTTGCCGGGAGGTGAAGGGAGGGGGGGGTGACAGGAGGCGAAGGGGGGGGGTGACTGGAGGTGAAGGGGGGGTGAAGGGAGGAAGGGAAGGGGGAGGTGGAGGAGAGGAAGGGGGAAGAGGGGGGTGGAGGGGAAGGGGGGAGGAGAAGGGGGAAGGGGGGGAGGTGGGGGAAAGGGTGAAGGGGGGAGGTGGGGGAAAGGGTGAAGGGGGGGAGGTAAGGGTGAAGGGGGGGAGGGGTGAAGGGGGAAAGGGGGTAAAGGTGGGGGAGGGGAAAAGGGGGGAAAGGTGGGGGAGGAGGGAAAGGGGGAAAGAGGGGGGAAGGGGGGGAAGAGGGGGGATGGGGAAAGGGGGGAGGTGGAGGAGGGGAAGTGGGGAGGTGAGGAGGGTAAGGGGGGAGGTGAGGAGGGTAAGGGGGGAGGTGAGGAGGGGAAGGGGGGAGGTGGAGGAGGGGAAGGGGGGAGGTGGAGGAGGGGAAGGGGGGAGGTGGAGGAAGGGAAGGGGGGAGGTGGAGGAAGGGAAGGGGGGAGGTGGAGGAGGAGAAGGGGGGAGGTGGAGGAGGGGAAGGGGGAGATGGAGGAGGGGAAGGGGGTAGATGGAGGAGGGGAAGGGGGGAGGTGGTGGGAAGAGGGGGGAGGTGGTGGGAAGGGGGGAAGAGGGGGGAGGTGGTGGGAAGGGGGGAGGTGGTGGGAAGCGGGGAGGAGGGGGGAGGTGGTGGGAAGGGGGGGGAGGTGGGAAGGGGGGGAGGTGGTGGGAAGGGGGGGGAGGTGGTGGGAAGGTGGGAAGGGGGGGGTTGAAAGGGGGGGAGGAGGGGGGAGGTGGTGGGAAGGGGGGGAGGTTGTAAGGGGGAGTGAAGGGGGTTGAAGGTGGGGGTGGGGGTGAAGGGGGGTGAAGGTGGGGGTGGGGGTGAAGGTGGGGTGGGGGGGGGGGGTGGAGGGGAGGTTAAGGGGGGGGGTGGAGGGGAGGTTAAGGGGGGGGTGGAGGGGAGGTTAAGGGGGGGGTGGAGGGGGGGTGGAGGTGAGGTGAAGTGGATGTGGAAGGGAGGGGAAGTGTAGTGAGGGGTGGGTGAGGGGAGGTGAAGGCCGCTCACTCACCCGTCCGGCCGCTCACTCACCCGTCCGGCAGCTCCCACGTGGATCTGAGGCGGGAGGCAGCGTGTTGTGGCCGCTCCCCCGCTGACTGTAGCGGCGCCGGGGGGGTGGAGGGGAAGTGAGTGAGGGGAAGTGAGTGAGGTGATCACTCCGCTCCCCCGCTGAGTGTAGCGGCGCCGGGGGGGGTGCAGGGGAAGTGAGTGAGGGGAGGTGATCACTCCGCTCCCCCGCTGACTGTAGCGGCGCCGGGCGGGGGGGGGGGTGGAGGGGAAGTGAGGGGAGGTGATCACTCCGCTCCCCCGCTGAGTGTAGCGGCGCCGGGGGGGGTGGAGGGGAAGTGAGTGAGGGGAGGTGATCACTCCGCTCCCCCGCTGACTGTAGCGGCGCCGGGGGGGGGGGGGGGGTGGAGGGGAAGTGAGTGAGGGGAGGTGAAGGGGGGTGAGGGGACGTGAAGACCGCTCACTCACCCGTCCGGCAGCTCCCACGTGGAGGGGGGGGGGGTGAAAGCGCGGGAAACAGGGAGAGGCGGAGCCTCCGGGACCGGTGGGGAAGATAGCGGGAGATGTGCTGCTAACCCGCTAATGTATGTAACACCCCCCCCCCGTGTGTGTGTGTGTGTGTGTGTGTGTGTGTGTGTGTGTGTGTGTGTGTGTGTGTGTGTGTGTGTGTGTGTGTGTGTGTGTGTGTGTGTGACAGTGTGTGTGTGTGTGTGTGTGTTTTTTTTTTTTTTTTTGTGGACCTTTGGCCCGTCACTCCGCCTCAGGCCAATGAGAGGTGTGGGGGGCGGGCCAAGGGGGTGGTGTGAGTGTGTGAGGCCAATGAGAGGTGTGCGGGGGCGGGCGGCCCAAGGGACCAATGAGATTGCCGCTAGGGACACCGGACATCCAGGCAGGCAAACATACAGTGCTTTCACTAATATAGTATAAGATATATAGTTACTAAAAAAAAAAAAAAAAATACGTAAAATTAAATTATTCAGGGGCTATTATGATTGCCTGGGAGGGTGACGGTCTTAAGTGCAAGTGGTACTGCTGCTTTAACATCAGAATTTACAGTTTTGTTTAGGCTAAGACAGTGTCTAAAGTGATCACCGTACATTGCTCTGTAGAAAAAGCCGTTCAATAATGATGGTGTTCATATCATGTGCTTTAGAATGTATCCAAGAAGAAGCTTTCACCTCTTGCTATTGACCGTGAACAAGACATAAATATGAAAGGGCTGTCATCGCTATTAAAACCATGTGATATTTGTAGTGTTGTGTAGCTGTCTGTAATGATGAGCATGCGAGAATGTAAGATGAAGGCTTGTTTATTGTTTAGTAAAAGATATTGCAACTAGGTGTTGACAGTATTTCTATGGTTTTTAGGTTTGTATGCAAGAATAATGGTGTCCTCTTTGAGAACCAGCTTCTGCAGATCGGGGTGAAGTCAGAATTTCGCCAGAACCTAGGTAATGTGATAAAAGGGCTTCAGTATTGGGCAACAACCAATTTTCCTCCCCCATTAGTATCAAATTGGTTTAAACCTTCCAGTGATGTGGGGGTGCAGTTGGGGGCCTGTAAAAAAAAAATAGCTCTTGACTGCTTTCCTGATCTCTCTCCCACTGAAGGAATTAACCTCCATATTTACCTTTTTTCTGTTTACTGTAGGACGCATGTACCTGTTCTATGGGAACAAAACCTCAGTGCAATTCCAGAGCTTTACTCCAACAGTTACATATCCAGGGGAGCTGCAGAGTCATATCCTCTACCGTTGGGATTTGCTTTTGGGGTGCATTAAGAGGAAGCCAGGAATCTTTTCTCTTCTTTCACACACTATTTCCTTCATACATCCTCAAAGGGTTTGTCTTTCCCACAGATACATATTTTGTCCATTTCTGTTTCTTTCATTACCATTTTGGTATCCTCTTCTAATCCTGTCTGACATTTTGGCATAATAGTCATCCTTAACGTGAATGCTTACAGCTCAACATCCAAACTAAGCCAGTTGACCCAATGGTGGAAGGAGGAGCTCAAGTTCAACAGGTGTTGAACATTGAGTGCTTGACCGACTTTGATGAGGCTCCGCTTACCAGCATTAAACTCAGGTGTGTCCAAATGCTGGCTCCATTGCAGACCTGAGCAACATTTGTTTCGTTTCCCTGTACATTAACTCAGGGGCGCGCAAAGTTTCTGTGCTGCACACCCCTGCCTGGCAGCCCAAGCGCTCACAAATCCCCTCCCCCCGTCCTAGGACCCGGCGTCATGTGGCGTCACGTGGCCCGGCAGTGTAATTTGACATGGCACGTCACGACCCGCGGCGTCATTTGATGCCGCGTTGCCATGGAGAAAAGCCGGCTGAAAGCAGGTACGCCTCCCCCTGCATTTAATTTAAATGCCTTGGGGAGGAGTGTGGGGCCTCTGTAACTGCTGCGCCCCCCCCCCACTTCTAGAAAATCTTGTCCCCCCCCCCCCCCCCCCCCCCCAGTTTGCGCACCCTTGCATTAACTCACTCACATCTCCTTTTTCAGGTATGGAGGGACGTTACAGAACATCACCCTGAAACTGCCAATTACCATCAACAAGTTCTTCCAAGCTACTGAAATGCCGTCCCAAGACTTCTTCCAGCGTTGGAAGCAGCTTAGCCTGTATGCTAAATACTTGCATTAATCAATCTGTTACGAAAGAGTAACGAGAACAGCGAGTTCTGCTTATAGCCATATATTTGTCTATTTTTATATGGTATTGATAATTTGCTTGTTTGCATAGTGTTCTAAATCTTTGTTCTGTAACTCCTGAAAGGGTTGTGGTATTTTTTTTAAGGTGCCATCCTGTTTATACTGTCTACCCTTGGTATATATGTATGTGTATACATGGAGGTTTTCCTCTTCAAGATGAGCTATTAGGAGTCATGGTTCTCCAAACCATGAGTCCTTGCCACCGATAGGGAAAGCTTGCTGTTTCTCTGCTGGTGAAAAGCACAGTCTTGGGGTAAAGATGATGTAGACATGGAGTGGGCAACTCCAGTCCTCAGGGGCCACCAACGGGTCAGGTTTTCAGGGTAAACCTGCTTCAGCACTGGTGGCTCAATCGAAGACTGAGACACCTGTGCTGAAGCAGGGATATCCTGAAAACCTGGCCTGTTGGTGGCACTTGAGGATTGGCGTTGCCCACGCCTTATGTTGAGTGCTCTTTTGAGCAGCTGGAGAAAGGAGAACCCAAAATGTAAAACGGCCTTCGTATCCTTTTGCAGCCCACAGCAAGAAGCACAGAAGATTTTCAAAGCCAGTCATCCTATGGACTCTGAAGTGACGAAGGCAAAGGTAAGAACTCACTCTAGAAACCTGCATTACTACTCAGCAAACCAAACCTCCTCCATCAACATACACTCTCTGACCTGCATGCAAGAAACATCCACTTTATACGTTTTGTGCTGAGCTATTAACAGTAGCATCCTATTTTAGTGAGATCATTATGGTCAAGGTTAATTGACTACTGCAGTGAATGGGAGTTCAATGAACAAGTCATAATTTTAGTGTGTAGAGCTGACAGATAACGTGTTTCTTGTCCCTGTTCTTCAGTTGCTGGGCTTTGGCACAGCACTCCTAGAGAATGTGGATCCTAACCCAGATAATTACGTGGGCGCTGGGATCATCCAGACTAAATCAGTCCAGGTTGGCTGTCTGCTTCGTCTAGAGCCCAACATTCAAGCCCAGGTAACATGGTGATTATGTTCTGCATGCTTAGACCCATCACTGACTGTTATGCAATGTTTTTGAGGTCCTGTGGCAGTGATGGGGTTACAGTTTAGACAACACTTTTAACGAAAGGCAGCACCAATATAGATGGGCCTGAGCAAAAGGGTTTTCTAATTGACTTAAACCCTTTTATGTCTGTTCCTATGAAGGTGATGTGAGATGTGTCCATTATTAAGATTGATATATGGATTCTAATAGTATGAAATAAATAGTTACGTAGGTGGCATAATTTACTAATTTTTGCACACCCAGAGACATGGTGATGCAGAACTTTAATAGCAATGCGTGTGCATAGGGTTTCCCGGGCCCTGTACCACAATGTACTCTGCTTTGGCAGTAGTGAAACAGACTTGTTTCATCTGAAGTTATGTTGTTTTATACTATACCATATGTAGCTATCTCAATATTTGCATTATCAACCTGTCACATGTTACCACTGCCAACATTATCAGGATGCAGCATTGCACACAGGTGCATTTATCCCTGTCTTCTTCATTTCAGATGTACCGTCTTACATTGAGAACCAGCAAGGAGCCAGTCTCCAAGCACCTATGTGAGCTCTTATCCAAGCAGTTTTAAGCCAACAAGAATGTGTCCACTAAAGGCAGTAAAGAATACAAACAAACAACACTACTACATGGAGGGTTAACCATGCATTGAGGAAACGTGCGAGTCTGTGTGCATGTGGCAGCAAGGGTGGAGTTGTCGGAGCCCCATCTTTGCAGATTGTGTGTGTGTGTATTCTGAGTCCAGTAATGTCAAAGAGACTTAGAACTTGTAAAACAAACAAGATAAGGCGAACTATTAATATTCTTATTGTAATAAGATGTGTGGTCGTTTTACTAGATTTTGTCATTATTGTTGTGACTATAAAGTAACTATTCTAAAAGGGATGCATGATGCAGAGCACGCCCATATTATGGGCTGAAGGTGCCTCCCTCCATGCTGCCTCTGGCTGTTAGAAGGACAAGGGATCGAAGGTCTGGCCATGGGGGCCCAAGCGCATATCATTTTATCAGAAGTGGAAATGTTGCTTATTGAAAGAATAATGTGCAATTGAAATCTAATTTTTTCCGGAATTAGATTTCGTTGGAATAAGTAAAGCAGAAGTAATCCATCGTTCTCCTTCCTTTATCATTATCTTCTCATAACTGTTTTTTTCTTTCTTGTGCTCATCAACACCTTCTCTGCAAGAGGAGAAGCCATTGATTGCTCTGTTAATAACTGCATGCCCTTTCAGCAGTTAAGGTATTAAGGAGGCATAGTTGAGCGCGAGTGAGAGGTAGATGAACAGGGTTTCACAAATAGTTTGAGGCCAAAGTGTTTACAGGTAGACCAGCATCGTATTTTATTTCAGCATTTAAAAAAAATGTCTGTTCCTTGCTGATAACTTCTTAAAAAATTGGGCCAAATGCAGCTTGTGGATGGAAAAAGCTTTGTCTCAACCATTGATATGTATTCTCACCTTGCTAAACTCATGGCTTTCTGTAGGACGAGAAACATATTTGTTGTCGCTGACATATGACATTTTGGTTTTCACATTGTCAGTGGTGTGTAGTAACTAGTGTTGTTTTATTGTGGCCCATCACAGAGCCAATTGAACTAGTAATTAATTTGCTGTACTTTTCAGCTTATACTCAAACGTTCTGGGGCCAGCTGCTGAAACTTGTCCTCTAAAGTGTATTTGTATCTCAGTGCGATCATGTCTGGGTTTGTCTTTTTTTGTTCAAACATTCCATGCCTCAGTAGTGTATCCAGTGTGTTACAACACTGTCTTTGTCCGTTGTAGAATCATTTAATGCGTATGCACTTGTATGTTTGAGATCCCCCCTCAGTCCCCCACTGTCATCTCCATCATTATTGCCTTACCCTGGGTGTTGAAAAGGCAAATTGTAACCTTCAGAGGTTCCAGAACAAGCCTGAGAACACAGAAACACATGAAAGTTCAATATCAATTTCTTCTTTACAAATACACACAAACTTTACACCCGTGGTATAAAATCATGTCCCTCCAATACTTCACACCCAAAATTTTAGTTGATGCAGGAGGTCATATTACCTTCCCATGGAACTTCTCAACCTGCCTTGCAGATATCATGCTTATGTTATTTTTATTTCCAGAATTGTATGGCCTGTAATTGCCACAGTGCGTTTTTTTTTTTAAATATTTGTTTTGAATGGTAGGATGCTTACCTGCCTATGTACATAGGTATATATATAAATATATATAAAATATTATATAAATGTTTAATGCATAATCACGGTACATAGATGCACCATTTAATGCATCCCTGCAATCTGTAGTCTTGGAGCTCCATTCCTACTTCTGAGAAGGACAGACCAAACCAGAGCAGCCCAGTAAGGCAGTCACTCCTCTACCACCATTTGAGTCCTACAAGAGTATGTGATCCTTCTTCAATACCCGCCCTTCATCTCTAGGTGGCAGTGGAAGGCTGGGGAAAGTTGTGCTTCCCACAACAGGCTCTAGTTATGGCCGCTATACAAGACCCGGGATTATTGCTCTGCGTAAAGTAAAATTGTAAATCTTAAAACCCCTTCATCAACATACACCTTATCTGCAATTTAGAGTATGTTCTTTTAGCTTTGAAGATGTTTTGTCACTCAGTCAAACAAGGCATTATTAGGGTTGGGAGGCCATCGGATAATCTCCACCTTATTGCAGTCAAGGTGTATTTCACCTGTCTTTTTTATATTTTTAGCCATTTTTGGAGGGTATTCTTGGTTTTAATTGCGTTTTCTCAGTTCTGAGTGTGGTCCTCGCTGGTGCTGATCCTTATTTTGTGTAGTACACTGCTAGTTAAGTGTGCGTGTGTGTGTGTGTGTGTCTGCATATGGAGGTATTGCTGAAGCTTCGTGCATTCTGTATCATATTAAACTTGCATATTTTCTATCCGTGTATTTTATAAACTCATCCCCACGAAAAGTCCTGGAATAAAAGGTTGAGCCATGGCTTCATTTTAATGCCTTTGTTTTATGTGTTTGAGATGCTTTCCAACCTCTTTCGTGTAGGATCTACCTGTAGTAGTGGACTAAAAAGTCAGCTCTTAAAACTCTAACTTTGGGTATAAAGGTATCCTGTTGTTTGTTTAAAACTGGGTCATGCAGCCTTCCAAAAACATACACAAGTTGCATCCCTCAGTCTTTACAAAGTTCCATGTTGTATTCTTAAAGAAATACCCAGGTCATGGGAGAATTTCTCTATACAGGTAAAATCCTAAAATATGGGTTTCATTATTAATGCACTTATGGGCTTTCCATGGAAATAAGCCAATATTTTGTCAGTGTCGAATTTAAATCAATTGTTATTTCAGCAAAACCTTGAATTTTCACACTTTCAACTGAGAAGAATTGGGAAAGGAGGGAAGGAATGAACTGACTGGAAAATTATATAAGCAAAGGAAGAGAAATCCAGGGCACTTCGGATTTGAAATGAAAATTTATTCTGTCAAAGGCACAACGTTTCGAACTACACAGAGTTTGATAAAGAACTCTGTAGTTCGAAACGTGGTGCCTTTGACAGAATACATTTTCATTTCAAATGCGAAGTGCCCTGGATTTCCCTTCCTTTGCTTATACTGAGGAATTCTCCAGTCAGGTTTTCCCCTGAACCAAGGTGCACTGGTACCAAAAACGCAAGCATTTTGCTGTTATTGCATTGCTCATGGTGTGCAAGACTGAATCTTTACTAAACTAGAAAATGATATAAACATACGGGTACACAATATATCATTGCAAATAAAAATGTTCATTAATTACACTGGCTACATCCTCTTCTATAAACACTGCAAATGTGTGCATATAATTATGCCACTATAAATGAATTCATTTTCTTGATAACTTTACTTTTGGACTAAGTATTGTGCGTAGTCTGAATCGTGCTTCTAGTTCTCACCCAAAGCAGGTTATGGTGACAAAAACACTCCACCGAAAAGTGTGCAGCACACAAAAATACCACTTATGAGCACATTTACATGTCTCAGACAGGTCCACAAATCTACCTTTCCCCATTATCTCCTGGTGCTTCCACTGCAGCCAGGGATTCTGGGTAATACCATGCAAATGAGCACACAAAGCATGTCACCTTTTATTTTATTTTTCAATTTTAACATGGACCCCTATAAACATATGCCTATTGTATTACACAGCTTTTCAGCACGGGCGTAGAGAAGTGCACAGCCAGTAATCCTACTCGGCGACAGCTATTTCGATTCCTCATCAAAATCCCTATTAGAGTAGTGATGATCAGCATTGTGTGCGTGAAATGGTATTTCTGGTTACTTACTTACTGACTGCAGCAGATCTGTAGTGGGAAGCTTGAAGCCAGGGACAAACATTTCTAGCGACCTGTATTTCGTGTGGCATTGTTTTTGTATGTGGGGTATTAAGGCATAGTGTTCCCTGAAAACTCTCATTTTATATTTACAATACTACCTTAACAGGAAAGTGATTTTTGATTTGTGTAATCCAATTTATGTACATACGCCTTATTTTTATGCCATTTTCATTTAATTTTGTTTTTAGAACTGTATTAGATGTCTTCCAGATATATAGTCTGGTTTTTTTGACATCCATGTATCGTAAGACAGTGTTTTTCAACCCTTCAAGAACAATTAAGACTCCATAGAACGCCAGCCTACGTGTGTTATTTACCCAAAATAATATCACTGTAAAATATAAGATTATCTTTATATTTTTTTTTTATTTTAGAACTTTACAAAATGGTAGTGAATTTTATTAACTATCTTTTTAGGATTTTTAAACTTAAAAACTATAGCAGTGTAGCTATGCCATCTGGGCTACTAAAGTAGTAAAGATGCACGCAGTCTCAAAAGACCCCCTGGATTCACAATAGGGGGTCTCCCTCTGCAGCTCTCACTCTCCCGTGATCAGCGGGGTAAATACGAAACATGCAAAGAATAAGAATAAGAATAAATTAATGTGTGTATGTTACCATGTATCCTATTAAATACATAATATTAGGAAATACGGGCAAATTGTTTTATAATACATAACAACCACAAAAAATTATTTGTGAGGTTTTGTCTTGTTCATGATTATGTATTGTTTTTTTAGTCTGTTATTAATCTATGACATTTGTACTTTATGTGGTTGTTATGTATTATAAAACAATTTGCCCGTATTTCCTAATATTATGTATTTAATAGGATACATGGTAAGATACACACACATTAATTTATTATTATTATCACGGGTTAATTTTCAATAGAGGAATAGTTTCAATAGGCAATAATTGTTTATAGTAATAATACCAGGTGATTGTAGACACTGATTGGAAGTTGTAACACCCTTATGGCAGCTCCCATTGGCAGAGGAATTGTCTGTCTTGCTATTTAAGAGCAGCTATGGGAGTGGTTAGTCATATCTCCTGAAGAAGCGTCATATGACGCGAAACGTGTAGAGGTGAAATCATCACGCAGTGGAGAGTGGCCGTGACGGGAGTTCGAGAGACTGCGGTGGTTCCTTACCTTGCAGGAAGTGCGGTCCCTTGTTTACACTCAATGTAAGCTGCGGTAACATCTGACCATATCCCAGGACTTTTTAACACCATTAGACTTATGGGCTTTGATTCAGGGTAGTACTCTGCAACTGTGAGAGTGTGGGTTCATGTGAACCCTTATTTTATGTAATGTTTTGTAGCATGTAATTTTTAAGGTTACTATAAAGGTCATTATCTTTATTAATTGTGTTTTTCCCTTTTTGGCGCTTTCTTTTTGTTTGCATCTGTGGCTACTAGTTTGCTTCCCTCCTGGGAGTAAATCCTGGTATGAGCAAGCCTTGCCAGTAGTTGCTATGGGGGTTTCCCCCCTTCCCTTTGGTACTGCACTTGAGTGACACAGCAGGGGGTGGTACATCCTGTTGTGGGACAACGGGTGCCCACTTCCTGGCTGTACTTAAAGGCAGGGCAGCCCTAAAGTTAGTAGTGTTCCTTTCCCTCTGAGGAAGGCACATAACTGGGAGCCTAAAATTGGAGCCTTCCCATGTGCTCTTCCCTCCGGGGGAAAGTGAGTGTGGACCATACCTCTGCGTCTACTAGGGAGGTGGGGAAGAGCCAGGATGGTTGCGGGTGCCCTTGGCCTGTAGAGGCGGTCCAAGGACCATCATCTGGTGAATCCTGAGAAACTGTATTGGGCAGATCCTGCCTTGTTCCTGTTACTGTAGAGTACAGTAATAAACCCGTTCCTGTTTGCATATACCTCCTGCCTGGTGCGTGACCTTACTGGGGGGAGAGGTAAGTTCTACCGTGGGAGATCACCTTCAGTTCCTGGAGCCTACGGCAGATGGAGGCGCTGCACTGCTAAGGAGATAAGTGGGGTATGAATCCCAGAAGCCTGTTTCTGTGTCCCCCCTACCATCGGTGGACAATTCAGCCCTGCTGTTGCCAGCAGGTATATGCACCATACACCCTGTAATGGCCCCTATCTGCGATTGGGTGGGGGAAACCTTGTTACTGCAACAAAAATGATGGTCTCTTAAGGCCTCGGGCATGGTCAGCGCTTATGCTCTGACCCGTGCTGAGGCGCGCTGCTGCTCGGCAGTGAGCCCCTGCAGCCGCAATGAGAGCAGCTTTAGCAGGGGCTCGCTTAAGAAAGTCTTACAAATTTTTTTAATTGAGTGCAGGGCGGTCACGTGAGCGGTTCGCCCAATGAGGGCGAACCAGCTCCGTCACATCACTGGCCCGCCCCCCGACACGCCCCCGGACGGCGCGCTAACCAAGACCAGGGAAAGCACACGCTTTCCCTCAGCCGCACGGGCTGAGACACCATGGACTCAGCCTAAGAATAAAATGTCTGCCATAACAAAAAAAGTGTGTCTGGAATCCTGACACGCTTCTGCAGAACCCCAGGCTGAGGCAGTACCATTTGTAAGCTGTTGCTAAACTGGGGTAGATGCTCTCACCCCTAATGAAAATGTATTGCCTTTGCTGCCAGAGACCTGTAATGTGTTGCAGGTCATTAAAGACTTTTTTTTTCAAAAGCACTTTGCACGTAGCAATATCCGTATTCATACCAGTGAAACTATCCCATTTGGTTTCATAGATAACGTTTCGGATCAAGTGTCAATGTCCCTGAGTCATTGGTGGGCCCTCTGGGCTTCACGTCTGGCCCCCAACCACTGTTCCCACCCCTAGTGGCCATCTGCGTCCTCATTTCTGAGGGAGCAGAGATGTTGCTGATGTGGATCGGAACTTCTCCCTTCCTCAGCTGCTTAATAACAGCGCACAAGTGTAAGGAGAGGAGCTGAACAGGATTCACCAGTGTGCCGACATTAAGCAACTAACCCACAGCTGCAACGTCTCTGCTGCCTTTGTACTAATGTGTGGCCCTTTTAAAGTAGATGTTGCTTACCACTGCCTTGCATAGTAACTTTAATGTTTAAAGCTCCCGCATTGCACACTGAGCCTCTGGTTGAGCCACCTGTGCTGAGGCGGGGATGTCCTGAACATCTGACTGGGGGGGAACTTGAGGACTGGAGTTGAGCACTCCTGCCATAAGGCGATCTTTGTCCATTTTATTCAGGAGATTCCTTTATGTTGCTGTAATGTTTAATTTATTTATTTTTAATCAACCTTTCTCCCTGATCATTCCCTTCTTAATCTTGTCTGCAACTTTGAAATACGCCCATAACATATATTGTTTCTAAATGTACATGAAATGCATGTAAATCTAATGCAGGGGTACACAAAGTTTTTTTGGGCTGCGCCCCCCTGTGTCTCGGTCCCGCGCTCGCGCCCCTCCTCCCGTGTGTCCTGGCGTGATGTCAAATGACGCCGAGGGTTATAACGACGTGGCATGTCACATGACCCCGCTGCGTCATTTGATGCTGCGTTGTCATGGTGACGTGAGCAAAAGCCGGCTGAAACCCGGTAAGTACAGGTTGCAGAGGCCTCGCACGGTCCCCTGGCATTTAATTGAAATGCCTCGGGGAAGAGCGCGGGGCCTCTGCAACTGCCCGTGCCCGTCCTTAAAAATCAGGGGGGGGCACGCTCCCCATTTTACACACTGCTGATCTAATGCAGGGGGGTGCAAACTTTTTTCCCTGCGCCTCCCTACCGGCATTTCCCCTCTCTCCGCGCCCCACCCCCCGCTTGCTCCGGCGTCATGACGTCAAATTGCCACAGCAACCTGACCTCACAGCTTAATTTGACGCCGCGTTGCCATGGTGACGCGTCTAAGAAGCTGCCGGAGCCAAATTAAGAGAGTGTTTACAGAGGTCTTTGCTGCTCCCCCCTGTACTTCATTTAAATTACTTCGGGAAACGCATGGGCCCTCTGTAAACCCTGTGCCCCCCCGCGGTCAGTCTCGCTGATCTAATGTATAATGATGTAGTGTCATAACTCTGGGCCCAGGACATACTTGAAAACGAGAGGTAAAAATGTATTATTTCCTGGTAAAACATTTTATAAAGAGAGAAATTAGAAGGAGCGGCTCAGTGAGTAAAGACACTGACTGGCACTGAGTGTGAAGCAGGGGAACCTGGTTAAATTCCCGGTGTCAGCTCCTTGTGACCTTGGGCAAGTCACTTTATCTCCCTGTGCCTCAGGCACCAAAAACATAGATTGTAAGCTCCACAGGGCAGGGACTGTCTGTAAAGCACTACGTAATACTAGCAGCGCTATACAAGTTTAAAAATAAGCCGAATCTGACAATGTCACGGCTTCCTACTGATCCGCAGGGTGCAGAAGCTTTGAAACGCCACCGAATCCTGCGATCGGGGCGGCACATCCTATGGAGGTAAGTATCTCTGGAAGCATGGGGTCTCCGGTACTGAAATTAATGGGGTTCAGAATCCGGGGACCCCCTGCTTCAATGCCATGCAAAAAAATAAATAATAATAATGTCATCACCCATTTAGATTGCCTCTTTAAACTAATAGTTATGGGCTGAACGTAAACTATTAGTTTATGCTGTGCTGATCTTTCTTGCTTTTCATTTTTCTGTTGAGAATTTACCCGTTTATTATTTCATTGGCCATAACAACATATGTCGTCTTCATTCTTATGTGTAGGATAGCAGCCATTTTAACTTCCCTGAGAGCCAAAGCGCTTCAGAATGGTAAGAAGAAGTGAAATGTTTCCTTTTTACGGTGAGTACAGGGGATTTCTGCTTTTAAAAGCACCGTCAGCATTTTATATCAGAAATAAGTCGGTAATGAACTGCAGGTAAATAGTTTCAATGTGCATATAGCCAAAAACAAAAAAGATTTGGAGCGTGGGTGATTAACCGCAACCGTGGAATGTGAAAGTCAGTTATATATAATTCACTCGTTTTATTTTGAAACGAAAGAAAAAAACGCGTCAAATTTACAACTATTTATATATATTAACATCCTTTTTGCAAACAATATTTAAAAGTAGTATATACACAAGACCTGTGCTCCCTCACCCGTCCCTTGCTGTACCGGAAAAGAAGGTAGAGACACTACAAATTGTTAACCCCTTTGCTGCCAGAGGGAACGGCAATGCCTTGCTGCCTCCACCTTTGCTAGTTTCCTCGCATTTCCTGCCTCTGGCAGTAAGGTGGTTAAACCCCAATGTGCCACGGAGCACTGCAGCATAAGCCATATTTTGCACATTAAGGCACTGATGGGGTTAAATTAACCTTATCACTAGATAAATGCTGTCTGACATACTGTCTAACAGTAAGTGATACTCATGAATTTGAGCATCATACATTAAGAAATCAATCGGTTTACACTTGCATAGGATTTTATCCTTTGTGCTGAAGGCGTTGGGTTATTATGGTGCCATTTGACCTCAAACAGATAGTTTATGTAACCTTTAAAATCACAATGAAGCTTCAGCATATTATAAATCACAGATTGCACACAATCAGCATCACAGAAGTTACATTGGTTAATCTTATTTTCATATATGGCTGTCGCTTCCCTTCAAAAACTTGGTTCAGGAATATCTGAGATTGTCTGTCTGTGTCTATATATGCTTTTGTTTCCATCAAAAAATGCTCAGAACTTGAAGCTAATAGAAGGGTCCTTAAAAACATGTCGGGCAAGCGCAGGTTGGTTCATAAGCAGCTACTTGAGAGAACCAAACTGGGGAGAGGAAAGACTTGAATGTCCTTCTGGGCCTTTGCCTCTGTGACGTGCTCCAGCCTGTCTGCTGATTATCGGTCTTGGGACACGTGTCTGAGATGTGTAACCTGTGATTTGACTAAACATTATTAATAATATGACACTGCTGATTTAGCCCTACATTACTCTGTCCAATATGGAAGAAAAACCAAAAATTATAACAACTTCTGAAAAGATCTTGAAAAGCATACAAACGGGGTCAAATGTATTGGATTCCATTTCAAAGCAGAATTACAGCCCTGGTGGGTGATTGACAAGAGGCAGTGTCCATTGGCGGGCAGTAGGAGAGGACCAACTTCATTTGGTGTTCAGGTAACCTAGAATGTTCGAAGCAAGATGACCTCTGCAGTCTGGGCAGTGATGAGCCTTTACATTTCCTGCTTAGAATAGATCATAATCGCTACTTTCCATGAGATCTGATACGACACATTTTTCACTACTGTCTGTCTACTAACTCTCATTTCTCTCTGGTATCCTCTCTCTACTGACTCCTTCCATAACTTTCCCGTACTGTCTCTACTGCCACATTCCTTCCTCCGCCGTTTGTAACTCAGAGGGCCAGGTGCCTCTCAATAGAAAAGAGTCCAAGGTGAAGGGTTAAACGCCTTGTATGGCACATAAGAACGGTGGATACTCTTCTCTGCAGTTTCTTAGTCATAAATGCACATGCTGAAGTCATCAGCCAACGAGCATTACACTTGCATGCATCATCCCCCTCCCCATTCACCAAAAATGTATTTAAAAAAAACAATCAAACAGTCCTGGCTTGTCCATGTCCCCCCTACCCCTGCTGGTTGGAGACAGTTTAGGAGAGTGGGTGCAATGAGGGCTCCACCTTTCTTTCATTCAGCAGAACATTGTCAAACTGATAGGTCAGCTTCTTTTTTACTTTGCGGATTTCCCCGGTCTTGCCGTAGTTGCGCAAAGCCCGGGCCATCTTCTGGTAGGTCATTTTCTTGCGGTTGCCTTTCTGTTGGCCCCAGCGGTGGGCGAGCAGTTCCTTGTGCTTGGAGGAGAATTGGAAGGTCCCTCTCTCATGGTCCAACCACCAGATGCAGTCTCTCATGTCCCCATTCTGCAGGAGCTCCAGCAGGAATTTGTAGAGACGTACCTTCTTGCGTACACCTGTGACGAAGAGAGACAATGCCTTAGAAAGAAGTCGTTTCGTAAGCAAAAAGAAGAAAACACATTGAGAACTGGCTGCAAAATCCACTGCACATTTAAAAACTAGATATTTGGGTCTTAAACAAATGTGTATAAAGATTTCATTCTGTGTGCTGAAGTATCAAAAGCTTTAGGCCTCGTCCAGGGTGGCGCTGAGCGGACGGGCACACGCTGGCCACGATGAAACACATTGCGGCAATGTGTGTGGCCAGCGTGAGCAAGCGCCTGCGCCCGCTCGGCACTCAGCAAGTAAATTTGAATTTGCCGCTCGCAAGCGCGTCACGTGAGCGGTTCGCCCAATGAGGGCGAACCAGTTCCGTGACGTCATGGCCCCGCCCCCAGGCAAACGCTCGCCTAGCCGGCCACGAATCACCCAGCCGAGCAGGGCGCAGTGCACGAGCGCCAGCGCTCCCGTTCCCTGCCTGGCCGCAGCCTAAGATAAAAGAAAGCTTATAGAGTTTGGTGTGATGTAGAGAAAGAGGTCTGTCTGGGGGATGAGAAATTCCAAATGTTAAGCTGGACAAAAGGATTTGGGGGAGTGATCGTTCTGGGAGGCAAAGTATCTTGGACTGAAAACTACTTAATTGAAATAATGTACTATATGTTGAAATGTACCAATGTATGATGCCATCATTTATATATTTTGGATGCAATATGATTTTTGTAATGTATTTTACTGTATTTTATTGTTGCTATTATTTTTACTTTCATGTGGACATTGTATGTCAGCAATAACATGTTTGAACAACTTAATAAAAAGATCAAAGAGAAAAAAAAGCTTTAGAATCTAAATGATCTAGATATATATGTCACTTGGCTTTTTAATTGAGAGTTGAGCAGATTACAATCAAAAGACCTTGTTTAACTGCATGATGTATGGCTTTATGATACCAATATATAATACTTGCTGAACTTTTATATTGCCTATTAATTTCGCCTTGATTTATGTGACAGCCATATAATGATCACTTTTAACGCGTATATTATTTTTAGCTGCTTTGCGTGCACCAACATCTTGACATCAGCCAATCAGTTACCAAAGGAAGGTCGTATAGAAATAAACTGACATTTAGGCGCTATTCTCCCTGCTTGTTACTGACATTTCAGGACGGTGTCAACCAGTGACTTGGGCTTGGAAATAAGGTGCCTTTAACCTTGGCACCATCCCCTTTCGAGGCAAGATGGAGGAGAGTGAGGACAGAGTGATGTGACTGTGAGGAGGGGAGTGAGGACAGGGTGATGTGACTGTGAGGAGGAGAGTGAGGACAGAGTAATGTGACTGAGGAGGGGAGTGAGGACAGAGTGATGTGACTGAGGAGGAGAGTGAGGACAGAGTAATGTGACTGAGGAGGGGAGTGAGGACAGGGTGATGTGACTGTGAGGAGGGGAGTGAGGACAGGGTGATGTGACTGTGAGGAGGAGAGTGAGGACAGAGTAATGTGACTGAGGAGGGGAGTGAGGACAGAGTGATGTGACTGAGGAGGAGAGTGAGGACAGAGTAATGTGACTGAGGAGGGGAGTGAGGACAGGGTGATGTGACTGTGAGGAGGAGAGTGAGGACAGAGTAATGTGACTGAGGAGGGGAGTGAGGACAGGGTGATGTGACTGTGAGTAGGGAATTGAGAACAGAGTGATATGACTGTGAGGAGGGGAGTGAGGACAGGGTGATGTATCTGAGGAGGGGAGTGAGGACAGGGCATGTGACTAAGTATGAGCATTATTTTGGTCAAAAGAAGTATGCACTTGCTATTCAATAAGCTCTGAGTGATAATCACTTAAAAATGTTATCTCAAATTTTCTTCAGATCTCTTACTGTGGGGAATTGACCTGATAATCTTCCTATGTCAGTGGTTTTGCACATTTTAAGAAGTGCAGAACTAATGTAAAATATATTGTGTGTCTGCACACTATTCCATGTACAAAAAATACTATTTCATGTGCATTAAGATTCTGTCGAAGTAGTAAGGTGTGTGTGTGTATATAATTTATACGGTCATAGTATAACATGTAATAAGCTTTGATGTTTTTTTTTTTTAAATAGTGGGAAAATGTCCCTATTACCAACACTCAATCTCACGCACAACTGGAACAACCCTCAAAAAGACAGTCACTTAAAAGAACAATGCAAAAAATAACCACAACCTCTCCTCAATGTCCAAAAATTGCGCCATATGTCTAAAGTGACCCCTTGTCAAAAAATGTGTGATAAATATTTCCAGAGTGACACTGCCATAAATAGTTTGTGACTTATGTCCACTCAGGAGATATTTATCATTATGATGCATGCAAAAGAGAAATATATTGCCCTTCACATATACATATATCATTCTTATTGAACTAGGTGACAACATAGAAATGTATCACTACGACGTGATACATTTTGTTGAACGCAAACTGAAGTTAATAGACTTTATTCAATCTGCCGCCCAAGTGCATACACGTTCATTACTATTTAAGGGTCAGTAATTACCTGGGTCGTAACCGCTGCATTCCCCGGGAGAGAAGTTCTCATCAGACTCGCTGTCCGACACCTCCAGGGTTAGGCTGTCCACGTTGTGGTACTCCTCCTCCTCGGAAAGCGAAGGGCTCGGAAGGCTGCAGGGTGTCTGGTATGTAATGCACGGAGTAAACGGCTGGAGAAACACAGAGAACATGAGCATGAAAACTTTGCTGCTCAAATTTGGGCGAGCTTCACAGGGAACTGAGATATGGAAATGGGAAGGGAGTGTGGAGATAACACAGGAGCATCCACAGAATAGAACCTGGATTAACTCCTTCAGTGCTAGTGGTCCAGCAACACTTTGGCCTGCCTGTCCTTGACAGTAACCGTATAATTGTTAATTAGCAATGTGACATGGGTTTTGTGATGGAAACACCATGTCATTTTTGAAGTCTGTGCCATGATTGTAGATGCAATTTAGAGTGTAGACCTAGAAGACCCATCACAAATACCCAAGGACAAGTACAATGTCAAATGCAGGTGCGTATGCAGCCTTTGTAACCATGACTGTTGAAATAAAGCTGCAGAGATCCTATGATGCACGAATGTTTGCGGAGTTAGAAGCCAGCTTGAGAAAATGCACAAAATTAGTCATCATTAACTAACCAATAATTATATTAATTGCTTCAGTGTAAGATCCTAAAATCATCTAGGTTCAAAACTTTAGGACAAAGTTCTTAAAACCATGTTTTTTTAATGCAAATCTCTCAATCCCTTATCCCTGAATAAGTCCTGATCACCCATTTGAAGTAAGTTTGACTAATTCAGATCCTGTCCCATTCACTTTTACCAGTAGTGGTTTTACAGACTTCAGTGGATTCTCATTCTGAAGTCAGAAAAAAGTCATATTTTTTACTATAGAAACCAAGAATCACCCCCTTTTCGGTCCTTATCTGTCTTGAAGTATCCGTAGCAAGGAGAGGATTTGATTTTGATACTTTAATTATGAGGGCAGTTGACATCCAATGTTTAAGAAGCAGCCATCCATAAGGGAAGCCAGAAGAGGTCGCCACTGAGTAAGTGACTAATTACATGCTAAGGACAGGTACACGTGTATAATGTGAAGGACATGTACACGTGTATAATGTGAAGGCCATGTACACGTGTATAATGTGAATGACATGTACACATATATAATGTGAAGGACGTGTATAATGTGAAGGCCATGTACACGTGTATAATGTGAAGGCCATGTACACGTGTATAATGTGAAGGACATGCACACGTGTATAATGTGAAGGACATGTACACGTGTATAATGTGAAGGACATGTACACGTGTATAATGTGAAGGACATGTACACGTGTATAATGTGAAGGACATGTACTCCGCCACATCTTAGTTACCCGCTTACATTAGACAAACCTGCAAATGTATTAATATTTATCCCTTGATGCTTTGTTCTACCAAAGTAGCAGAACTCGCTCAAAACCATTTGCATACAATGACTGGGAGCCACAGGGATAACAAGGTACACGGTGCACATTACGTTGGTGGTTGCTTTTATATCGTGCTCGGATGTTATGCTGTACATCATTCGTGCAAAATGAAACCTCTCAATACATATTGTAATAAAACAGGGCTTACACTGAATGTCTCTTTCCCACCAACCAACCAAGTTTCCTAATCATTCTGGGGCTGGCAGAGGTGAAAATGCCATTAAAAAAAGAACTTTAATGTTTATTTACAGGATATCCCAACCCTTTGACCCTGGGAAATGGCTTTTTAGACATCATTCGACAGTCATACAATGAGAATAAGAGATATGTTTCCATAATATTACTATGTACCAACTCACATTGTTTCTGAAGAGGTTGTTGTTTTGTCCTTGGATGCATCATTATTTATTTTACTTAGTGATTTAATAATAATAATAATAACTTACACAGCCCTGTATGTAGAAATGTACAATTCTAGTGACTCTGCTTGAGAGGGCTTACAGTCTTCTTGTTTGGTGCATGAAGAGTATAGAGATGCTGACCTGGCTCCTAGAGCCCTCTTGGGGTTGCACAACATCCTGATTGAGTTTCAGGATGGGTTACATGGATGAGGTTTAGTTTGCTGTGCTCTCACCTCAGTGCTGTACATATCTTCAGGCAGTGGGCATTGTGTTGAGCAGGGAGCTGTGCCATCCAGGCTCTGGATATTGTCTGGGCAGTAGTGGGAATAGGTGCCCTGCAGGTAGGACACTTGCACGTTCTGGAGTGGTGTTAGCTGTCCATTCTCGTACATATCATAAGTCAGTTCCTGTGGCGCCATCCAATTCCATAAGAGATCTGAAAAAGACATTAACTTTAGCCTATTGTACTGCATAGCAGGTGAAACATCGTCAATGCATTGAGCCAAAGGCATAGCATAATATAACAGAAGTAAGCTGTTTGCAAGACAAAAAAAATGAGTTGCAGGAGGCTGGATTGATCCTATGTGGTTGCACATTTAAATTCTAACAGATGCATAATGAACCAAAGCTGACTCATCATAGCCTGCTGGTTTCCTGGTGAGTTTTCCTCTTGTTTTCCCACAGAACTTGAAAAACGGGGGAAATGTTGCAAAAGTTTTTAAAACCAAGTGAAAAAATAAAAATAAAGATGCCTAGTTCTCACGAAAATTTAGCAAAAATCTGCAAGCTTTGCAAACACAGTTTGATAACCGTCAAAAGTAAAAGTGCAAGTTCATTGGGCCCTTTCTGCCACTTCTGCAAATGGGGCAACATTTTGGCGAAATTGATCAAATTCAGAATTTTAACACAAGTGGCAAAATCGGCAAAATTCGGAGCGACGGGAGTTTGAGAGCATTTTTGTAAGAAAATGTGAAAAAAGTTCATAATAATAGCATGTTCTTGTATAGCGCTGCTGGTTTTACGTAGCGCTTTACAGAGACATTTTGCAGGCGCAGGTCCCTGCCACCTGGAGCTTACAATCTATTTATTGGTGCCTGAGGCACAGGGAGATAAAGTGACTTGCCCAAGGTCACAAGGAGCCGACACTGGTCCCCTTCTTCAAACTTTGTGCCAGTCAGTGTCTTTACTCACTGAGACGCTCCTCCTCCCAGTTGGGAAGTAAATTTGAAGACATTTGGACCTCTTTAAACGTATCGTAACCCCTCCACTGCAACATGTGGCCAGCCCTTCCGGCAGCCGTAAAAGGGGTGAACCTTGGGATATTAGAAAAGCTAGAGGATCGGACAATACCACCACAGAGATGGGTTTTCTAAGCAAAAGGCAGGAGAGATAGTGAGGGCTGTAGGTCAGACGAGAGGTGGCAGGACAGTGGCACCTTTGTTACAAAACAACCACCCGACAGCTGGCTCCCGTTTTCCATAAAACAAACTTGCAAATTTCCTAGAGGACGATTTGCATGATCCTGGCAGAAATAACCAGCGCTGCTTTTTAACGGCTTGTGTTTGTTTCTGCCCCAGTCTCTACTGCCCTGAGCATAGGTGGGGGGTATCTTCAACTGGGGGCAGAAAACAAGTATAAGGACTAGGGGGCCATTCACCAAAACGGGGAAGGCCAATATAGTCCAGTTTGTAGGGATTCCTTTTGTCCAAAGACAGACAGGGAAGAGATGATCCGATGCTTGGGGAACACAGAGCAGTATTAGCTGATCACGGTGCCAGGGATCAATCCTACATCGTGTGTACCAGTTCAAAAATCATTTTAAATAAAAGTTTTATTCCCTCTTGCTCTCATTTGTGAATAATAGTGACTAACTAGTAATTAAGTCATGAGTTATGTGAGTAATAGTTGCTTTTGCTAATAGTCACATTTTTCAGGGAGACGCTTTTCCCCACTACTGTATTATGTTCTTAGGTTTTCTTTCTTCCTTTATGATTCACTTTCTTTTTCTCCCCTGTTGTTATCTCATTGCCGTGTACTTGTTTTTACAAAGGCCTTGTTGATGAGTTGTAGTTCGGGGCTCAATCGAAGAGCAACTGATTGAGCCACTGATTGAGCCACCTTTGCTGAAGCAGGGATATCCTGAAACCCTGACCTGTTGGTCGGGGGGAGGGGGGCTGGAGGACTGGAGTTGAGAACCCCTGAGGTAATTTGCATATATTTGTGACATTAGACTCCGGCATGGGGTGAGTGAGGGGACATCCCACATCTTCTAAAGCAGGGTGCGCAAACTGGGGGGCGCGAGATTTTATGGGGGGGTGGGGCATGGCGCTTACAGAGGCCCCCCGTCTTCCCGAAGGCATTAAATGAAATGCCGGGGGAGCGGGTAACGCCTCCGTAAGGTCACTTACCTTGGCTCACACGGGCCTCTGGTGACGCGTCGCCATGGCCCGTGGCATCAAATGACGTGGTCGAGTCACGTGATGCCGCGTTGGCAACGTGCCGTCTTGTGAAGTTGTGACATCAGAACGCCAGATCCAAGGTAAGGAGGGGGGGAGCGGGGGGGAGGGGGGAAAGCTGGCAGGGGGCGCAGGGGAGAAAGATTGCGCGCCCCGGCTCGAACGTCAGCTCTGATTGGCTTTCTGCAAAATCCCTCTGTGTTTCCATGTACTCCTGCTGTCTCTGCACAGCTCCCACAGTAACACTTACATTACAAGCTCTTCACAACAGAAATTCCTATTTTATTTTTCTGACGCCTGTGTATTGTTTCTTTGTATCACCGATCATTATTGTGTGTCATTTTGTGCTACATCACATAACAATTATAACAGCTCTCTGCCGCAGAATGTGGATGCAATCCTGGGGTAACTACTTTCCTTCACTTCAAGTCATAGCTTCATTTTTTTATTGGATAAAATGTCTTTAAAAATATCCTCCTCCATTCTTCCTTTGCAGCGTGTGTACACAGAAATGTGTATTTTTGTTTAAAGCACAGGACTACAGTACTAATTGTTGTGACTTTAGCAAATGCAGCGATTACTTATTTACGTGGGACTTTGGCCATTATTCAGTATGCGGAGAAGCAGGTTAATGCACAGTTTATGATGAATTCATTTACATTCATTTGCATGGAAGTCAGTGCATCGCCAACCATGCGTTATCCTGCTCTCTCTCCATATTGATCTTTGACTTTATAAATGCAGCCACCAGGTGCGCACACTGCAGCTTTAAGGCCTCAGTTTGCAGCTATGAGCTGCTTAGTTTTGATGTGGGCTCTGCATAGTGCTGCCAGGTATCCGGTATTGAGCCGGACATTCCTGTATTTGGACACTGTCCAGATAAAAATTAGATGTAATACTGGACATGTATGTGTATACCGGTATTACCTCTCTGGATATAGTGACCCGACCGGCTTGGGGGTCCGCGGGATTTCCCCAAGAAGGGAGAGAGCAGGGCTGTTGCTCCATCCTGATAGGCTGCTGCTGGGTAATGCAGCCAATCAGGAGGAGGTATCAAGAGCCTGAGGGTGGGGCCAAGGAGAGGAGGAAACAGCATGGAGCGGAGAGAGGTGTGCGTGTCGAGCGTGTCGCACCTTTCACCATTGTGTCCAGTATTTTTGGAGAAACCGCCTGGCAACCCTAGCTCAGCATGACAATAAAAAAGCTCAGCTGATCCCCTACAGCCTCGCCCTCCCATAATCACCCTGCGTTGTTGCACTGTTGTTCTTATTAACTCTTTTTCTCCCAGGGGGGCTTCTCAATCAGGGGTCGGGGCTAAAAGTTGTCTGTCTGTTCTCATATTCCGTGTCCATGCATGTGCGTCTTTGCATTTGTGTATCTATTGTGAACACATGTTTGTATTAGGGGCGCGTGATACCTGAGAGCTACTTAAGAAAAGGCAGCATCAAATAGGCAGGGAGACTGGCAGACGTTAGAAAGTGGCAGAGAGGACAGAAGAGGCAAGGCGGCTGGGGCTGAGTGAAAGGGTCACTGACTCACAGTCATGATGGGATGACAAGGCTGGTGTAAGATACAAGATGATAGATGGAAAACACCACGTGATCTCCAAATGCTCCACTGACCTTTTCCACCCAGTGTGTGGCGGAGGGGCATAAGCCCTCATACACTGGTATGCACAGACATATAGGTATAATATACAATAATATACAAAGTTAAATCCATGAAAGGGCTCCAGGTTTTTGGGGCAGAATAAACCAGGCTGTGCTTTTTTTTTTTTTTTTTATACACGCCTCAAAACTGTTTGGGGAATATAGTACATTTCAACAGAAAGTTGATCTTAATGGACATACATTAAATGAATTTAGTATAGCTGCAGAGTATTGTGTACTAGGCTAGCCAACCCTGTATAATTCCCACATTCAAAATAACCAACTGGACGCAATGGATTGAAGCAACCAGAAAAGGAGCTATTGCATTTTGCAGAATAATGCAGAAATTGTTCGAGAGCTGCAAAAAATAGCGGGTGCACGTAGTGTAAGTCCTGCAGGACACACTCGTGGGTTTGTGCTAAGGGGCTTTGAACATTTCTTATTACCGTGGAACTACAGCTCAACCCCCTTATACCGCTGTGCTTGGGGTCCAAAGAATCACACCGCGTTATAAGCGGATCGCATTAGAAATAATGTACAATTGTATGCATTGTACAATAAAGTATTTAAGATACCAATAATCGTGTTGTAAAGTATTCATCAATACAAAAATTGGGAGCCACGCTTGCATCGCGTTATAAGCGAATTCACGTTGTAACGGATCGCGTTATAACGGGGTTGAGCTGTACTTTGCAACCAGATGTTAATCATCAGTGGACCCCAATTCTTCTACCCACCTCTCTTACCGCCAGGTGTCTGCGTCCTGCATCAAAATGCCGGGGTGCGACTGTTTTGCCATATTTTTCTGCAGAACTTCCGACACGTGTGTGCAGGTGTTTTTTATATATTTTTTATTTACTTAATGTAAAAAATAAATATGATAACATTTGTGTTGGGAACGGTTTTACGCGGAATTCACATTACTTTCGTTTAAGGGTTAGAGGAGAAGCGACAAGAATGCATTTGAGAAGAGAGTGACAATGACAAAATAGCATGTGATCAAAGCTCCTGTGTTACAAGGCATGACAAGGACGGGCGCTTTCCAGGTTAGACAACATCAACATTTCCATAATAGCAGAATTCAGAAACTGACATGTATGAGAGAGAGGTAGAGAGAGAGGTAGAGGTAGAGAGAGAGAAGAGAGAGAGAGAGGAGAGAGAGAGAAGAAAGAGAGAGAGTTTTACCTGTGTGAGTTTCAGACTCATTAATCTGTGAGAAGCTGGTGGGGTGTTTGGGGAATGAGTCCAGATCATGGAGCATTGCATCGGGATACTGAAGGAGAGAGCATCTGGTCAGTATTGTGCATATAGATGATTAGGAAAGCAGAAAAACAATCCCTTTGTTACCCTCACTATACTGTAATGTTTTATGGTGATAGTCCATAGCAAAACATCACTTTAAGGATTGGAATACCACATGATGGCCAATAACTGCGATGCACTATCTTCAGGCAAAACATTCAGACTTTCTTGCAATGGTAGAATCATCACAACAGGTACATGTGCTTGGAAAATACTCCTTAAATACTAATTCATTCCATCTCTTTGGGACCATAACAGGGTGCATTGGGGAATAGAAGACAAACACATTGATGTATCCAGTCAAATATTTGAGTGATTATCTGTGTCACATCATAGGAGTATGGTTGCTGGGTGATACACTGAAGCTAGGAAACCAGAGGTTAAGGGTGGGGAGGAATGGATGGAGGTGACAGTATCTTACAGATATGTTTCCTGTAAATTGCTGTCGCCAACAACTTAAAGCCCATGCAAAGATGGCTATCAAGCTAAGCTGCCTCAGCTGGGTTTAAGAAGAGAGAAAGGGGGAGGGAGTGATAACAAGAAAAGAGGAGAGAGAATGAAGCAAATGAGAGAGAAGTGTGGAAGAAATAGAGGGGTAAAGAGGGAGAGAAGTTATAAGTTAAGAATGAGAATTGGGTATCCAATAATGAATAAAGAAAGAGAAAAGGCAGAAATGCAAAGATGATGAAAGAGTGGGAGTGGGGGTGGGAGTGGGAGCCGGCACGGCGACAATGTAAATAAAGAGACATTTCAACAAAACGGTAAAAAGAAAGAGAGAGGGAAACAGCATCATATCAAGAGAAAAATATTTGTATGTTTGTCATTCTATGTCTTATAAACAAAAAGAGGACAATATACCGGATAAAATACAAACAAGTTGAGGAAAACTTACCGAGCAGTTAAAAGAATTGTCAAATCTATGGGAAGACAGAAATAAAACAGATGTGAGACAGTGTGTGGGGTTCATTCACTAAGCAAGATGCAATGTTCTGGTGTTTGTCACTTCAGAATAGCCTCACTTTGCACCCTGACGTGGAGATGGACAACCCAATAACATATTCTGAAAGGTCTTGGACTAAGCAGACATTGAAAGATAACTGCTCTGTAACCTATCTCATTGAGACTGGTGGGTCAATACGTCCAGGCCTCTGTGCTAACTCCGTAAGCTAAATAACAGGTCTGGACGCTCAGCTCCGTCCCTATCCCAGCATTGCTGCAAAGGGACAGAAGGTTGTACAGTTTGTCCTGCAGTATGATTATATTTTGGGGGGAAATACACATTTAGATCACACTCAACACATTTGCGTTCCCACAGATTGAGACCCAGTGAATACTCCGAGTCGGATTCTACTTCTAGTTTCTCTGAACAAACCTACCATTTTCAGCCCCAGTCAGCATCTTACGCCCAATATGACGGACTCCGCTGCCAGTGACGGCTCTACACTCCAAGTACTGCACTGCACTTGTCTCTATCGATGGTAACTTCCATCATGCATTACAATAAGACCGCTCTATCGGCAAAGCCCAATGCGTGCGTCATTCAACCCTCCTCCCCACTTGGTGGTGGTGGGGCGGAAAGTTCTAGCCGCCCACAGAAGGCCCCCACAGTCTACCTCGCTCACTCTCCCAAGGGACAACGTTTGCAGAAGAGGGAAAGGATGATAAGACAGAGGAGGAAGAGAATAACACATTGAATCTCACCACAATATATTAAACCACGTTAGCCCCAAGAGACACATGATATATAACTGCCGGCCTTTATATTTCTGTGAGATACTCAATGTCAGTTAGAGGATTGTAAATTCCTCGCCCCCACTGCACGGCAAAGCCTCATTTGTTGGCATCCTACACTGTATACATTGTAATAATAAGATAAAGTCGCAATGAATATTGATTGAACACCAATTTAGCACCCGCATAGCCCTGCAGCAGGGATTATCCAGAGTCAACCTAACTCTGAAAGTGCAGCAGGACCAATAAATAGCTCTTTAGAAATACATTATTTACTTCACGTGTCTCCCTACTTTCATACGTCTCTGCAAAGTAGCCTGAACAGGCCCCAAAACAGACCCTCAAAATAAAAACAGAAAACTGGTCTCCAGCATCCTCATGGTCACTGAATTATTCCAAACACCAATACACAGTCAATACCCGGACTCAACATACTGTACAGATGCTTCCATAGCAGGTGCGTGAAGTTTCCTCTCTTCTCTCACACAATGAGCAGCACAGTGTCTGTCTGTATGTCTGTCTGTCAGTCGACATTAACCCCTTTCATGCCAGAGTGACCAGCAACGCAATGATTTTGGTAGAAAGGAGGATATAAAAAAAAAAAAAAAAACAACAAAAAAAACCTGGTTCTAATCTTATCATTTCTGCTCTCTCACACACAATATTTTATCCTCTGGAAGGAGTGAGAAGCGACAAAGACTAAAACAGATCAATAAAGACAAAATAAATGTTAACAATACTGTCATTCCTATGTCGCTTCTAGTTGTCATACACACGACACACACACAATGCGACAAGTGAAGAAACGGCAACTTCTGACAGAAGTGCAGATTTCTAGACTAACTATATACGATATGTATTAAACACTCGGTTATTGCGCAGAACATTATAGAACTAGTTCTCACCCGGCGACTAACGTAGCGATATTCTTTGTGCCCAATACACATATGTGCTATTGTGTGTAGACACATTGTTTTGATGTACAGACTGAATTACTCGTGTGCTGTGATCAGTCCCTTGTGTCGCTAGTTAAAATTGGTACCGCACAAAGTGCAACACATGCAGAAAACGCAACTTCTCTTAGATTATAAAATGCCCCTATTTCGGATCTCTGTACCTCTTAAGTTGCTGTGACAATGCCACGTTATCTCTGTGCCACTGCGCCCAGTGCACTGTGCCACTGAATCTATATACACAATAATATGCAGTACTCCCAATTTGGACACGAAAATAATATGGTGGTTTCTGCTCATCGCAATACAAAGTGTAGACCTAAAAAGTGGGCAGCGACTGCGCGCGCGTCTCTAACATTTCTGATTCAGTGTGTAGGGCAGACAGAAGAAAAATCCCATCACTTACTGTAGCGAGTCCAAGGTGAGCATCTCTGGGCAGGATAAGGGAGGCACCTCAGTGGTGATAGTGACATGCACTGTGCAGTGTCTAGGTGCAGCTGAACACCTCTCTGTACTTTGTGCTGGTCCCTTGGCATTTAACTCCTCTCATTCAAGCCACTTTAAGCTTTTGCAAAAGGGGAGGGATCCATGAGCTCATTTCAAAATTTCCCTTTGCAGTTGCAGCTCGATAGGGAGGAGCAGAGCGATTTCACAATACAACATGCTGCCCGATGCCAAAGCGACCTACAAAGCAGTCGAAACGTCATGTATTTAGTTATTTGTTTTTCTACCCGTAGTACGGGCAGTTCAAAAGTCAGAGAACCTCATAAGGCAGGGGTGCTCAACTCCAGTCCACCGACAGGTCAGGTTTTCAGGATGTCCCTGCTTCAGCACTGGTGGCTCAGTCGAAAACCGGACCTGTTGGGGGGTCTTGAGGACTGGAGTTGAGCACCCCCGTCTTAACCAATAAGTTGAGTCTAAAAAAAGAATAGTATCATAAAATGTACTTTTGTTTTTAAACAGCATTTTATATTTCTGGGGGAAACTTTCCCACCCGTTAAGATATACATGATATCATACAGTGATAACGAGCAAACCTGCCTATGTTTCAGAGCTGTTTTCATTCAGAATCGGGGGTAAATATGTTGAAGATGTCTAAACTTGTTTAGGGAGACATCAGCTTACAATCAGGGTGCCTCTTCCATACACGGGGAGAGTTGGTCAGTATGGTAGTGAGTATCTTCCATACACGGGGAGAGTTGGCCAGTATGGTAGTGAGTATCTTCCATACACGGGGAGAGTTGGCCAGTATGGTAGTGAGTATCTTCCATACACGGGGAGAGTTGGCCAGTATGGTAGTGAGTATCTTCCATACACGGGGAGAGTTGGTCAGTATGGTAGTGAGTATCTTCCATACACGGGGAGAGTTGGCCAGTATGGTAGTGAGTATCTTCCATACACGGGGAGAGTTGGCCAGTATGGTAGTGAGTATCTTCCATACACGGGGAGAGTTGGTCAGTATGGTAGTGAGTATCTTCCATACACGGGGAGAGTTGGCCAGTATGGTAGTGAGTATCTTCCATACACGGGGAGAGTTGGTCAGTATGGTAGTGAGTATCTTCCATACACGGGGAGAGTTGGTCAGTATGGTAGTGAGTATCTTCCATACACGGGGAGAGTTGGTCAGTATGGTAGTGAGTATCTTCCATACACGGGGAGAGTTGATCAGTATGGTAGTGAGTATCTTCCATACACGGGGAGAATTGGTCAGTATGGTAGTGAGTATCTTCCATACACGGGGAGAGTTGGTCAGTATGGTAGTGAGTATCTTCCATACACGGGGAGAGTTGGTCAGTATGGTAGTGAGTATCTTCCATACACGGGGAGAATTGGTCAGTATGGTAGTGAGTATCTTCCATACACGGGGAGAGTTGGTCAATATGGTAGTGAGTATCTTCCATACACGGGGAGAGTTGGTTGGTATGGTAGTGAGTATCTTCCATACACGGGGAGAGTTGGTCAGTATGGTAGTGAGTAGGTCTTTGAACATCCAGCACCTCTAAGTCCCTTTGATATATTTGCTAGATGTGTGAAAGTCTAATTTGCTTCATATTTGATGCCTTGTCTTTCCCTAATTGTCGCATGTTTAGCAAAAAGTCCCTTTTGCCAAAATTCAGACAGAATTATGACAGGATTTCATAGGTTTTGCCAAAATATTAGTAGAATTTTACAAAAACAAAACGTCAGTATAAAAAGGGTCACAGCACCTGGGACGGTGACTTTTAACGCTCCAATGGTGAAATGTGTCTGCAAAGCTTTACAATTTATGCGTCATTTTCATGAAGACAATAGACAACTTTCACCTGGGTCGCCAACTTTAGCGAAAATATGGCACTTTTCTGCAGCCTGTGATGTCCAACCCACGGAACCTCAAACTCCTTGTTATTCTAACCCCCATGGGGGGTACTGGGCAGCGGTGAGAGTTTTTGGTTGAGGCGGTATGGTCAGAAGATGTAATTACTGGGAAAATGTTTTTTGGCCTGAAAAACCGCAGAAGCTTCAGACAATTTGAAGTGTGCAATATCGTGACATGCTCATTATCAGGACATCTTCCAGACTTAAGATGCACATAACGCCTTTGCTGCTTGAGCTTTTTGTAACGGATTGTTAGGTAATGCGTTGCAGATGTCTCTGGCTGCAAAGGGTTAACTGCGCATTTACATCCTATATAAATTGCAGCCATTTAATAATGATATTAGGCTTCCCTGAAGCAATAAGTGGGGTATCTTAATAATGACATTAGGCTCCCCTGAAGCAATAAGTGGGGTATCTTAATAATGATATTAGCTCCCCTGAAGCACTAAGTGGGGTATCTTAATAATGATATTAGCTCACCTGAAGCACTAAGTGGGGCATCTTAATAATTATATTAGCTCACCTGAAGCACTAAGCGGGGTATCTTAATAATGACATTAGGCTCCCCTGAAGCACTAAGCGGGGTATCTTAATAATGACATTAGGCTCCCCTGAAGCACTAAGTGGGGCATCTTTATGGTGTTCTCAGAAGCGGGTTTGAAATCTCAGTTGTGCGTTCTGGTCCGCAGTGCATTGCAAAGCACTATGTTCCAGGCACTCTTGTGGCTAGGTCACCTGCACAGGGGTGAATGACCAGGGTGACAACTGCGTTACTCTTCAGATGATCCTGTACTCAGTTGAAAAGTGCATTTACCACGAGCAGCATATGTAACATAACAAGACGACAAAACGTGTACAAAAAAAACAGGAAAAGCTCCTTTCAGAGAGGATTTTGATGAAAATGCAGGAGATTTTTGAAACCTCAGCTGACGCATTGGGAGGAGAACAGTATTTTCATGGAAAACAGCAGAAAAATAGTAAACTCAAAATCAGAGTCTCCCATATAAATAGTGAGAGTCGAGTCATTATTAGCAAAACAATTAAAGTTGACAGTGGCACCTACTTGACCACTTACTTGTATACAACAGCATGTCCCCATTTGACGAACCACACCAAAATTACTGATTTATGAGGTGGTCGAATTGAGCCTCTCTTGCCATTTAAACTCCCTGCCACAGTAAGGCTGCGTCCCCGCTAGCGCTGAGCGGACGGTGCTTGGCGAGGTGACTTGCTCACGCGATGCGCACGTGGGTATGCGCGTGCACACACGCTCAGCGCTTAGGTAAATAAAATTTTTATACTTTCCCGCTCGCTCAATATTCGGCAATGCCGCCCCCCCCCCCGCGCAAGCAGACGCAGGACTCCCGCCAAGCATGCTTTGAGCGCCAGCGCGCTCAGCGCCAGAGGGGACTCAGCCTTAGGCTTGTAATATAGTGGGTGCGTGTGTTAGTGCGAACGCGCATGCACGTGCCGCATGCTTTTTGTGTGTATGCTGTGAGCTGTGAGCTGAGAAGGCACTGTGTGTGTATGTATGTGTATGTATATGTATGTGTATATGTATGTGTATGTATATGTATGTGTATATGTATGTGTAATTTATTAAAAAAAACCACATTAGTAAAAATAAAATATTAACATAAAATATTAACATTGTGCAGACACACACACACACGCATACATACATACACACATATAAACATGCATGCATACATATATACATATATATACACACACACACACACACACACACACATATATATATATATTCAGCGCCGATAGCGCGCAAAATCATTCTATTCCCCGTCTTCCCCGCTGTCGGCCGGATGCACGCTCACTGCCATGCGCACGCGCGGCCCTTGTATAGAAGGGCTGACTAACCTCAGCCAATTATAAGTGCCGCGCGCACGGCGTAGCGCACGCGGCCACTATATAACAGCCCTAATAGTTCTCGTGGTCTCTAAAAGAAGAGCCACTCGCCAGAAAGCAAGAACAGGACTGTTCTGCAAATCTGCACAGACTGTCGTCTCCCAAAATATTCTCAGTTGTGATAACCTCTCTTCCGTATGCAATGGGATCAGTTCTGACTTACTCTGGATCGTCTGCCATTCACAGGCACCAGCCACTGGTGCAGGAAAACACCTAGAGTATATGCAAAGATAGCAGCCAAAACCAGTGACGTGTGCCCATGTGTACGGGCCTCAACGCACAAGGTATTACTCTGGCTGATATTCATTTGGCATCCATGTCGTCGCCATAATGGGCTTTTGGGGATCGATTGTGTTTAAGACAATGATTGTTCTGTTATTTACAGGCAATAATAATAATAATAATAATAAAAAAAGAGATACAGGACAAAAGGGCCAAAGTCCAGCCCCTAATTACATGCTACTCGTTTCTACTTTACGACCATGCTATTGCGAAGAGCGCCAGAAACTGACAGTTGATAATTGTTCATCCTCGCAGTGCCCTAGGTTCCTGCTACATCCATCACTGAGAGGGTTAAACTAGGATAGGGGTGGCCAACCCCAGTCCTCAAGGGCAACCAACAGGCCAGGTATTACGGATATCCCTGCTTCAGCACAGGTGGCTAAATCAGTGGCTTAGTCATTCTGACTGAGGCACCTGCATTGAAGCCGGGATAGCCTTAAACCCTGACCTGTTGGGGCCCTTGAGGACTGGAGTAGGCCTCTCCTGAAATAGCAGACGAGCCGTGAGATTACAGGCAGGAGGACCTCCCTGGAGGGACGAGGAGTGGAGAGCGGCTTACTGTGGGCAGCCAAGTCATTTCAACATCACCATCCAGACACTGAGCTCTGTAGCTAAACTTACTAGCTGGCGCGAGCACTTCTGCTCAGGAAATTGCAGTTCAAGTAATGGTTTAAAGTAATGTTGTGGGGAAAAACTGCTTTTTTTTTTTTGTTAACAAACCTAAACTTCCACTTTATTTGAAAAGATGTGTCCTGCTTTAAAAATAATATTTGCCAATATTGTGCATTATATTTTGGTGGCGGAAAAATCTGTTGAAAAAATAGAAAATGAATTAAAAATGTAAAAAAAAAAAAAGATTGTGCTTTCCTTCATACAAACACAGTACTGTAACACTAAGACACCTGTGCTGAAGCAGAGTTTTCCCTAATACCTGACCTGTCGGTGACCCTTGAAGACTGGAGTGGCCAACACCATGGTTAGTGAATGTCTCAGTTCAACCACCAGCACGTAAGCCACATGCGAAAAAGAGGTTTTTGTGATGTGGTCTAGAAAAGATCTCAGCAACATTTCTGGTGATCCCCCCAAAAAAGGGTCATTTACATCATCTGCAAATTAAAATGTCAACATTTCTCTAGCACCAATAATGCTATTTAATTCTCTCTCTGCCAATAAGGTCGGTTAAGCAATGTGCTGCAATATACAGCTGGCTCCTCGGGAAGGGGTTAAAAGTGAATACCCAATTTAGGGCGTCCCCATCCCCAAAACGTAGCAGCATTAAATATAACTGCATCCTTCTAATCAGTTAGAATTTTCCATAGACACCAAAAGTGTATATTTGGACTCTAAATATTTTATAGCCATTGATCAAATATGTTCAACCCTAATGCACTTAGCCATTCACACGCCAGTAAAATCCAAGAGCCAATGAATGAAGGGATCTGCATGTCTTCCCCAGGCCACCCAAACCTGCTCCATTTACCCTATTGGCATGTCATACAGTGTTTAAACTGCAGCCAAGGATTCTGGGTATTTAGATGGAATGAACACACCAGTATGTTACTTTAACTTTCTATTTCAGCAGACAAGGTGTGATGCTATTTGGGGATGCAGAGTAACACTAGTTTTTTTACTGACAAACTTTCTATTTAAAGGAAACATTTTTTTAGGGAGACTACACAAAAACCCTTTTAAAATATGACCAGAAAGCCTTTTACACACTCTTATAGCGGCAGTCCGCGCTGCTCCTTGTTTTTGTCAGTTTTCTTGTACTTACCTGAACAGCGGGGGTCCCCCAGGACAGACGTGATCCCCCCCAATATTTTGGATAGAAAATAGCCGCATGGTGAGGCTCGCTCCGGCAGCCAATAGAAAGTCACATCATCAGGAGATAACGGTGTGACTTTCTATTGCTGACACGGTGGCCATGTTTCAAGTTTGTGTCAAAACCGGCACCCCCCAGAAGTCGGGGGACCATAGATCAGCTCTAAGGGACCTCCCGCTCAGGGTAAGCTTTAAAAAAATTATTTGGAGGGTTATTAAATACATTTAGACCTTTGTGAAAAAGTGGCTCAGTGAGTAAAGACATGGACTCTAATAACACTGAGTTTGCAACAGGTGAACCTGGTTCAATTCCCATCGACTCCTTGTGACCTTGGGCAAGCTGCTTTATTTCCTTGTGCTTTGATTCCCATTGGGAGAAAAGTGCTATGTGAAATAAAGCTATTATTAAGTCCCCTTGCAGATGCACTTCCCAGAACACCCTCTTACTCTCTCTGTACATTCTTATCGCTTGGATTGTAAGCTCTTCGGGCCGGGACTCCTTTGCCTATTGTTACGTTTATGTCTGAAGCGCTTCTTCCCACTATGTGTTTTATTATGTCACGTGTATGTCACGTGTATGTCACTGCTGTGACGCGCTATGTACACAAATGGCTCCAGATAAATAAAGTTATACATACATTGTCAGGTAGCAGTACTAATACGTTTTTAAGCCGCTTTGAACACTGCCCTATTCAATATAAATGTTTGGCAACATGTTACCCTGTTCCATTCCATTCACTATTGCTGGCACCGTACAGCTTGTGACTAAAGGGTGCAGAATAAATAACCCCACTCTAAGGCCGGGCTTATAGTGCCGGCGCCGCGACAAAACAAATGTATTGCCGCCACCGCGTGCGCTTATTGTAGAAGCGACGCAACAGCGCGACGGCTTGGTCGCGATCGCTGGAAGTCAAGTCAATTTGATTTTTCCAGCGTGACGTCACCGTCGCCGGCACTGTAAGCTACAACTGTGTACTTTTTTTAGACTCAGTGGTTCCCAACTCCAGTTCTCATGAGCCCCCCAACAGGTCAGGTTTTTACGAATATCCCTTCAGCACTAGTGGCTCAATCATTTTGACTGAACCACCAGTGCTGAGGTAGGGGTATGATTAGAAGCTGACCGGATGGGGGTTCTTGAGCACTGCAGTTGGGAAACACTGTGATAGAGGATAGTGGTTAACAAGATAAGAAACAAATCAGTAAAAGATACAGCAAAGCTGTGGAACCCATAAGTGTATCTGCACTTCTTTCATGGGTCCCTCCAACCTGCTTCATTACCCTATTGTACACATTGGTTAAACTGCAGACAGGGATTCTGGGTAGTGACATGCAAACGAGCAAACACTAACCGTAAACTTGTGGCTTATGTGGCTGCTGGACAAGCAACATGCAAATCCCAATTCCCTGTGTTCTGCAGATTTGGGCTTTACTATTTCTCGCTTCTATAAGGAGAAGTTGCTCCGGGAGCCTCGTCTTGTACAGAAATAGTACGGATTAGCGTGCTAGGAGAAATGTTTATTTTCTGGCAGCAGTGATAAAACCAGACAAGTTACCCACCCATTACATACACAATGCCCTTTACAATTTGCATCATCTAACAGTAGAAAACTCACCAAATCATCCAAATGAGGTTAAATCCACCTGATACCCCCAGCCTGGGTGCAGCCACACACGGCATGTGCAAAAGGAAGTCATTAGAACAAGTGTGTGTAGCAGTTTTCTCGTGCTGACCTAACAAAGGCATTATTTAAATATCGCTGTAGACATGCGGCACGTAGCTCTCTGCAGTTATTTTGCATTGTTTTCTGTACTGTTGTACAGCCATCACTTCGCTGTATATCATTGTGTGTGTGTATAGGAATATATCTACTGTACTGTATATAGAGAGGGTTGGGCCTAACATCTTTAGTGGGCTGCATCACAATTCACAGCTAATCTCAGTTACCCAGCAGATAACATTGCAGTTGGAGGTTATTGTAGAGAGGAATGAGCGCGCATACAGTAGCTCAGAGGTTCTCAACTCCAGTCCTCAAGACCCCCAACAGGTCAGGTTTAAAGGATATCCCAGCTTCGGCACAGGTGGCTCAATCTTCAACTGAGCCACTGATTGAGCTACCTGTGCTGAAGCAGGGAGCTACTGATTGAACCACTTGTGCTGAAGCAGGGATATCCTTAAAACCTGACCTGAGGGGCAGGGAAGAGGTCTTGAGGACTGGAGTTGAGAACCCCTGCAGTAGGTCATAGCTGGGGGGGCTGCTGCTGCTCCTGCTGCTCCTGCTGCTCCTCCTGCTCCTGAATCTCATCTTCTCATCTTCCTCTTCATCCTTGCCACCAATAGCTAAAAAAAATGATTCTGATAACACGTTTATATTGTTGATGTCCTAAACTTACATGCCTGCAACGAACAAAAAGGCAGTTCTCCGCAGCACAAGATGTCGGCGTGTCCCGAGGTAAAGTGACGCTGGTCCTGCCCCTCCTGATAAGAAAGCCAGCGGTCATTTTTGAATGAGAGGTTCCCTTTGACTCCAATTTCCTTTTAAAGAGGCAATCCAAGCAGCACTTTTTTGTTTTGTTTTGATATTTGCCGCCTTTGATTATCTTTATTGAAAACTAATTACCTAAGCTGCCGATCGATTAGTTCTCCCGTGATCAATCAGCAAAGATCCTGCTTCCCAAGGCTGCCTTCAGTTTCAATTAATCCTCCAGTGTAACTCGGCAGCTACAATGTATTCTTATATTACTACGGTAACATTATCTATTGTTACAGTTTGCAGCTCAAACTGCTGGGATTATTGGCAACACATTATCACAAACAGGAAAGTTTTGCAAAGATCTCGCACTGCTGGGGAGGTGGGCTAAACCTGCTACAGAAATCGAAAGATGCTCATTATATTAAAACGCATTACAAATGGCATTGAGTTTAATTTAAAACAAAATATAGTATTATCTAATATTACAGGACTGAATAAAAATAAATAAAAAATAAACACATTGCATGGATTGTTCCGTTAAATGGGATTATAAACTAAGAAATGAAGTTTATACACTGTAATGTTTTAAAGTCCTGAAGTCGCTCAAGGGTTCTGTCTAAAATGCAGATTTTCTGTTTTTACTGTTATCACTTATTAATGAAGCGTACAAATCCTTAACAATGAGATAAACTCTGTCTATAGATCTTCCAGTATAGTAGGGGTTAATGGTTGAATAGAAGCTGCAACCCCAGTTTTCATGGGATCAGTTCTACCAATGCACAGAATGATTAGGATTTCGGATGTTATCAGGCGATTATCGCCCTGGGGCACTGTTCCTGTGTTTCAAAATCAGGGATTGCTGCAGAGAGGCCAAATGTTAATACAGGCAGTCCTCGTTTTACAACGCTTCGATTAACGAATGGCTTATCCAACGCTATGCAATGCATACCTATATTCATTTTTACAACGCCAAAATGGCTAATCCAACGCTCTGCAACGTTGTGTATGTGTGTATATATATATACACATTCACATAAACAACGTTGCAAAGCGTCGTAAGAGCGTATATATATAATATTATACTATATAATATGATATTATACTATATAATATATTATTTATTATGTTATATTATATATATAATACAGTATATACACTATATAATTTATGTGTGTGCTGCATATCTTATTGCCTGCATAAAATATTTGGTGTATTTTAGTGTTAAAAATGCCTTCAGGAACGGAACCTTTCATTTAAACAGTGTCCCTATGGGAAAACGTGTTTCGCTTTACAACGTTTCGCTTTACAACGCCATTTTGAGTAACGCATTGTGTCGGATAACCGAGGACTGCCTGTACACATTATGTGACCTTTGTAATGTTAAAAATATATATATATGCACGGTTTACTACAGCATTTCCCTTCATATACCTGGGGCCCTCAACAATGTTTGCTAGGAGCAGGTAATTGAACATTTGCACACCTGGTGTTAGAAGTCAAAGCTCTATAACAGGGGTGGGCAACTCCATTCCTCAATAGCCACCATCAGGTCAGCTTTGCAGGATATCCCTGCTTCAGCACAGGTGGCTCAATCGACTGAGCCACCTGTGCTGAAGCAGGGATATCCTGCAAAGCTGACCTGATGGTGACCCTTAAGGGCTGGAGTTGCCCACCTCTGCTCCCTGTAAGTATGTATTGTAACGTTCGGGTAGCCTGCGTGTTCTTGCGGAACAGTACATGCGTTCTTGTACCTGGTTAAACGGTCATGGGTCCAAAATAAAACATCACTTACTGTAGCTTGTAAGCTCTTTGGAGCCTTTTTACGTTGCCATTTACCTGTTGAGCTTCTTCTCATGGCTTGTGATGTATTTACCTCCTATTGTAATGTTATCAAATGCAGCGCAGAGTTTGGCGCGCTGTAAATAAAATGACACATGCATCTGAAGAAATGACAGCTGTGGCGCATATAAAACATTTGTGAAGGAGGTTCATGATAAAGCAGCAGTTTGGCTTTTGTATTTTTGTTTTATACTCCTCTTCTCGCACTTCCCAAAGCGGTTTTCGATTTTTTTTTTTATCTCGGATGCTCTATTTCAGGGGAGCACAAACTTTTCAGTCTGCGCCCCCCCCTGCCTGCTCTCCCTCCCCCCCATCCCTTAGCTGGTGTCCGGCGTCTTCTGACATCACGGCAACGCAATGTAATTTCACGCCGCGTTACCATGGTGACGCGTCACCGGAAGCCGCTAGATCAGGTGAGGGAAGTTAGAGGCCTGGCGCACTCCCCGGCATTTAAATTAAATGGCTTGGGGAAGAGCACGGGGGCCCCTGTAACCGCCTCACGCCCCCCTGCTCTGTTCAGCAGATAAGTGTTTGAAATATTTCGTGTCGAGGTTAAAATGGAGTCCTGTGCAGTCTAAAGGTTACCACGGTAACCTCACAGAGGCTACAGATTCATTGCATCAAGATTTTAACATAAAGCGTGACATTATAGGAGGTAAATAAAATATGCTGCTGGGTATCGCTGCATTGTCTGTAAAATACAAAAAAGAAATACAGCTCAACCCCCTTATAACGCTGTGCTTGGGGTCCAAAGAATCACATCGCGTTATAAGCGGATCGCGTTAGCAATAATGTACAACTGTATGCATTGTACAATAAAGTATTTAAGACACCAATAATCGTGTTGTAAAGTATTCATAAATACAAAAATCGGGAGCCACGCTCGCATCGCGTTATAAGCGGATTCGCGCTGTAACGGACCGCGCTATACTAATAATGAACTTGAAAAGACACAAAAAAAGGTAGAAGTGAATAAGACAAACGTAAATAAATGTCCCTGGAAGCAAGGATCATCGTGCAATGGTTCTGGGGTCACATTCGCACGACTACTTTCTAGTTTAAAACCCCAGAGCGCTGTTACTTTTTTAAAAAGACATTTATGAATAAACTATAGTTCCACTTTCTATATAAAGAAACGTAAGTTTATTTAAGGAAGAAGCTCTCCTTTCCTGCTTTGTAAGCAGAAATATTGTTTATGTCCTTGTAAAATATGGTTAGAAAAGCATTTCCACAATGGTAAAAAAAATTGTAGTCTTTTCAGTCAGACACTGTACCACTACTTTTTCTTAACCCTTTGGGTGCCCTACGACATGGGGGTCTGGCATGTCCCAGGGGCCTCATGACGTGGTAGCTGCATGATAAACAGATCACGTCCTGCGCTCCGCAGGATCCACCTCCGAGTGGAACAGAATGCAGACTCCTCCCCTTCCTGTCTGTCATCAGTGACAGAGCGGTCATGTGATCGAGTGACAGAACGGCTGCGGCCTTCTCAAAGGGTTAAACCACTTCAACGACGGCCCAGAAGTGAAGTCACAATATATTCTAAATCCGTTTAGCACTGGGGCATCAACAAATAGATTGCAGAGGAGAATGTCCCCCGTTTGTCGCTGCAAATCCATTTTAACACAATGGGCAACATTAGCGTTGTTTTTATTTATGATTTTATTTTTTAAAGAATGGTTAAAAAAAAAATGTATATAGCGCATTGTTCTGAAAAAGACATTTCTCACTTAAACTTATTAGTATCATACATCATACGTCATTCTCCCTGCTCTTACATTTGGTGCCTGCTTACTTATTCTTTGCATTGTGTGCGTAATGTTCATGCATATAAATGCATAAAGAATGGCGTCTAATTGCATTGGTCTTTTTCGCCAAGAAACGTTGACAGGGAATTTTGATGCACGTGCAGCATGGAGAATAACGGCGCCTACTTCTAGTTTGATACTACACATTATTTACATATGTGCGCCACAGACAACATCCAAACTCCACCTCTATCCCCTAGGGACATTTTTTTCTTTGTGAAAGTTGACACCGCACAACACAAGTCGGGTTTACACGGAGGCGCACGTGCTGTTCTTCTGTGCGTCAGTTTTACGTCACTGACTTATACACAGCTCCATGTGTGGTTATAATTAGCAGCAACCTCCGATCTTCTACCTGTCTAAATAAAGTGGAATCAGCGAGAATTTATCATAATAATTATGGTTTGTTCTTGTATAGTGCTGCTAGTTTTACATAGCGGCTTTACAGAGACATTTTGCAGGCGCATGTCCCTGCCCCGCAGAGCTTACAATGTATGTTTATACAGGGAGATAAAGTGACTTGCCCAAGGTCACAAGGAGCCGACACCGGGAATTGAACCAGGCTCCCCTGCCAGTCAGTGTCTTTACTCACTGAGCCGCTCCTCCAAACTTCTCCAAAAGAAGTGACTGTGACAGGGCGCGGGTCACCTAAATAGGTTGAGCCAGTAGTTTTCTTTTTCAGGATTATTAAAGCCCAGACAAAAACCTGGTTCATAGAAAATGATGTTAGGGACCAAGCAGACGAGGTTTAACATGTGATAGACTTTTCTTGACCAGTGATATATTTACCATAGCAGCACAAGCAGCCAAATACTACAGCCCATTGGAAGGGGAAGTGTGCCATGTGGGATAAGGTTACCCTCCTCACCCCCTCCCCCCCAAATAGTAGTTGGTCCAAATGATGTTTCAGTCACTGACCAATCATTGCAGCAACTAAACATGTGGTGATTGGTGTGAGTAAATAGAAGTGCACTTAAGCTTATTGAAGGTGGGGATTTCATAAAGACAGAGAATGCACACGGGCCTCCCTCACCACCCAGATAGCATCTGTGAGGAAACAGATGAACTTAATCTGAAGCTTCATACGATGGTAGAGCTCCTCCCCTTCCACCCCAGTGAGCGTCTGGCAGCATCCCAAACATGTCCTCAGATGCAAAAGCAGCAGCTCGGTAATCCTGTCTGTGCAAGAAGTGTGACACAACTCTATCGTGGTCAGAACAAGGGCAGATCTTTGCAGCACACACTTGTCATTAAGTTCTAATACATTAAACCTATATTATAAATAGATAGGGGTAACACGTTTATTCTGCAGCAAAACTCATTCAGGATTGGTGTAAACCAGCAACATAATATTAAAGAAAAAAATGCTACTGCTCTCAAGGTGCTTTCTTTAATAGGTGTCGAGCGATTGTTTGCACCAGTGTAATTTTGGTCCATGATCTCTGTAATCCAGTTGTTCCCAAGCAGTGCTAAAGCTACTTCTCTGGTGTCCTGTGAACTCATCACTTCAGAGTTCCCTGTTGCTTATGGGACAATGAAGAATGAAAGAGAAGGGGAGCAAGCATACCCTTCATTGTCAAGATTTCCCGCAAGAGGGAACGGCCACAGAAAGCACAGAAGAGGTAACGTAAAAAGCAGTCGTTATCACGCAAATGCTATAATAGTGCTCCTGATTCTCCATGCAACAGCCAGCAATGGTTCTCTCAAGTGTGTTGCAAACAAAATATTGCTGTTGGCCTCTCTTCTTCTCTGTATTCACCTACACTAATATCTATGCAGGTTTCCCACAACACAGATGCCGAGCACAGACTTCCCTCTCATAAACACAATATATCAGTAGCGCGTGGCATTTTGTTTTCATGTTGAGCGCGCATGTAATGCACCCACCCCGTGAGCAACTACCGGCAAAATACCAGTGCTGAGTAACCTACTTACGGAATAACATTGCAAGTGTAAGGTTTATTTTTCAGAGCTTTATTCGGGAAATGATGGGAGCGACTTTCCCCCCTCTCATTAACTCCCCTCTGACAGCAAGTGCTGGTGCAGAATTACAGCGCCAATGTGTTTGCGGTGTCAGATCGGTGGACATTATAAGAATGGCTCGCCGTGGAGTGGTCAGAGATGGGAAACCGGAAGTATTACCAGCATTTTGCAGCTCTTTCCTTACCATGCGCATCAGTGTCAGAGGATCCACTTACCCTCATCACTGCCCACCTCAGTGACCCCCATCACTGCCCACCTCGGTGACACAACCCAAGATGAAATAATTACTCAAACAGAAGTGCAAAACATTTCTATTTTTTATTAGCATAATATTGGTTAAAAAAAAAAAAAAAAACACTACAAAAGTTCCTAATGGGATGAGGTAAATCCCATGATAAAAAGGTCGCAGCAAACCCCTGTGACGGACCCACCGCAGGTGTTGGGACGGGGCTCAGACTGTAGTGGGACATCCACAGTATCTTGGCTCAGTAGAGACATAAGTAACAGAGAAGGAAGTGAGGGGAACAGAGGGGACATTTGCATTTATTCACCACCATCATTATAATCTCTTTGTAAGGCATCCTTCATCACACTCACTGACCCAACTGTGTCCCAGGACCAGCTTTCCACCAATGCTTGCATAGTGAATCTACCAATAGGTTGATGTCCATAGCACAGTTTGAGTATCCATCATTTCATGTGCTACTTGTCAAAGGGTTTGTGTCATTTAAGGATACCGTGTAAAGACGGAGAGGAAACTTTCATCATTCATGTTCTTGCAACAGTAGTAGCTCTTCCTGTTGACTAGCAGCATAAGTACCTGGGAAGTTACAAAACCTTCCTCTTATTCCGCACAGCTCCCTACCCACGGATACTGGAGAAAGATTCAATCACCCTCCACTTGTCCAATTGCGTCTCTCCCAGGACAGGGATTAGTGTTACCACTCTGGGGGTCCAAAACGCTGAACCAGCTTCTCCTGGTCGTCCAGGTCTTTCTGAACTTTCTTTCTCATGTAAAATATGGGACAGTCACGGCTGCAAAAATAAAGCACAAGGTTTTAAAAGCGTGTATTGGCACACGTGCCACCAGGAGTCTAGGCTGACACTACCCTTGTCATGCGCTTTAGGATTAAATACACAAGCTAATGGTGTGGCCAAGAGGATCGTTAGGGGCTGCGGACTAAAAGAAATGAGATTAACAGGTCTCGCACATAGGATATCGCCAATGAATAACCACAGGAAACGAATAATGGCAACAAATCTAGGATGTAATAATCAGGCACACACAATAGTTCAACGCTGTTGATTTGTATGTTATAATGAGTATTATAATGTATCAGTGGCAGTAACTTGATTGTTTTTTTTCCTTTTAAGTTTTAATGCTACCCCAAACAATCCATGTTGCCATCAGAAGCACTTATATTATTCCCTTGTGTTATGCATATTATTAATTCTGCATAGTGCTTTTTTTTTTTCTTGTGCTTTCATTCAAATTTGTACACATGAACCCATCATCTTGCACTTAGTAGGGTTGCCAAATTGTATCTGGTTGTACACACAGAACATCTCACAAACTGATGACCGCAAAGCATACCAATCACAGGTACAAATCGCACCACACGATTTTCTGCATGTATCCTTCGTTCAATGTAAAATAAGAGTCACAGTGTAAACAGACTGCCCAGGTTCCCAGAGATGTATCACACGTAAACGCCAACTGAACTTTCAGTGCTATCCACAGCAAATAAATAATAAAACAGCATTCCCCTTCCTTGATATGTACCCCCCCTCTATATAGGGCTGACAGCGAAGAGAATTTATGAATGCTGTAAATTTAAAGTAGAGAAATAGAAAACAAGGCAGCCATAAAGCATTGGTAGTGTCAGCAGTGCATTCCCATTCTCATGGACCTTTGCACCGGAGCCGTATTTGGGTAATCTCTTAACGGCCGCCTGCAGGTAGCACCTGCCGTAAATGACCTGAGACCGTGGGAGACCGTTCCCCCCTGCTCCTCTATTCCACCCAGCTAGCAATCAACTCGGCAGCCGCTGGAGTGATAAGAGATCATTGGGAGACCTATCCGACACGTCCAAATGTTGAGGGCCATATTTCACCCCGCCCCTGGCAGCTGGTGAGCGGAGGATGGGAGGTGTGGTTGGATAAGCTCCAGCTTTGTTTTTCCCTTGGGAACCAGGGGGAGATTCCGGGGGAACACAGATAAAGGGGTGATATTTCGGGGGAAGGTAAAGGTGATCTAACAGGAGGATCTAGTGAATGTTCAGTTATCATCATACTCTAAATGAATTGCCAGAAACTTTACCAACTCTATCCCCCATCTCCTCCTCCTTTATCTGCTAGAAACAGATGTGATATATGCTTCTATTTATTTAACATACGCAAGGTCGGGGGTCAAGTACACAATAAAATCACAGGCTTTGTTGCTGCCAGGGACTCACGGTGCATTGCAGGTAGTCACTGGGTGACCTGTGGGTGCATTGCTCTGCAGATCTCCCAGGTTGTCAGTAGGTGACCTGTGGGTGCATTGCTCTGCAGATCTCCCAGGTTGTCAGTAGGTGACCTGTGGGTGCATTGCTCTGCAGATTTCCCAGGTTGTCAGTAGGTGACCTGTGGGTGCATTGCTCTGCAGATCTCCCAGGTTGTCAGTAGGTGACCTGTGGGTGCATTGCTCTGCAGATCTCCTAGGTTGTCAGTAGGTGACCTGTGGGTGCATTGCTCTGCAGATCTCCCAGGTAGTTAGTGGGTTCGCAACAAATGACAAAACATTTGAATGCATCATTGCTGTAGATGGGTGGGGCTACCACAGAACATCTTTAACTAAAGGATTCAGAAAGAAGCATTTTAACCCATTCACATACAAAACATCTTTTGTGTTGGCCACAAAACAGGTACCGCAACCTACAGAAAAAATACATTAAATATTCTTCTGATTCTTCACACAGTGCATGAAAAGACTTTAAGGATTAAATACCTTGTGAAACTGAATGTTTACTTCTCCACGTGAACCATCGGATGCATCTCTCATAATAGGACAAGCTTTGTGTTTAAAGCACTGAGCTCTAATATGGGGGTGTGGGAAAGGGAGATATATGTGTGTGTGTGTGTGTGTGTGTATAAGAATGTATGTATGTATGTATATTTAGGTTTGTCATATGATCATTAAGTAGTTAATACACTTATTAGAGTGTCTAGTGCTGGTTCCTACTTCATTTGGATATTTGAAGATACACACACACGCGCTTCCCTTACAGTGTCCCATTCCGTTCTGCTCACATCACCTCTCCCATACAAAGAGACCCTCACCTGGTGCACAGAACATCCTCGTGCAAGCTGCCTTGGCAGCGCTGGCACTGAGTCCAGAGACGAGAGAACTTCTCCTCCAGGCAACCAAGGTGAGAAATCTGTAAGAGGAAGAGACGGGGTAGGTACAGGAAACAGGTATATGCCGTCTGCATGTAGAACACAGGCCATGAACATCTTCATTGCAAAGAAAAGAGCGTGTGCATTGTGAGTATACGCAGAATCGATGATCCGCTCCGTAGCACAGGCCGGTTAATGTACACATCATATAAGGGAGAAGGGAAGGAGGGAAGTGAATCATAGCGCTACGCTAGTGGTATATTTGTAAAAAGTGCACATTTTATGAAATAGAAGATATACCATAATATACATGATCCAATAATAAACATTATACCATTACGAAATAGAAGATATACAATAAACATTATACGATTTACGCTATTGGTTTCTTTTTGTCTCTTTTGTGGGGTTATTTGCGGTGTTTTTTGTTGGTTTTATGTTTGTTTGATTTGGACATGAGTAGAGCTCATTAGTTATACGTTTTTCTTGTAGGTTAATGTACACAATCCTGTGCACACCACGTGTTAAACCCTGGTACAGCTCTGTAGCAAATACATGAATCTATGCTGTTCAGAAGGGTATCAAAATTAGTAATATTGTCCAGGCAGTTGTAACAAAGAAGTGGTAAGAAGAGCACATTCATTTTTAATCACACAATACGTTGTGCGTCAACAAGAAGACGACAGCAGGTATGAGAATTGTATCCCCTACACCGAACCCCAAAAGGAGAGTCAACAAGCTAATACCCATCAAACATCCACTATCCTTAAACAACTGCGCTAAAAGCAACACAGTAAATTAGACAATCCAATGCTTCCCCGGTTCGGTTACGGGCAGTGCAGGAGTGGATGTGCATTCTCCACTGCCTTTTGTTAATGAGAATGTAGCAATAACATGGGAGCCTGTGACATGTGCAGAGTAACCGACAGTATAGGGAACAGGTGATGGGCGCAAAAGAAAACATATTAGTCCTCTGGTATGAAATAAACAGATATGTGCAACACCAGCCTTAGTACGATGGCTGCTGCTTATCACAGGTACATGAATATACACCCTTACCCCCCACATCCAGCTCAGAAATGTGACTCACCTCCTTCTGGTAGAGTTCAGATTCCCGCTGCTTACAGTAATTACAAACAGCGCCTGCCATAATAAACAGAATTATCAATTATTTAATAAAAAAAAACATTACAGGAGTAGCCAGAGGAAATCAAATCCCTCCCAAGTCTCATCTCACCATGTTTACAAACAAAGTTGAAATATAACAAAATGCGTATAGGTGTCAGATGTTGGTAAAAGGCATCAATTGCCCCTATGTAACCCCTGAAAAATGCCACTGCCATCAGGGCAATTTGGCCATAACTGAAGTGCTGCGGATACAACAGGCAAATCCAGAATGGATTCCTCAACTAGAAACGCGCCACAGTTCTTACTTCTCAGCTTATATTTGCACAGACAGACAACCACCAGCAGTAAAAATGTATATTCTGTTCACATAGGTTTTGAAATGTATTTTAATTAGACAAGGGGTGCTGTCATAAACGGGTTATAGTCTAGTAAAATAAAGACACCGGGTATACATCACTGCAACAAATGCCTGACTGCGGAATATTCAAAGCAACGTGTAATGAATCATTGGGCCCTGTGCGAGCGTCGCTGTCTGCCAACTGTGCACATTTAAGTTGCAAAAAGACAAATGTTTTATGCGCTTATTTAGGACTTTAGAGTGCAGAAACCTGGCACAGTTCGGGACACATATACCAGTGGTGGGCAACCGGATATCCTTGCAAGGGCCGCACGTGCGACACTTGAGACCTCTAAATAGCCCGCACGTTCGCACTGTGGGTGGAAGCTTCTCCCGGCCCCTCCACTCAGCTGCTTAATGCCAGTTTGCTGACGAGTCCTCTCCTGCTCCTCCTCTCGCGCTGGGACGTAATGATCAGCACAGGAGAGGAGCAGGGAAGTACTTATCACACTGTCAGTAATCCACATCCGAGGCGGCAACCTTCTTGCACTAGGGAGTGAAGGAGAGCGGGGTGCTGGGGCAGGCAACTGATGGAGGCCACAGGCGATGTCCCCGCTGGCCACATGTTGTCCAACAATGACTTACACCCACCAATTTAAGAGCCCGATGCCGTTATTCCAAGCTTTCTACAGCGCATACACATAGCTGCTCAAAGCCATCTCGCCAGACATGACGCGGGAACACAGCAATGCATGTGGAATATTTAGTGACTGTGTTTGATCATGTTGAGATGCTGTGCTGCGATACATGAAAATGTGCCGTTTCTTGTGAAAATTAAATATATATATATTTTTAAATTATAAATAGCAGCTTTTAGGCACATTTGCTTGTGTGTGTTTATATTGCTGGCAGAAAACCAATACATGAATGTGTCGCCTTTGCGTAATCCAGGATGGAGACTGTTACACAAAAATACTGCTCTTTTTTGAACACAAGGCTATCTTCATCTAGTTCTGCTTTACAGTGGATTGCAGGACACGGGGCTAAATTACCCAAGAAGAGCTCTATTACTCAGCATTTTTGTGGATGTACGACCATAGCGAAGACCCCACAGTCTCCTGCGATCGTGCAGACTCGAACCGTACTACAAAATCCGCTGCAGGTTCTGATCTCCCGCAGAATATAAAACAATGCACTTTGCCACGATGCTTAAGGAAACGGAGGGACCTAGATTTAGACACACAGATCTCCACAGGAATTAAACAAGCGCAATCCCGTCTGTTTACAAACGGACACTCCTCTGGTTATTTGTTAAACAGTAATGATGTCGTTCAAAGCTTTAGTGCGCAAAACTTCCGCGTGAGCTCGTGAAGCGTGCTAATTTGCACAATTCCCTAAAATTGTAAGATTTGCTTAATGCGGAGACTAGAAATAGGTCAAACACACAATCTTTCACTCAGTCTAGCAATATTTTGCTGAAACGTTGCAAAATCCTCGTGAGAAATCGAATTTGGGACACAAAAAAAAGCTTCCATTTTTTGCCAATGTATTTGAGACCGTTTTGAGCGTTTCTAATCCATGCTGGTTCTAAGGAGGGTCCAGTATGGATTAGAAATACACAAACAGTTGCAAATTCTCAAAGATCAATATGAAAGTTGTTCATAAGTCAAATGAAAATATACTGAGCTTTTAAAACCTCTTCTTCACCTGTAAAGTAGTGATTATTATTTTGTATTACTTGTGTTTAGTGAGCAGTAAATCTTAAACAATGTGCCAATACCGATAATACATAGCACAATTCTAATTCGAGGTGTGCAAAGTGTGTACTAAATTTCACAAAATCAAGCGTATTATTTTTTTGCAACACATACCGCCGCCCCCCCCCCCCCTAAAAAACAACACAAAATGCATATGCCACAATTTTTTGTTCTTGTTGCCGCCAAGCATTAAGAATCAACATGCGCCTATATATGTGACCCGGGCTTGGCCCCGAACTCTGCTCTCCTGTAGAGATCACTGGACTGGCGTATACCAAGCATCATGCTGGCTCACATACAGCAGGTGTGGCCTACTCCAGTCCTCAACGGCCACCAACAGGCCAGCTATTGGGAATATCCTCGCTTCAGCGCAGGTGGCTCAGTCTTCGGCCCTTGAGGACTGGAGTGGGCACGCCTGACAGAGGAACGGATTAACAACGATAAGGACATTTTCCTGTATATTATTGGATTTTCTGAGCTCCCAGGTTCTCCTTTTCTTTACCTATGTTGTGAATGTAAGTTTATTATCTTGACTGTGGTAATCTGATAAAGCCAGCTGGCGGCCTTACTACTTGGCCACCTAACAGGAAATTAGTAGATGTTCCCCATATCGCCGTGTTGCTGTAATATTGCGGTGTTACCCTCCTTCTCTATTCTGTACCCCATACAAAAAAAAAACAACACTAAATAAATAAAGCCTTTTATGTACGGCCATTTTTGCTACATTCTGCTATAAACAACTTCTTCGTCTACGGAAACTTTACCGAAAATGTTGCAAAAAACTAACAAAATGGCATTTTTTTCTTGAAATGTGTTGACATTTGCACAGCTTTAATCCGAATGCTACCAATTATGTATGACTAGCTGATAAACCCGGCGTTGCCCGGAGGCAGGGAGGGGGGGCGTGAAAGGCAGGGAGGGGGGCGTGAAAGGCAGGGGGGGGGGGCCTGAAAGGCAGGGGGGGGCGTGAAAGGCGGGGGGGGGGCGTGAAAGGCAGGGGGGGGGGTGCATGAAAGGCAGTGGGGGGGTGCGTGAAAGGCAGTGGGGGGGGCGTGAAAGGCAGGGGGGGTGTGAAAGGCAGGGGGGGGGCGTGAAAGGCAGGGGGGGCGGGGGCGTGAAAGGCAGGGGGGGCGGGGGCGTGAAAGGCAGGGGGGGGGGCGGGGACGTGAAAGGCAGGGGGGGCGGGGCGTGAAAGGCAGGGGGGGCGGGGCATGAAAGGCAGGGGGGGGGGCGGCGTGAAAGGCAGGGGGGCGGGGGCGTGAAAGGCAGGGGGGCGGGGGTGTGAAAGGCAGGGGGGCGGGGGCGTGAAAGGCAGGGGGGGGCGGGGGCGTGAAAGGCAGGGGGGGGCGGGGGCGTGAAAGGCAGGGGGGGGGCGGGGGCGTGAAAGGCAGGGGGGGGCGGGGGCGTGAAAGGCAGGGGGGGGCGGGGGCGTGAAAGGCAGGGGGGGGCGGGGGCGTGAAAGGCAGGGGGGGGGCGGGGGCGTGAAAGGCAGGGGGGGCGGGGGCGTGAAAGGCAGGGGGGGCGGGGGCGTGAAAGGCGGGGTGGGGGGCGTGAAAGGCAGGGGGGTGTGAAAGCAGGGGGGCGGCGACACACACACACACACACTACAGTGTCACACACACACACAGTGACACACACACAGTGACACACAGTGTCACACAGTGTCCCACACACACACACAGTGTCCCCCACACACACACACACACACACAGTGTCACACACACACAGTGTCACACACACACAGTGTCACACACACACACACACACACACACACACACACACACACACACACACACACACGTGACACACACACGACACCTACCTCTACTTCCGGGCGCCGCCATCTTCTCACTCGGCGCCGCGAGGGAGGAAGGGGGTCCTTCCGGGCGCCGCCATCTTAGGCGCCGCGAGGCAGCTGCAGCCTGCCTGGCCACTGCCTGTTCCCCCGCCGGGGAAGGAGATGAGCGGAGCGCCGGGAGGGAGAGGTGAGCGGAGGGAGGGAGGGAGAGGTGAGCGGAGGGAGGGAGGGGTGAGCGGAGGGAGGGAGAGGTGAGCAGAGGGAGGGAGAGGTGAGCAGAGGGAGGGAGAGGTGAGGGGGAGAGGTGAGGGAGAGGTGAGCGGAGGGAGGGAGAGGTGAGCGGAGGGAGGGAGAGGTGAGCGGAGGGAGGGAGAGGTTAGTGGAGGGAGGGAGAGGTGAGCGGAGGGAGGGAGGGAGAGATGAGCGGAGCGCCGGAAGGAAGAGATGAGCGGAGCGCCGGGAGGGAGGGATGAGCGCCGGGAGGGAGGGATGAGCGGAGTGCCAGGAGGGAGAGATGAGTGCCGGGAGGGTAGAGATGAGCGCCGGGAGGGGAGATGAGCGCCGGGAGGGGAGAGATGAGCGCCGGAGAGAGAGGTGTGTGTGTGTGTGTGTGTGTGTGTGTGTGTGTGTGTGTGTGTGTGTGTGTGGCGCCGAGGGGGAAGAGAGTGGCAGTTGGGTGACGTCAGACCCACCAATCTGATTGGCCAGAGGCTGAGGACCAATCAGATTCACCGTAGATAGCACTAACCATTCAATTTTATATATATAGATTTAAAAAAACAAAAAAAACAACCAATACTGATCAATAAAGAGCCCTTTTAGACTTTTATAGTGCTATATATAGTAACTGAATATAATTAATTACAGCTCCAAATACCTTGAAAAATACATTGTGAAGTCCACAGCACGAGATGAAGTTTAAGAGGGGAAGTAGTTCTGTGTTTGTGCCTGGGGGGGATAAGGAAGGCCTTTAATCTGCCATTACTGCTCCGCGCCTGGAGGGCACATTATGGAGCGGCTGCAGACGGTGACACACGGTAATAAGCCTCGATCTGCTGGTTCCAAAGAGGATGTCTCTTATATACACCTCTGAAATAAGCTGTTCTATACATGGAACTATCCATTATTTACAAGTATAATAGTATACAAGTATAATTGTAAGTACTGTATTAATAATAATAATAATAATAATAATACAATAATAATAATAATACAGCAAGGAAAGCACAAGCTGCAGGGTTGGAGCACAAAGAACTGTATTACTACAACCACAGTTTTTCCCTCATTGTTTTGAAAATACTACACTGCCATTGGTCTACACTAACAGCGCTCCCGTTGGTCCAGACTATCTGCCATGCTATTGGCTCCCAGCACACCACGTGACCGCGTCGCCGCACGGGATGACAAAGTTCTTGTTTTCCCTGCTGGCTGACGCGCCACTGCGCTTCGTGAGTAAACAAGAGAGAACGCACTGGGGCCTGCCTGACTGAGGTTAGTGTCTGGCATGTACGCAGCCGCGCGCGCCACTGTCACCACCGTCACTTAGCCTAATGCGTACGACAGCTTCATTAAAAAGCTGCTAGGTATGGTTGTTGTACAGAGCTTTAGGCATCGGGATAAGTATGACCATAAGAATCAGCACCCGCCTGTTGGACGCCTTCTCTAAGGTTGCGTCCATGCTGCCGAAGACCGCGCAGAGGCGTGCGTGTGACGTCACCCGCGTCTAGCGGGATCGTTTTTTGGCCATGCTAGACGCGCCGCGGCGTCACTGAGCTGGTTCAACCTTATTGGGCGAACCGCTCACGTCACCTGGTCGTCGCACCGAGGAATCAGATTGAATCGATTCCTCGCGCACCGCGCCCCCCTCCTGCTGTCGCCTTAAGGCATGGACGCCGCCTAAGAACGTACACTATTATAAACTGATATGAAGGGCACATGGATGTCACTCCTTATCCCCTATGGGACTAAGCCATTAATTATACTATAGCTGCAATGATCTGCAGATACCTCAAAGGTGACTTAGTAGCCACTTAATGATTCATAAATCAGCTTGTGCGCTGTATGTCATTATCTAGGGCAGCGGTTCTCAAGCTCTGGTTCCTAAAGACTTAACTGGCGGCCCGTGAAACTACAAAAGGCTGATTTTTTAAATACAGAGGATATATATATATTTTTTAAAATAAATATTGCAAGTATGGTGGTATGTTTATGGTGATCTTCCAAATTACTATTGACAATGAACTGGTCGGCGGTATGAAAATGTTGGAGAGCCCCTTATCTAGAGATTGTAGGAATACTTCTTTTATACGGCCATGATAGACCTGAACCCCAGAAGCTTCTAAACCCCCTAGTTTACCATTATACATCCGGTGATAAATGTAGATATGAAGGTGTTTGGGTTTTTATCTAGTTTACTACAAAAGGTGTCCACACAGCAGTGGTCTTGAACTTAATCCTCTATGTGGCTCAGCCTGCCTCATATATCACCCCCGGGCTGGGAGTCTTGGCAAAGGACTAAACATCCATAAATACAACTGGAAATGGGAGAGTTTTTAAGTTAAAAGGAACAAGAAAAACGTTAGCAGTAAGAGTCAAAGTATTGAGAATTGTGGCATAAAAGGAGCAGGAATGCTGCAATAGTTACCATCCGCATGGCAAAAAATCAGCTTGGGGTATCGCCATGATAAAATGAGTGCAAATCACGGAAGGACTTTTTCATACAGAGCTTTTTTCCAGTACCAACCGATGGAATTAAAAAGTGCTCATTTACTGACGAGTAAAGCACAGGAGCCACGGGGTTTTCTCATATTGCGCAGTTGCCGCTTTCCTCTGGACGGCCAAGAGGTTGAGTAAAAGTGGGACACAACATTTATCAAGAAGGAGGAACTTTCTTCAGCCCTGACAAGAAATTGCACACAGTGTTGGGGAAACAGACACCCACGCGGCGATGCTGCTTCTGGGACAACACAGTGATGCTAAAAATGAGTTCCCCTACATTTAGAACACATTACATTGCAGATTCACCATAAAGCCGCTTACACAAATGGCTGGAGAGTCACTTAAGTAGGCTGCAGACCGAGGCGAGAGGTGTTATATATCTCCCAGCATCAACACAGCGAAGTCGTAAAAAGGATTTTTAAGAACCGTTCACGCCGACGAGGATCTGTGACTACGCTCAAGCGGTGAAACCACCTCTAAATCAGGGGTGGCAAACTCCAGTCCTCAAGGGCCACCAGCAGGGCACGTTTTATGGCTATCCCTGCTTCAGCACAGGTGGTTCAATCAGTGGCCCTTGAGGACTGCAGTTGGCCACCCCTGCTCTAAATAATACATGTTACTCCAATTACTGTGAAGGACAGAACCACTCATTTTGTTAACCCAATATATTTCTAACAGCTGCCAATGCACCCCAAGCTTTTTGGGTGGTGCTAGGAGCAGGCGGCACACATTGGAATGCAGAGGTCAGGCCAAACGCGAGTGCCTCAACACAGCCCAGTGAACAGCAGCAAATAAAAAAATGAAAAAGTCCCTGGCACGTTCCAGGGCAGGTGGTCTGCGAAGGTCACACAAGGCACCAGCTAGTTTAACAAAAACTCCACTGTGAGCTAAACTTCCTCAAAAGAGGCATTCCAGGAGGCAACCGTGTTCTCACCGTCACAAAGGCCACTTACAATAAACATCCACTGAACCTAGATTCCACCACACAGTGATGTCTAAAAAAAATAACTACAATGTCTAAGTAGAAAGCGCTGGAAATGGATGGTTGGCTCCCGGCAATGTTTGGGACAAACTCCGGTGTCAAGAGCCACCTTTCCCGGTCACTGCTCCCCGCCACTTACCGTCGTGATTAAGCATGGCTTTGCATCCAATGCAGGTGCTGCGTTTCTTGGCGAATGCCATAAGACCTCCGACCTTGGACGTTAGCACCGTCTTGCAGCGTGTGTGCTCCCCCTCTGAAAAGGAGATAACATACACAGGTCACTGTAGCCCATCTTCTTTCCATCTCTTGGCAGTAGTCACCGCGGCCAGCCCATGTCACCTTAAATCACACCTTCCTTTATGAACCTGCCACTATCTATCCTTGTTCCTCTGGGCCCAGGCTCAGCTTACAGCCTCCCTCTCCATTCATAACATTCCTTCAACTCCCTATCATTTCCCAGTTATTGTCTCCCCTTCCCCATTCACCCCATTATTTAAACAAAGAACAGCTGGCACCCACTGAGTCTAGGAAGAAAAATGGTAGGGAGAAGTGACTCAGTGAGTGAAGACACTGCAAACAATGACAGTTTGAATCAGCAGACCCTGGTTACATTCCCATTGGCAAGTCACTCTACGACCACCGTTTGGGGGGCAACTTCAATTTAATTTGTATCCCCCTCTATACAATATCAATGAGTTCCCTCAAATGCTGGACAGAATAGGCCTATGGTACTCGGGTTTCTCTTGCATAACCTGCAATGCCCAGTGTGTAGGTTCCAGTCAATACTTACTCAGCAGTACACTCTCTGCTTTGGTTTCTCCCAGGATGGGCTCGAAAATCCTGAGCAGAGGTTTTGCCAACTGCTGCTCCAGATAGTACTGAGTGTCAATGGGGATGTTATTCTCAAGTACATAGATGGGGTCCTGCAGAGAAACAAGCAGAGTCCCCTTAATCACCCAAGCTTGTATCACAACCAGTATTCTGCTGGGCATACGGAGTGTAAACAAACAAAACAGCTTGAAATGTTAAATTAAAGTTTTCAGGGAGTTTCAGGTCCTTTCTGTAGGCATATCAGAAGAGATATTGTTCTAAAAGCTTTTATCTTTAAGCACCAAGTACTCAAAGATATGACATCTAAATTACCCATTGTTGGTATGATCTATTGAAAATCCTTTTTTTCTGCTAGCTAAAACATACAGGCACTTTAGGTAGTTCCTCCAGGATAGGGGGAACAATAGACACAACAGGGTCTGTGCCTCACATTGACTCAGCTTTATGAATAGGTAGATTGCAGAAGTTGGACAGAAGACAGCAGTCCCCGGTGAGAGGGAACCACTTTCCCTGCCAGACCAGCCTCTGAAAAAGCAAAAAGCAGAAGTGCAACCTGTCTCTAAACTCACTCTCTCCGAAGGTGCACCTGAGGCCTGCAGGTGTGTATCATCCCACCATGAGAGGGTTTAGTGGGGCTTCCTCTCCTTTCTCTTTTACCGCAAACATTAGAAAGAGAGGTATATAGAGCTATATAGATAGAGATATAGTGACATATATATATATATATATATACACACACATATATACATACACACAAACATATATACACACACACACACACACACACACACACACACACACACAATGCAAATGTCAGTAAAGCACAAAGCTAAAGAAGAAAAAAAAACAGGACAGGCACGTTTTAGCTCCCAGCGGAGTAGGGTGATCTTGATAAAGGCTCTGAGACGAAACATAGAGAATAAATGTTACATCTCAGCCCTAATTTCTCGCTATGCACCATCCCGACTCTTGCGTTCTGCTCAAGGATGTCTTCTTTCTACCCCCTTTTTATCTAAAGCCCTCTCCCGCCTTAAACCTTTTTCACTGACTGCCCCTCACCTCTGGAATGCCCTTCCCCTCAGTACCCGACTAGCACCCTCTCTATCCACCTTTAAGACCCACCTAAAGACACACTTGCTTAAAGAAGCATATGAATAGCACTGTGAACATTCTGAACACATGATACATAAAGCTTGGCCCCCTGCAGACGCACTTACCAGAACTCCCTCCTACTGTCTCTGTACGTTCTCCCTACCTACCAATTAGATTGTAAGCTCCTCGGGGCAGGGACTCTTCTTCCTTAATGTTACTTTTATGTCTGAAGCACTTATTCCCATGATCTGTTATTTATATTATCTCTTATTTATTCGATTACCACATGTATTACTACTGTGAAGCGCTATGTACATTAATGGCGCTATATAAATAAAGACATACAATACAATACAATACATGCATTGGCGTGCCTGTCCAGTTTTTTCTATATACAGTATACATACACAATATGTATGCATATGTGTATGTATACACATAACACACACATATTGATGAAGGCCTTCCCATCCTATGTGGTTTTCTGTGCCCTGCCACTGGCCATGAGACATCCATCCAATGTGATTGTTTCATAGTTTTATTACCCTTCCCACACCTTGGTTAGGGACAGGGCACAAGTGCAGCATATCCGGGTGCCCATTTTCTTTGTTAAAAGCACTGTTACAGCCTCAGCGCGAAGAAGACATTATGCAAATAAGAGGAGAGCATCTGGAGGGTGGCTGACGATGTGGTGGTGGGGGAATGAGCGGCTCAGTCCTGTGATCAGTAACTCTGCCCTTCATAACATCCTGTATCCCTGTAAGCATTGGTCTCACATTCACACTCAATGTCCCCCTCCGCAAACTCAGGCACTATTATCAAAGCACAAACACAGCAGCAGCTTCTCAGATTCATAAACAGACATACAGTGCAATATTATTACCAGATCTTGGTGAATTTCGGCACTGTCACGTGTACGCATGCATGCACGCACGCACGCACGCACGCACGCACACTAATTGTCTCAACTAATGGTGCCAGTGCAAACAAAACAAACAAAAAACTCTGCACTGCAAGTACAGACACTGCAACCCGTGACCAGATCTTTGCACATGTGGTTTCTTACAGCATGTTATCTGAAGAAATGCGACTACTTTGCATAAAGGCACTGCACTTACATTTTGTACATATTTATCAATGGCTGCACATAGCATCCTCTCCAACCTGTGCACTACCCTGCAACCCAAACCTTCCGTTTTCCAAGCCTTGTGCACAAAGTTAGTGTCTCGTTGGCGCCCCGCGCCCCGTCATGCTCTGCACCAGCACGAAAGCAGCGCTCACCTCAGACTTCATATATGCAGCTGCTCCTTTTGCAGCTCCGATGATCACGTAGGGGACCCGGTCTCCCAGATTGGGAGCACTGCCTGGATCTCGCTTTCTCATCCTGCGCACAAAGAGAAGTCAAAGGAGGGAGCGCAAAAACAAAAACGAGAGAGAAACATGTCGCAGCCATCTAGGACATCCAGTCCATCTTCATTAAATCAAACATTTTCTTATATTTCTATTTTGTCGGTGTTTGTATATGTTATTCAATAATCTATATATATGTATAATATAATGTTTATATTGTTTTGTAGTGTATTATATTGTTATGTTCGATGTTACAAAAATACGATTAGTAAAGAATTAAAAAAAAAAATCAAACATTTTCTACGTCCCAATAATCAACTATCTTCATTGTGCCATCTTGTGCTTAGCAACCTTCATGGGCAATATATTGGGCGTTAGTTTACCATGCACTAATACACCCAAAGCTAAAACAAGTCATATGGACTCCAAGAGGGGGAACCGTAAATCACCCAACCTCAGGGGTGCCTTATTGCCATTTTAGTCGTATGTGAAAATAGGATAAAGTACCAATTTGTGACTGTAGAAGTGTGGTTTTTTTTTAAATTGATTTTTTAAATCTCCCTTTGCCCAGGTACCACGTTTTGGGACATTTTTTGGCATTTAGCAGTTAAATTCCTGTTCTTTGGAGTAAAAGACAATGGATTAAAGTCTTCATCCTCTGAGCCAATGTCCTTATCGCCATCCTACGGCGAGACATTGAACGCAGCTTTGGTATTTCATAACTTGGAGCAATACACACACAAAAAAAAAAGAAGAAAACCACAACCAAATATTCCTCTGTTTCAAAGAAACAGTTCACAGTGCTCTGCATGGCGGACTGGTGCTCTGCATGGCGGACTGGTGCTCTGCATGGCAGACTGGTGCTCTGCATGGCGGACTGGTGCTCTGCATGGCGGACTGGTGCTCTGCATGGCGGACTGGTGCTATGCATGGCGGACTGGTGCTCTGCATGGCGGACTGGTGCTCTGCATGGCGGACTGGTGCTCTGCATGGCGAACTGGTGCTCTGCATGGCGGACTGGTGCTCTGCATGGCGGACTGGTGCTCTTTGCATGGCGGACTGGTGCTCTTTGCATGGCGGACTGGTGCTCTTTGCATGGCGGACTGGTGCTCTTTGCATGGCGGACTGGTGCTCTTTGCATGGCGCTACTGGTGCTCTTTGCATGGCGGACTGGTGCTTTTTGCATGGCGGACTGGTGCTTTGTGCATGGCGGACTGGTGCTTTGTGCATGGCGGACTGGTGCTTTGTGCATGGCGGACTGGTGCTTTGTGCATGGCGGACTGGTGCTTTGTGCATGGCGGACTGGTGCTTTGTGCATGGCGGACTGGTGCTTTGTGCATGGCGGACTGGTGCTTTTTGCATGGCGGACTGGTGCTTTAAGTGAACAATAATGATGTCTGAATAACTGGTTGCATCTGAGTCACTAGTTCAATATTGCTGGTGATAAGAAAGGAGAGTGGGGGAGTGGAACAGCTTGGAAACCATGACGCAAGCCGCGAAAGACCCAGCTCCGCATCACTCGCTCAGTCTCTCATATGCAACCGAGCATCTGAGAGCTGCACACGGATACCCAGGGGAATCCATCACTTCACTCTTCTACACCGAGCCAGTGGAGCACGAAGCGTCAGGGTTATGAAGCCCCCACCCACACAGAACAACAAAGGTGGGTGGGAGAGGAAAGGTGCTCAAGGTACTTGCCATACCGCAGAAGGGGAGGGTGCGGGGGGGCGACACCTGGCCAGCGAGCGCTGAGGCCTGTCAGTTCAGCTGTGTGTAAAAGAACGCGATGCACAGGAAGGACAAGAGTCTCCCCAAGGTTTGGGTGGGGAGGCACCGCTCAACTGCAGGTCAAAATTACTTCAATCCTACAAGACAGGGAGGAGGCGGCGAGTGTGTGTATGAAATATATGTGGCAACGTACATTACTTAAACCCAGGTTTGAAGAAAGGATGATACAGCACACGAGTCTTCAGTGAAAAATATATATATTTATAGTCCAAGAGAAACAGCAACATTTCGTTCCTATGCAACGTCCTACGTTCTTCAGGACAAAAAGGACCAAAACGTTGCCATTTCTCTTGGGAATGCAAACATATATACATCTGTGATAGCCAACTCCAGTCCTCAACGGGTCAGGGTTTCATGATATCCCTGCTTCAGCACAGGTGGCTAAACCAGTGGCTCGGTCAAAGACTACATATCAAGTCAAAGACTGAGCCACTGATTGAGCCACCTATGCTGAAGCAGGGATATCCTGAAACCCTGACCGGTTGGTAGGTCTTGAGGACTGGAGTTGGCCACCCCTCGATATATTTTTCGCTGAAGACTCGTGTGCTGTATCCTCCTTTCTTCAAACCTGGGTTTGTATGTTGTAACTTACGGAGTTTGTTATTCAATGTAGTTTTTGCCGCTAGTAAGCTTGTCCCATTTCACAAGTAGGCTTGCCAGTTTGGGATCCCTACTTTGCATTGCTTATTGCGCAGTGAGAGCCGCTTCTAAGAGAGCCCCACGAAGACTAAAAATTAACTTCACAACAAGTGCTCCGGGATTTTACAATGAAGTATCTATGTGAAAACTTCAGATGAACTGCAACTTTAAGAGCACTCAGAACTCAACTAAGTGGGAAAATCTGCTGAGTTCAAAGAAACCGAGGCAATAAGTTGAGCAAGGACCATCCGGGCGCTAAGACTTACAGGAAGTCCATGCAATTTTTATCTCAGGCATTGCAATGTCTCTTTCCACACAGTCCTTCCCCCACCTCCTCCTTCCACAACAACAGACGGTTACAGACACAGCTGCTACCATGGGTGGGACAAGCTATTTCTGCGTTTCCCCTCAGTCACAGATCAGTGCTTGCAGGCCTGGCCGAGGTTAAAAGCAGCCCTGCTTTGTGGTGGGGTAAAAGTGCACTTGCAATCTGAGGGCTTCATAAAGCCTTTCAGCCGGACTCCATGATGAGAGATTATCCAATGGCAGATGTTTCTCCCCAACAGTACTGTAGCGCCATGTATTGCATGCTCTTTGGTTTGGATGGGGTGGAAATATTGCCCCTCAAATTCACAAGACCGCTACATAAGCGCTCTTCAGATAAACAGTAGGGCGCACACTGGTATGTAGCGACTGTACATGGGAGAGGAAAGCACTACCTTGCATACAGCAGATAATGTTTTACGGGGGATGGCACAGGAGCTCCATAACCCCCAACTAGCACATGATGGGGCTTTGTGTATAAGAGGGCTTCATACAATAAAAAAACCAGAAGCATATGCAGCTATTGACGGAGAGCACCCACTCACTCCCTGGCTCCATCCTACCTCTCTGCCAGCTCCACGTGAGCCTGCTTCGCCGCGTACTCATCAGCGCTCCGAGTCAGCTCCTTTGTGATCACCAGCTGAGAGATGTCTATCCGATTACACAGCAAATCGGATATCACGTCTTTAGCATGTTCCACGGCTCCCAGGGGATCCCTAAAACACATTGGCACCAGTAAAAAGGAGCGGGCAGACATCCTCTGGCACCAACAATAATGATACATATATTTTTTTTTCTTATATTGCGCTGACAATGTACAAATCGTTGTCCGTAGCGGGAAAGATTAGTACCTGCCCCCAAGATCTCACACTCTAATGCTGGTGGCTATGGGGCACAGAGACACAGGGGCTTGTGTAAGGTCACAGAGAGAGTTGACACCGCCTTTGAAGCGGGTGACCCCGGTTTGAATCCCATTACTCTTTCCACCTACTCCTTCAGCCCACGGTGAGATCTGATTCTTCCCCTGCCAGCAATCACTCGGGGAGCTGGCTGCCGTGCCCCAATACCTGTCAATTAGGAGCTTCTGCAGACAGGTGTTGATCAGATTGGCCACTAGTGGGCAGTTGTCCCGTCGTACAGTCTCTATTCCCTTGCAGTCCATCTTCTCGTGGGTGTTGGCGCTGGACGAGAAGTAGAGTCCGGCATATCGCTTCTTGTTGATCAGCAGGTAGGGAAAATACACCTGAAACCAAGACAGAAGTTTCTATCCTAAAAGGCCAGCTGGAAAACAGGAGGAAAGTAGAAAAAGTGGAGACAAAGGGAGAGGAAAGTGCAAGTAATATGAGAAGACAGGGAGTGAAGTAGCATTGACCCCAGCGATCTGTGTCAAAGGCTAAAGGCTGAGGCCCCAGTACCTCCGCTGCACGCACGCCCGCGAGACTGGCGGCGCGTGCAGCCGATTCCCCGGACTGCAGGGAGCTGCAGACAAAAAGACCGGGGGGGAGGGGGGCGTGGCGAGGGAGTGACGGGGTGCGGCCATGACGTCACCCGGCAGGTTCGCCCTCATTGGCTGAACCGCCGGGGGCGTGGCTTAGCGCTCCGTAGCGGGTCCTGCTCTCAATTCTATTGAGAGCAGGAGCAACTCGCGCCACAGCGCTGCGGCCCCCCCTCGCAGCGGGCCCGGCGCCATTGAGGGGAGGGCTCTCGTGCGTGCAGCGTCCGCCACAGCTGGCGCTGCAGTAGCCAGCGGGGACCAGCCCTTGCAGTGCGCGATCTTCAATGTGTTGTGCTACGAGAACCTTCCTTCGTGCACAACAAATGCTTCATTCCCAATCATGGGATTTAGAAGTGCTTAAAAAAGGTACCAGAGTGCCACCTTTATCGACATGAAACCAGGCCAAGAAAGAAAAGGCTTCATGATTTCATGGCTCTGGGCCTGCTCGTTTCATAGTACTTTATTCTGTGCCCATAAATCCAGGATTCACCAGAGCGCTGAGACCAACACAGAAGTGGCCAACTCCAATCCTCAAGGGCCACCAACAGGTCATGTTTGAAGGATATCCCTGCTTCAGCACAGGTGGCTCAATCAACGACCGAGGACCCTGTGCTGAAGCAGGGATATCCTTAACATCTGACCTGTTGGTGGCCGTTGAGGACTGGAGTTGGCCATCCCTGCTCTAACAAATAGTTCTAAAATCGCTTGACAACTTATCCGAGTGCTGTTGCTGTAAGGTACAAACCTTTTCAAACTCCAGCTTTATGGGAGGGGTGAAGTGACTGGACACCCACTCCGCTGCCTCTCTTCCTATCTCCATGGCCTCGGACACGGTCTTCACACCAAGTTTGCACATTACGGAGTCGGTGTCTCCATAAATCACCTGCAAGAAATCACGAGGAAAGTAACGAGAGACGTCTGGTATGGGGATATCACAAAGCAGAGCACATGCCTGAAAAAGGACAAGAGACTGAAGCAATGCAGTGTCCGACCATCCCTAGTGGAGACGTTAGCACCCTCTTACCTTGGCATCTCCCTTGTACCCATTGGCGAGGGTGTACTTGGACTCCACAAGCTGCTTGGTTTTTTCAATCATTTGTCTCCCAAAGCCAGTGACGCTCTACAAGAGGAGCAGGAAATGTTAGTGGATTATACACATAGTGGGATCCATAACGTAGTAACCGCCCAGTTGTTCCCACTACAATGCACATTAAGCAGCTGCCTTCTGTATAATGCACACTATGGTGGGCAAGGCATACATGAAACATGAAAGGCCCCCTTTATGTTCCCCATTGAATAGTGCTCCTAAAAGATACTACATTTACATGTAACAGGTTCCACACAGCTTCTCTCTACTGCCCATCACTCATTATCCCAGGGAGACGCCATGGGCCATATTTACTAAGCGATGCTATGTCAGAAGATATTTTCCAGTGCTGAAAAAAACACCTTACGGCCCATAGGGTGTAAAGTGTTTTCTGACACTTGAAGGTGTCTTATGGCATAGCACCGCTTAAAAAATATGGCCCTAATGGAAAATTAATATGTAAACACTTTTGGTGTGTGTTGCACACCGGATTTTCGCTACATAACATGAAACTGCGTATCCACGTCAGTGAACTTTAATCGACAGCCCAGACACTACTGGAAAAGTCACTCGATTCTCTTCTTATGAAGCTACCAACTCTTCAAAAGAATCAAATATAGGCGTTTGATACAACCAACACAAAATAAACATCTAACAACTGACCAGACGGCAGTTTTAGAAAACAGATTACATTTACGATACGATAAATAAATCGGCGTAAATAAAAATATGTGGCAGAAAAAGCATGCATCCACACTCCTAGTTGGCATTCAAGCCCAGGTTCCTATTATGAATGATATATATATATATATATTAGTATATCTCAATCTACCTATGCCAAAGGTTGGGAACCTTTTGCATGAAATAAATACAAGAATAAAGAAGGGAAGGAGAGCATTTGAAAGAAAGAAAATAATCTTGCAAGAGAACCTGCCACTGTGCCTGAAAAGGAACGTTTTCGACCAGTATATTCTGCCCGTCTATGGATGTGAAACTTGGACCCTAAATGTGAAGACAATTAAAACGCTTCAGACGACTCAAAGAAGTATGGAGAGATGCATGCTGGGTATTACCCAGAGACATGAAAAAGAACGATATCACAAGAAGAAATTATCATTGTTGGACAAAGATGATACTCAACTGGATTCCAAGGAATATCAAAAGCCCAATACAATGACCAATAGCAAGGTGGGAGGATGAAATCAGAAAGTGTGTTGGCGCAATGTAGAGAAGCTTGAAGATCATTGGGGAGGTCTTCATCAAGCAGTGGACGAACAAGGGCTGAAGATGATCGATTATTTATAGATCACAGATTATAATGAAGAAATCTAGGAACAATACTTACCAAATACCACAAATTAAAAACAGAGGGAGGCTTTTTTACATGTACCACTATCAGCTGAAAACCTTAAAATGCTATCATTGTATACAATGCGGAATATGGAAGCTAACAATGTCGTTATGCTATTAAGCAACATGGAAAAATAAAACATCATTGGGGAACGGTACCAACGGGGGTGCTAAAACCCACTGCAAACCCTCATGTAGTCCAACTCCGTCCAAACACCAGTGGTGAAAACACGTTATTTACGTAGGTAACAGGACAATATCAATATGGCAGACGTAGGAAGAGTCTGGTTGTTAGTCACTGCTACTTTCAACAATATTATGAAGTAGTACAATTTGCATATTGCGCTTGGAGGCAGAGAGGTATTTGTTTTTTTACCGTACAGTGCAGCATATCTATTCTCACCCCATCGCCCACTTCAAGGCTGGGATACTGTTAACACAAGACATACAAGCTCCCAGGCTTTTAAAACATTTAATAGATGGCAAATCGTGAGGCAGACACAGTAGCAAAATAAGAAAAATACAGATTGCCCGATGGAAGAATAGTGCAATACCTTTATTTTACTTTTTACCAGAAACGGACATTTAGAAGTACCTTTAAATAAAACAAAGTTTACAAACATGGCGAGTGGAGACTTGGGAAGGGTTTCATGGTCTCAGACCAGCTCCCTTTTGTCAGATGTCACTGTGTGTTCAACAAGAGGTTTGCCAACACAAAACCCCTCTGTCACCCACCCCTAATCTCTCCTCGCACGGCTAAGGCCCCGCTGCACGCGTGCAGCCGAATTCCCCGGTCTGCAGTGAGCTGCAGGGGAAAAGACAGGGGGGAACGTGTCGGGGGCACGGCCATGACATCACCCGGCAGGTGCACCCTCATTGGCTGAACCGCCGGGGGGCGTGGCCTAGCGCAGCGGTGCGCAAAGTGGGGGGCGCGACCCCCAGGGGGGGCAGGAGATTGTGCTGGGGGGGCGCGGGCAGTTGCAGAGGCCCCGCACTCTTCCCCCAGGCATTTAAATTAAATGCAAGGGGATCGGGTGAGGCCCCTGCAACTGTTTACTTACCGGGATTCAGCCGTCTCTGTTGCATCGCCATGGCAACGCGGCGTCAATAGACGCCGCGGCACCATGTGACCTGACGTCACACGCCCACGCAGCGTCATCTGACGTGAAGGAAGGTAGGCAGGGGGGCGCGAGAGCCGGCGGCAGAGTGACAGGGGGGCGCAGCACAAAAAGTTTGCGCTCCCCTGGCCTAGCGCACCGTCGCCCGTGTCCATCTCAATTTTCGGGTCTGGAAGAAAAACTTGCTGCGCAGCGCGGCGCCCCCCCCCCTCGCAGCGGGCCCAGCCCCATTGAGAGGCGGCTCTTGTCCCCGCAGCGCCCGCCATACCGAGCGCTGCAGTAGTCAGTGGGGACTAAGCCTAAGGCTCAAGAAAACACTTGATTAACGAGCTTTCCTACACATAGGCCCCTATAAAATGTCATTGTAAATCATTTCCAAAGAAACAGAGGCAGACAGATATTTGCAAGTTGCATGGTTACGTTTACTAAAAAAGCCAAATAGACTGCTAAATGGTAAAAAAAAAAAAAAAAGCTCGTCTTTTGGCCGCCTACATTGCCTCCATTCTACACCTAAAGGGTTAAAGCGCACAGACAGGGGCCAACTCAAGAAAAGAAGCAGAGGAACAGGAAAGCGAGAGACTGTAGCAGCTGGTGTCATTTCCATGTGTTGGGTAGACTGTAATACCACAGCACAAGTGACACATCCATTTACCAGTCTGTTCCCCATAGCACCCGGCCATGTCTCCTGCATGTGTTGGCTTATATAGTTGGAGGAAGGGTTCCCCAGAGCACATTTTGCAGAGCTGGACAAAGTCTTAATATAACAGGAAGCCACTAGCTTGACAGGAAACCTTTCTGGTATTCCACACGCCAGGCCGCTAAACCGGAGTGATTGAGGGAGATCTGCTGACTGCAAAGATTTAAAAAAAAAATAAAAGGAAGCGTGAGAGCAATGATGATGGGGACGATATGCGAACAAGCTTGGGGTGAGGGAAAGAGAGAAAGTGTAGAAAGGTTTCCAACTTTTTTTTTGGTTAAGGAATCCTATCATTATATTGTGAAAGTCTGCTGAACCCCAACCCTCTCTAATAGCGCGTCTAAGATCAGATGTATTGTAAGGAACCCCAACCCTCTCTTATAGAGTGTATGAGATCAGATGAATTGTAAGGAACCCCAACCCTCTCTAATAGCGCGTCTGGGATCAGATGCATTGTAAATTCTTCTGTATTTAGTACAATTTTCAAATGACCTGGTTGAAAAACACTGGTGTAGAGAAGAGCGAGGGAAAAAGGGAACGCAAGAGTGTAAGTTCCTTGGGACAGGGACCTCCTTCCTAATGTCTCCGTTATTCTCAATATATATGCAGTCTTGTCACACAATGCTATTGTCCTCACTTCCACATTGTACTGCGCTGCGGAAAATGATAGTACCGTACAAATAAATAGATCATTATAATAGAGAGGGGGCGAGCACGTTCGAGGGAAGAAGGAGACACACCATGAGGCAAGAGAGTGAACGCATAAAAAGGGATGGAAACGAAAAATAAAATACAGAAATCAAAGCAGCAATGTATTTATATAGTGTCATAGTCCAGGGGCATTTACACAGCCCCCTATGAAATGGGATCCTTGAGCACATTGTTCGATTATTACCTCAATACCCTCCAGAAACCCAGAAAGCAGCATGTATGGACAAAGGGGCTTATGCAAATCCACTAACAGCAGAGATCGCAGGAATAAACAAAGCAGCAGCAAGCAGGTTTGCACTTAGGATCGTGAACAATTTCCATGGGGCAATGTTAAGCAAGACAGCAGGCCAGCCCCCAAGTTCCTGTTTTGTTGACACACACACACTCCAAAAGTACATGTGCTTGCACTAGATAAGAAGGCTTCATGCAACCCCCCTGCAGGGACACCAAGGGGCGAAGGCGGCCTGCTCTTCTCTGTTGCAATACACCCGGGAGGATATGTGCTCAACATTCGCTTTTCCTCCTCGCGTTTTGAAACCATGGTTTTAGCCACCCATCTGGGTGCGGCCATTAAACTCACTCTGCCGGTGACAGAGAGGCTCACCAGCCAAAATAATGCAGGGCAAGTGTCAGACAACAGGCCCGTGTGTTTCAAGGCAACAGTGCATGCAAAAACAAATACCGCAATACATGCATGAATGAAAAAATCCAGTTGGAATCAATAGGATTGTTATTTGATGCATCTACAACTGTGCAACTACAAATATATCACACTGGGGGTGTCTCCTTCCATAGGCAAAAATGGGTCCTGATGCATTGGGATCTACTCAGCCACTTGTCCTCTGACTGCTTGAGGAGGACATCCCAATACTGCAGCACCAGGCAGCGTATTAGTTGGAGGTTAAGGGGGATCCTTTCTTAAGGCAAATAAGGTCTTTCCTAATACACATCACCTGAATGACCAATAATAATGTACTATAAAAAGGTAAAAGTCAATGACACGCAATCATCAGCTTACAAACGTCCCACCACTGCCTGCCTAAGGATCTATTGAAGGCTATAGGAATTTAATGTTAGCAACAAAGCAGCAGGTTTTAAAATGAAAACAGTCGGAAAAGAGCAAGAAGACCTCTCTTCAAGTTTTAAAATAAAAAAACAGAAACAAACAGCAATCGCTGCAGAATGTTGCTTTATGTTGAACCGGTAGCATTTTTGCATTAAAACCCATACATGTTAAAACAACAGAAACCAACATGTCCCAAAGCCTAGGGTGCAGTAAAGAGACCCTACCCCGTCATGTGCCAAACCCATCCCCACAGAGTCACACATACAAAGCCTTCCTGCCTTCAGCTAAGAGGAAGCAGTGGGTATGAGAACCTGCACCTATGTTTACACGAGATCTGAAGGAACAGACTATGGAAAATCCAGGAAATAAACTGATTTAGTGCTGGCTTCAAAAGTCCCCATCACATGCATGACCACCCCCTGAATATTGCAGCTGCATGTGGGTGCGGTCATTCACATGACATTCAATCTGAACTGTGCCAGGCACAACACTACTAATATCTTTGCTAATGGAAGGACCTGCAACACAAGAAGTTAAAGAGCAGGGAGAGGGCAGAGAGCATGGGCGTCTCACCTGTGAGATTTCCAGACAGGGCAGTTTGCCCACCTGCGCTCCTGTAAACCCGTACACAGAATTTGCGCTCACTTTGAGAGCCAGTTGACGGCCATCCAACACCTTCTGTTTAAAGGGATCGGTCTCATTCTTTAGCTCTGCTTTTGCCCTGCACACAGAGTGAGCAACAAAACAAAGGGAGTAGATGTTTCTTCTGGGGGTCCATGATGTGCCATAGTGCCTCATTATGCCTCATTATGGACTAAATAAAGAAGCAGTCTAATTACAGGAAACCAAAAGGTACAAGCCATACAATAACTTTGTCCTACTTTGACATTATGTAATGAGCATTTCATTAAATAATTAATACAGATATATATTTTTAAAGTCAACACATCAAGAAGAGACCTGCGAGATTTCAAAAAGCAGCTACAGCATATACAGCTCAATCCCCTTATAATGCTGTGCTTGGGGTCCAAAGAATCACACCGCGTTATAAGCGGATCGTGTTAGAAATAATGTACAACTGTATGCATTGTACAATAAAGTATTTAAGATACCAATAATCGTGTTGTAAAGTATTCATAAATACAAAAATTGGGAGCCACGCTTGCATCGCGTTATAAGCGGATTCGCTTTGTAACGGATCACGTTATAACGGGGTTGAGCAATAATTCTATAACCAACTGGTTCATTTAAAGGTATCCCAACCTACACTGATTCTGGAGAGGAAACAACAAACATGTATTTGTAATCCACTGGTGTGGCTTACATCCTAAAACAAAACAAGCAACATAGAAAAATGATTAACACTTAAATAATTAATCTTTTCTCAGAATGTTTTGTTGGGTGTTATATAAACAAAAGGGGACATCATTTACAAATCGCTGTACAAAGAGGAAGAATTCTATGAGGAAATCAATACTGCTATAACTAATTTGTTTACATTTGGAACATGTTCTAATAAACTGAGCCTCATTATAGATACAGCGTTCCCAGATATCTTTCTATTCCCACTTTCAGACAAGAGTTCAGTAGCAGGGGGAAACCCTGCTACTCTCCAGCCACCCTTTCTTTCCCCTTCATTTTTCTCACCGCTTGCGGGCAGACAGCAGGTTTTCCAGGATCTCGGGCAGCAGCCCCTTCCGAACGGACATCTTCACAAAGCTATCGCCAGTTGGGGTCTTGATGAAGTCTTCAGAATTGAGGCTACACAATGGGAGAGGACACAAAGTGTAAACAGAAAAAAATGCTGTGTGGGACTAGCGGCAAGGGAACAGGTGTTAGGAAACAGTAACATGGAAAGAATAAGTATCCCTCCTGCTGGTCTGAAAGGTGTGTGGTTTTAGAAGGTCACATCTCCTTAGATTTATGCACGTCACACACACACACACACACACACACACACACACACACACACACACACACACACACACACACACACACACACACACACACACACACACACACACACACACACACACACACACACACACACACACACACACACACACACACACACACACACACACACACACTAAAGTTTGTACCCAGGAAGATACTGAACCCCAAGAGCTTTCAATTAAAAACTTTCTAACAAGGAACTGGGGTAATATATACACTGCTAATCTCCATCTATATATACACCCACTGCTAATCTCCATCTATATATACTCCCACTGCTAATCGCCATCTATAGATACACCTACTGTAATGCTAATATCCATCTATATATACACCTAATGCTAATCGCCACCTATATATATACACTCACTGTTAATCTCCATCTATTGGCCAGCCTTCCTGCCTCTCACCTGTCTCCCCTACAATCTATCCTAAATGCTGCTGCCAGAATCACTCTACTCTTTCCAAGATCTGTCTCAGCATCTCCCCTCATGAAATCCCTCTCCTGGCTTCCAATCAAATCCCGCATCTCACACTCCATTCTTCTCCTCACTTTTAAAGCTTTACACTCTTCTGCCCCTCCTTACATCTCAGCCCTAATTTCTCGCTATGCACCATCTCGACTCTTGCGTTCTGCTCAAGGATGTCTTCTTTCTACCCCCTTTGTATCTAAAGCACTCTCCCGCCTTAAACCTTTTTCACTGACTGCCCCACACCTCTGGAATGCCCTTCCCCTCAGTACCCGACTAGCACCCTCTCTATCCACCTTTAAGACCGACCTTAAGACACACTTGCTTAAAGAAGCATACGAATAGCACTGTGAACATTCTGAACACATGATACATAAAGCTTGGCCCCCTGCAGACGCACTTACCAGAACTCCCTCCTACTGTCTCTGTACGTTCTCCCTACCTACCAATTAGATTGTAAGCTCCTCGGGGCAGGGACTCCTCTTCCTTAATGTTATGTTTATGTCTAAAGCACTTATTCCCATGATCTGTTATTTATTCGATTACCACATGTATTACTACTGTGAAGCGCTATGTACATTAATGGCGCTATATAAATAAAGACATACAATACAATATAATCTATATATACACATAATGCTAATCTCCAACTATATATACACCTAATGCTAATCTCCATCAATATATACACCTAATGCTAATCTCCATCTGTAGATACCCAATGCCATCTATATGTACCCATTACTAATCTCCATCTATATATACCCATTACTAATCTCCATCTATATGTACCCATTACTAATCTCCATCTATATGTACCCATTACTAATGTCCATCTATATATACCCAATGTTAATCTCCACCTAGACAGGGTTTCTTCCCAAATGCTTCTTTTGCACTGTGACGAGGTCGCCCAGGTTAAGGGCTGTGCTTTCCCTGCAGGACTGGAGGTGTATCCCAAGCTCAGCCTTCTCTCGGGGACATGGGTTCAGTGATAGAGGAATTTCTCTACAGGGTTAAAAACCTCACATTGCGTAATTGTGTGGGCGATCCTTGTGAATTGAATTGGGGCTTTACAAATGAACACATCATAAGATCATACAATGTCTCTTGTTGTATGTATGTATCTTTATTTATTTATATAGCGCCATGTATGTAGATAGCGCGTCTACATAATAATATAACGCATAATATTATAACGTGACATAATAATATAACGCATAAATGGGAATAAGCGCTTCAGACATAAAAATAACATTAGGAAAAGGAGTCCAGCTCCGAAGAGCTTACAATCAAAGTGGTAAGTTGGGAGAATTTACAGAAACAGTAGGAGGGTGATCTGGTAAGTGTGTCTGCCAGGGGCCAAGGTCGAGATATGGGGTGTATAGTATCAGCCACGGAGCTACTCATATGCTTTGTTAAAGGTGTATGCTTTTAAATGGATCCTAAAGGTGGATAGAGAGGGTGCTAGTTGTATATTGAGGGGCAGGGCATTCCAGGGGTGTGGAGCAGTCAGAGAGAAAGGTTTTAGTCGGGAGAGGGTTTAGATACAAAAGGGGGTAGAGAGAGGACATCCTTGAGCAGAACGCAACAGTCAGGACGGCGTATTGCGAAAAATTAGAGCTGAGATTTGAGGGGCAGAGGAATGTAAAGCCTTAAAAGTGAGGAGAATTTTGGAATACGGCATTTGATAGGAAGCCAGGAGAGAAGCTGAGACAGATTTAGGAGAGAGCAAAGTGATTTTAGCAGCAGCGTTTAGGATAGATTGTAGGGGAGACAGGTTAGAGGCAGGAAGGCCGGACAGCAGGAGGTTACAATAGTCAAGACGGGAGTGAATGAGGGCCTGAGTTAGTTTTAGTAGGACAGAAATAGAGGAAAGAGGCGTATCTTTGCAATGTTACGGAGGTAAAAAAAAGAACAGGTTTTAGCTACATTGTGCATGTGAGAGGAGAATGTGAGGGAGGAGTCAAATGTGACCCCTTGTAATGTAGAAGGGGGCAGTAGGATCAGGCTTGGGAGGATGTTTGAGGATCTCCATCTTTGACATGTTAAGCTTGAATCGTGATGTTCACACACATCAGTCATACAAATGAACACTGAACTTTATTGATTATGCCTCCTCCAGTAGAACTCTTAACGGACTGCAGCTAGCAATGGATAATTAGCAAGCACTAACCCAACCTTGGCATTAGCCAAACACTCACCCATATTTCTCAATGGATCCAGGCTGCAGTAGAGTGGTGTAGCAGAGGTTGTGAGCCATCATAATAGATGGGTACAGTGATGAGAAGTCCAGCGTGGCAATAGGGACATCATAATACCTGCAAGCAAATGACACAATATGATTGGCATATTGCAAAATGCCACAATCCACAGATATACAGTATGCATCAAATGGACAATCCAAGTTCTAGTAGTGTGGAAGGTTTCTCAGTGAACCAACAGACGGTCAAACTGAACTGCTGTGCGTTAATAACGGTATGGTGAATGAGAGCTAAACTTTGCTGGTACATGAAGAATACCAAGGCATTTGCCAAATTAAGCCACACAGCACAAACCCGCATTCTGCTGAGAGTTCCTCATTTTTAGGGGGGGTCTGTCTTAAGACCTTACAGTTAGCAGACCTTTTCTTACCCTTTCACTGGTTCGATGACAGTAGCGCCAGTGTAATCCTCGCCGCCCTCTGACCTCACCACTGGCATCACCAGTTTGTGTTTCATTGCCTAAAGAACCAAAAGCAAAACACCAAAGAGCTACAGAGTGAAATAATGGAACCAACGGACAGCTGACACAAAGATTCGCTTTACTGGAATTGCTTGGGAGGGGAGTCATGTAAATGGGGTGTAACTTCTGCAACAACAAAAAATACTCTTCAGCTACAACTTTCAGAAGCCGAAATCTGCTCGTTAATTCTTTTTCTTTGTTTCCCAAAACAACCCTTTTCTGCTCAATAAAATTCTTGGTTTGTCCTCTACATGTGTATGGATCCCCAACTTCCACTGCATGACTGCCCCTCTTCACTCAAAACACTTGCAGCTTGTTAGTATGTGAACGTGCAAAGAAAATGGAGATTGTATTGAAAAAAACTAAATCAGACTGCAATACTGTACAAGATATATAGAGCAGCTGAAATTCACTACTCCCAAACAAAAGCCGTGTCTACTATCTTCTGTATCTGACTTTACCACCCAGCTATCAGAGACCCCCAATCTTGTGGTGGGGTTTAAGGAGGACTTACCTGTCGGAGGAGCTGGGATACTACTTTGATCTGCTGCCCACGGGACAGCAGGTAACCGAGAGGCACCCCGGTGACACGTGCCATCTCCATGTAGTTGATGACACACATGAGTTTCTCCATGAGGCGCAGAGGTAGGTAGGCGTCTTTCAGACAGTACACAGCCAATCGTCTGCGGGTTTGTTCGTTGCCGTTCTGCCAAGCCACAAAATTGGTGATTTAGTGAATACATTCCCCAAAAATACCGGTTACTGGACTAAGCCATTGCTTCCTTAGTGCCACAGGCGAGTTCTTGCTGTGGAAACTATAACAACATAGGAAAAAGCGGTTGGATCCTCACATACTTGTTACGATTCCTCGCGGAAAAGGCCAATAATGAAACTCCGGCTGCGTTCATCCTTTACAAAGGGTACTGCCCTGACAAATGGTGCAATTCCATAAGACAAGTAAATATAGATGAGCGAATATAGATGTGTGTGGGTGTTGGCGCTTAGATTTTGTTCATCAGGAACTTCACACTGGGCTGTATTTACCAAATGATATCATATGTAATCAGTGCATTTCCGACACCGTGTGCAGTTCACCTGTTTGCAGGCTCCCCAGAAGGAGCCCCTGTGAGACGGTGCGGTACCTGTAGGTCAGTGATGATGGAGTGCTGCACATCCTCCTTCTGCTCCTGCAGGAAGTGGTAACTCACAGCATTCAGAGTGTAAGAACGCAGCTTATAGTCTCGCAACAGAACCTGGAAAAACAAAGCAGGTGGAAAAGGGGGGCAAGGAAAGTAAAAGGTTAAAGCACAAGAGACAGATAAATCAAGAGATGGTAGAAATAGAAAGACTGGATTATTAACATCCACCAGGGTCGCCAACAGTGGGGCGTGGGGGGTAGGGGAAAACTGGGACAAGTGTCCCGGGCCCGGCAGCTCAGGTCAGTAGATATCTTAAATTCGGACTGCCAAGAAGTCGTGTCCAACACCACGTGGCAATCAGAACCACGATGCGCCCCATGCTTTCCTCCGCTGCCAGTCCCTCCCCTAACCGCCTCCCTCATTAGGTCAGGCCGGGGCTGGAGGTTCGGGACGCCTTTTCCCCTTTCCCCTGGGACTGTTAAACTTATGCAAAGTAGCAACTTCGGTGCATCTGTTTGTATAGCAATTACCAAGCCCTCAGCATACAAAGTTTAGAGGACTGACAAAATAATATATATTAAAGATTGCACAAACCGTTTAAAGCATTTACCATGCAAACGTTGAAATGTACCATTACAGATACTTCTACTCTGTAATCAGTTACATTTAACAAGTCAATGACGTTCTAGGAGGGACAGCCCCTTTGAACAGAGGCCATGACCAGGACGCAGGGAGTGCAGCTGGACTTCCGAGATTACTACTAATGTAACATGGGCTTTTGCTCACTAATAAAGGTTTACTCGGTATTCTCTTCTTTTCCTCTTCAGGGAGTATCATAAATATTTTGTTTGTGGGAACGGGCCAGACAGGCTCGAAAACGTTTGCCCCCCCCCCCAAAATATGCTGAAGTATATTCATGATTTTTTTCTTACATATGCCACTGATACTCCCTACCGTGAGTAACTACACAGAGAAGTACAATGCGCATTAATGCCTTATTGACCAGATAGTGGTGTTTATACTTTCCGTTTATAGTTATTTGCACGGAAGGACTTTCTACCTGTAGTCACTGCTCAGCAAACGTGCTGCTGTAAACGGTGTGAATACCGCGGTGGACCTGCTTTCTTGCGTGTGCTTTCTTTGCATTGGTCATAATAGTGCGCTCTCATTGCGGACATATTTATCTAGACGCACGTGGGATGTGGTACATGCTGGTGATGTTTGTAATACACGTTACTGTTTTATTCATAGTATATTTGAATTGATTAACAATATATCTTATATAGATACACAGTCTTCTTGTGTTTCTTTCTAAGCGTGCTGGGAACATCTTTATCTATTTAATATTTGGTTTGACGTTGGAGGGGCGGTCCTGTGTTTCCATGCACAAAGCCGTATTAGGATTAATTATAGTTTCTCTTTTTCTTAAAGTAGTTCTGTCTGCCTTCTATCTTTTCCATACGTCATGAGCCCTGACGAATACAGCTGTGACTAACACACTAGGCTTATTTGAGCAGACATCCTTACAAAGATGCGTTGGTGGAAATCTCCACCTCCTCTATTTTGCAGGCCTTCAACATAATCTTTTTTAATAGACCAACAATATTGCCTCCACTGACAGAACGAATAAGCACAATATGGTCGAGCAATCATTGTAAGGCTTTCTGGGAGTTCAGTTCGTTAATAGTATGTGACACTGCGGCACATATTTACTAAGAAGTGCTGCTCCACAAGACACCTTGCAGACAATTAGGGCCATATTTAGCAAGCCATGCTGGAATGCATCTTATGCAGTAGCACAGCTTAGGTAATATGCCAACATGTCCGTGTAGGCCAGACACATGCATCGGATGGCTTTGCTATATCAGATCTCAGTGACTGCACATATGCAAACAGGGAATGCATTTAATCTGTACCTGCAGTAAATCGAATTGCACCCGGCCCTCAGTATTAATGACTTTGTTCTCTCTCCGGCCCATCTGCTTGGACTGGAAGGAGGAGTCCCGGATAACAGACCTCATGGTGCGGATTCTCCCCAGGAAGGGGAATGTAGACACCTGGAAGAGGACAAGACAGCAGGAACTGACACACTCAACAAGACAAGGCTGTAACATACAACTTCTAGTGGCTAATCTGTAGTCTGTGGGATGCCCACTTTCTCAGAAACAACACAAGACAACAATTAAGTGCAAAAATAACTACACATACAGCACAGTGCATAGAAATATTCATATATATGACGTACACAAGAAAATGTTTTCATTAAAATAAACTGCTGTAAAATAATTAATATTTGTAAATTCAGAGAAACCCAACATTGACCCCCTGGGATTTTAAAGGAACCCCAAATCACGTCACAAAACATGAAAGAATTGTGACGCAGGAGGCTATGGATTCCTTGCAGTACTGGATGTTATTTACAAACCCTTCCGTGTCACGCAACAGCTCCCACCACGTAGCTCCTACATATCCCAGTATGTGTAAGGATAGTGACGCAAAGCGACTAATGCCAGACATTTCCTGCCAGTGGTTCTAAACACCATACACATTGATGCAAAAGGATTATGTTGATAGATCTCCTCTCACAAGTGTGCAAAACAAAATCTATTTGTGGTCTAACTAACATTCCTTCCTCAGAAACTGCACCCAGCATGTGTTCTCATATCATAAAGTCATTTTGATCAGTTTCTCAACAAAACGAAAAATGTTTCAGCCAATATCGGTTGAGTCAAAAGTTATAATCTTCCAAAAATGGTGTTTCAAAGTGAAAGAGCCATTCCGCCCCTAACCATGTCAGTTTGCAAACAGATGAAGTTGCAGCAGTCATCTATTGATGGGTGTCGCACACAAAACAGATGAAATCCATCCATTTAAAATGACAGAGCTTGCCGGTCTCCCTGACCTCGGAGGGCGTTACCTTCAGAGTCTGTGCCCTGTTGATCAGGTACGGCAAGTCGAAGTTCTGAATGTTGTAGCCGGTTACAATATCTGGATCAATCATGCGCACAAACTCAGCCCAAGCCTGGAGAAGAGGAAAAGGGGTTATTCTGCTACAGGAACACCCACACTTTGTTCTAATAAATGAGTTTGTTATAGAATCACTGACAATATATGCGGCACTATACATGCAAATCGCACAGACTGCTTGTCTTCAAGGTCAAAATACATTGACCCTGGGATTTGCACTGGCTTTGAGCATTTCCCAGCAGAGACCTTACCACTAGGTCAGCATTTCTGATTAGGGATTTATTCCTTTGCATTTGGTCTGTGACAATAGTTCTGAGCTTCCATAGGTTGGGGAATGTCAGATATGTGAACAAAATAACGTAACATAATATAGTATCATATCACTTGAGATATCATCAGGTTCCAAAGCAGGTAACATCTAAGGCTGCGGCCGCGGTGCAGCGACGCGCGCTCATGCTGGAGAGCCGTGACGTCACCAACTCTCTGAGCATGAGCGCTGGCCTCTCCTGCAGCAATTTCCGCACTTACAAATCAATTTTCCCTGTCTCCCCAAGCGCAGGGCTTTGGAAAGCATACGTGCGCGCAGGCACCCGCGGTGTGGACATGTGCACCGATTAACACCTACTCAAGCGCGCGTCGCAGCAGCGTGGCCACAACCTGAGGGACGTTTAACTCAATACACTTGGACCTACAGGACATCATACGGTTTGTTTAACCATTTTGCCGGAAACACAATGCGTTGCGGGCATCTCTGGCAGAAAGGTTAAAATGTGCAGAATGACAAAGACAGAAATATTCAGCAACCGCGCTTTATTTACTTGTCTGTTTCATTTCTCCTTACAGGTAATAATGACACACTTTGTAGGTAGCCAACACTCAAATGTTAGATTACGCGCGCAGGGCCGGTCACGTGAGCGGTTCGCCCAATGAGGGCGAACGAGCTCCGTGACGTCACTGGCCCGCCCATAGACACGCCCCCGGACGGCACGCGTAGTAAGGCCAGGGAAAGCACCCGCTTTCCCTCAGCCTCCGCGCGGGCTCAGGGTCTATGGAATCAGCCTTAGGAGGCCCGTAGCTCGCTTCTGATCTCTCCTGCGTTACCTTGAGAAGCGCATCCTCCTTCTCAAAGCAGAACACCCGGGATCCCACAATGTTGGCGCAGGTTTTCAAGGTGAAGACGTTGCGGATGAAGGGATCCTTCTCTCCCTGACGCAGGACCATATTAGCGATCTGAATCACCGGGTCCTTGTCAGCCTCTGGGAAAATGCCTGGAAACAGAAAGATTAAGGTGTATAGAGAGAAATAAGCCGTTAGAAATGACGACAGAGGACGAGTGCGAGTTTAAAGAGGTAGACATCCTTCTCACTTTGAGCTTAATGTAACAAAACGACTGAACTTTCCTCACTAGTTACTCTGTATTCTTATATTGGGGAACACATCTCTCTTAACCCTTTCTCTGCCTTGTGATTTACACTAACAGCGTTACAAGAGGTTAGAGGTGTTCTACAAATAGCAGAACACAACAGAAGTGACGCAGCACAAATTATCTTAATATTGAGTTTTAAATAAAATGCTATATAGTGAGGTGTAGTTCAGGGGTGCGCAAACTGGGGGGCGGGAGATTTTGCTAGGGGGGCGCGGTAGTTGCAGAGGCCCGGCGCACTTCTCCACGGCATTTTAATTAAATGCCAGGGGATCGCGTGAGGCCCCTGCAACCTATTACTTACTGAGATTCAGACGCTGTTGACGCGTCGCCATGGGAAACGTGACACTACATGACCCTGCTGCGTCATTTGATGCCAGGAACTGAGGTAAGGGCAACGCGAGCACCGGGGACAGCAGGCAGGGGGGTGGGGGGCGCAGCTGCAAAAGTTTGCGCACCCCTGGTGTAGATAACGCACGCTAAACTATACATCCGCTTTCCCATTAGCTGAAGAGGCACTGCATGAAGAAATTATATTTTTAAACGTACACCATTCACCAATGCTCTGCCAAGCAAGAGTGATCAGAAACCCCCGATGAATGTGCGAGGCAACGAAACGCGTTGGAAAGAATCATCACGCAGTGATCCAGCAGTGACATCGGAATGAACCTACATCACACGCAAGGAGGACTGAGCTCCAACGGCGTCAGAGGGAACACTTGTGAGACCCTCCAGAGACAATCTTAAACTGCCAGATGAGCTGATTGTTCTATATATACCTTGTAAGGGCAAAGTGTATAAGTCCATGCCACGGTATATGTATTTTTATACTTTTATATTGCAAGATGTCTTCCTTGCACATTTACTACATATGTTTTGTGAATTAAAAAACAAAAATAAAATGGATCCCACTATGAGAGCATGAGCTTCTTTTTCTTGTTTGAAAGGTTAAATCCTAATAGAGAGATATCATATTCAGGTTACAGATAGTGAGCTATAACATGCAAGCTAACCATGAAAAGCTTTCATCCCTTTATGAGACACTTGTCACGTTACCTTTCCTCCCAGCACATTCAATGTCAAAGCTCAGGACCCGTAGAGGTGCTATCTTCTGCCACTCCCCCTCTGCTGGGTGACTGATGAGATCTGACCAACTGATGTCAACCTCCAGCTGAGTAAGAGACACCTGCAGCAAAGACATATAGTGGTTATAAAACCACCAGGCCCCCGTGCCTCCCACACTTGTATTGTATGTCTTTATTTCCCTTCCCCCCTCGATCAGTCACAGACCCTCACCTTGCTTGGATTCTCTCTAGAGGAGTCTCCCGCTGGACGTTCCTCTCGCAGACGGTATTTTCCCGGAGGGAGCTCAATCCAGTTACAGCCAACAATATCATTGTCCACCATGAACCTGCCCGCAGACGGGAACCATAAGAGATTACATGGAGGAACGTCAGCCAGAGAAGCAGTCTTTCATGAATGTTAAATATGTTCTTTAGGCCCCTGAAGGGCGTGCAACACTCCTGAACAGAAGGGGTTAAACGACTATTTTCTTGACCATATAAGTGGGGGAAAAAAGATGGGGAGAATGGTTTATGGAATACGCACTCGTACTGATCTACAACTGTTTATTTTCTTCCTGGACTCAACACCATACCTGATTTCAAAGTCAATGTTGGCTTCATAGGCCTGATAGGAATGTATGGAGGTCCCACAGTGCAGTCCCTGCTCCAGCAGACGCTTGGCGGGTGCAATAAGACGAGGCAGAGCCATGGTAACTTTCAGAAAGGGAATTATCCTCTTCCCATGGTATCCATACATATCTGTGGTAATACAAATGGGCCAGCGCTCTTATTAGACATAATCAACCCTTACCTGCCCTAACACAGCACATGTACTGTAAATAGTACGGTTACTTTCTTGGGCTGAAAACCAAAGGATTACTTTCTGATTCAAGTAATACAAAAATCTCCATTGGAAAGAACAAAGAAAGAAGAAGGGAAAAGCCCTTGTTACCGTAGGCAATTGACAGTTTCTGCCTGGAAAACAGGGATTTAAATATTAAAACTCTTAAAGGCAATGATTGGCTCTGAAACGGGAACACACCGTCCTGCAGACCCCACTACAGTTATGAAAATCAGGAACTTATACGACAGAATAATTTGGTGATCAAAAGGTACTTGAGAAATTCTCGGGTTGCTGGTTCACCCATCAAAACCAAACATATCAGTACTAATTAAATATATTTTTTATATATATTCCAAAATTATGGTAATGGTAAATAAAACAAGTAATGTTTTCGGTGGTGTTTCACAGTTAAAGAACGGAACAAATAAATGGCAGCTGAGGATAATTGGACAGAAACTGGATACTTCTATGTACAGGTGGATTGAAATCCTGCAGCTGGAGAGACACAGTACTCACTCTCCTTCATGCAGATGTCAACCGCTAGAACAGCCTGCGAGAGTTGGTCTTTGTTGGAACGCAGGTCTCTGATCACAGCATTGTTCAGCTCCGTCTTGAAGTCACTTAGATGCTCCTCCTTAAATCCTGAAGCCCCCAACAGAGAACAAAAGCAGGTCAATCTTTTGACCCTATAATCAGAGCAAAGTCTCTTTTTTAAATAAAAGGTCTTAAAAGCTCATGTACTAGCTACATCTAAAATCACAATTAGCAGATGTTAAAAACCCTCCAGAGAATGACATTCATAAGCTATACAACATTTGAGATATCCAGATATGTATAAATATCTAATGCGCTCAGTCAGAAATACTGTACTTATAAATAATTGTTATGCGTGAATGTCCACTATATAGCCCATATGTCCTTATTTGATATAGAAGTAGGGTATAGGTGCTGCTCTCCCCAAGGTTTCTCTGAATTATACCTTCGTGCTTTAATGGAAAGCACATGAATATGACCGGATATCTGCTTGCTTTTTGATTAATTGAATCCACTAATAAAGGATATGGAGACCCGGTCTATGACGTTTGGCAGCGATCATAACGGTGCGGGGACATTTTGCTGTGCTGTCCACCGCACGCGCTCCCGTGCGCTGAAAAGCCAGGTCTGGTAAATGCATTTGTAAATGTCTCGCGTGGGACATTTTAATATGGTGCGTCGGAGCAGCCGGTCTAGGCAATGTAGCGATCCCGCACGGACATTTAAACATGCACTTAGCAGACCTGGCTTGTTGGAGCGGGATGTCGGGCGTGGCAGACCTGGCTTGTTGGAGCGGGATGTCAGCCGTGGCAGACCTGGCTTGTTGGAGCGGGATGTCGGGCGTGGCAGACCTGGCTTGTTGGAGCGGGATGTCGGGCGTGGCAGACCTGGCTTGTTGGAGCGGGATGTCGGCCGTGGCAGACCTGGCTTGTTGGAGCGGGATGTCGGGCGTGGCAGACCTGGCTTGTTGGAGCGGGATGTCGGGCGTGGCAGACCTGGCTTGTTGGAGCGGGATGTCGGGCGTGGCAGACCTGGCTTGTTGGAGCGGGATGTCGGGCGTGGCAGACCTGGCTTGTTGGAGCGGGATGTCGGCCGTGGCAGACCTGGCTTGTTGGAGCGGGATGTCGGGCGTGGCAGACCTGGCTTGTTGGAGCGGGATGTCGGCCGTGGCAGACCTGGCTTGTTGGAGCGGGATGTCGGGCGTGGCAGACCTGGCTTGTTGGAGCGGGATGTCGGGCGTGGCAGACCTGGCTTGTTGGAGCGGGATGTCGGGCGTGGCAGACCTGGCTTGTTGGAGCGGGATGTCGGGCGTGGCAGACCTGGCTTGTTGGAGCGGGATGTCGGGCGTGGCAGACCTGGCTTGTTGGAGCGGGATGTCGGGCGTGGCAGACCTGGCTTGCCGGCTCAGGCGCGTGGCGGACATCGTGGCGAAATGTCCAGAGGCGAACGCCCTTGCGGCGACGTGTCCCAATGCCAAACATCCCATTCTGTCAGAGGTATGTATATGTATGTACAAATACCGGCCCCCATAGACGGAGGGAGAACCATCTGAGGCCTCAACCACATTTTCACCAACCCTGGAGGGGACTGGGGTTGGTGACCATGTGGTTGAGGCCTCAGATGGTTCTCCTTCTGTCTATGGAGGCCGGAATTTGCCCCCGTCCGCCCTCCACATCCGGGTACTCGCACCAAACTGGAAATTACATGTCCGCAGCAGCACGCTACCAAGGTTAAAACAGGATGCACTGAAGCAGCAGCCATACGCATTTCAGGAGTCTCTCACATGGCCCCCTTAAACAGAGGGAGAACCATTGGAGGCCCCAACCGAATGATCACAAGCACCAGGGTACCTACCCCTGAATCCTATCAAACTTTGTGCTTCAGTGGAAAGCCCTTGAACATGTGAGTGGACACCTGCTTGCTTTTTTATTAATTATTTGAGGAATTACATCAACGTAGGAGAGAGAATAATCTTTATTTGTGATGCACACTGTTGCAGGGTACATGCAACCACACACGCGGGTTCTTTGGATAAGGCTTATTTATTTGAGCCTTAAAGCATACAGCACACCAAAAACAAATAGCTTCTCATCAGCAAACAAAAGACAATAGCTTCTTCTTCAGCAGACAAAACAAAATAGCTTCTTTTTAGCAGGCAGAACAAAATAGCTTCTCTTTAGTATGCAGGAGACAGACAGTTTATCACACATGTACTTTACAACACAGACCTTACAGCAGTAATCTCTTCAGCACTTTCAGTCCTGTCTCCTCACCAGCTCTCCTGCATGTGTGTTCAGCCTGGGGTTTTAACACCTTGATTATGCAGCTGGGGTCAGACTAATTAAGCAGCCCTTCTCAACTTTACCTCGTCACTGCTGCACTGCAAGCCTAAACATAGGATTTCCAGGCATATGGCTGGTGACGTTCATTCACCCTGTCACATTCCTCCCCTGTTAGGGGTTGGCTGTGAGCCCTGCCTCTCTTAGAGATTTGAGGACCGCTTTCAGCCTATTTAGATGGGCCCGCCAGTGTTTACTATAAATGACAACGTCATCTAGGTAGGATGCGGCATAAGCCCTATGGGGTCTCAGCACCTTATCCATGAGTCTCTGAAACGTGGCTGGGGCTCCATGCAGTCCAAATGGCATTGTCACAAACTGGTATAAACCCATGGGAACAATGGAGGATTCCGGCGCAACTGCGCATGTCTGACCCAGAGAGGCTGCTGGGATCTTCAAAAAACTTTATTCATAGAACACACAAGGGCTAGCACCGCATTCTCCCCCTCAACGCGTTTCACCCTTAGGAATAGGGCTTCGTCTTGGAGTGGGGAGAAGCGGAAGCTGCCTGCTTATATACAGAAAAGCCCGCGAAAACGGGAACATTTAAATTACAAATGAAAAACATTAACCCCTCCAGTGCTTATGCCTGTTTACATGTATTGTCAATAAAGTGACCAGTGCTAAACACTTGGATTCTTAGTTAAACTTATGACAATGTAATTGCAATATTAATAAAGAATACTATATAATGCTTATATTCAGGTCAATCATTGGAGATATATAAAATGAGTAAAAGGTTGCTGCAAACACTGCTAGTGCATGGTTGAGTCCCATAATTACAATAACAGCTTATACATTATCATTGTGTTTGTGTATAAGATTAAAATGTATAATGTATAAGCTGTTATTGTAATTATGGGACTCAACCATGCACTAGCAGTGTTTGCAGCAACCTTTTACTCATTTTATATATCTCCAATGATTGACCTGAATATAAGCAGTATATTCTTTATTAATATTGCAATTACATTGTCATAAGTTTAACTAAGAATCCAAGTGTTTAGCACTGGTCACTTTATTGACAATACATGTAAACAGGCATAAGCACTGGAGGGGTTAATGTTTTTAATTTGTAATTTAAATGTTCCCGTTTTCGCGGGCTTTTCTGTATATAAGCAGGCAGCTTCCGCTTCTCCCCACTCCAAGACGAAGCCCTATTCCTAAGGGTGAAACGCGTTGAGGGGGAGAATGCGGTGCTAGCCCTTGTGTGTTCTATGAATAAAGTTTTTTGAAGATCCCAGCAGCCTCTCTGAGTCAGACATGCGCAGTTGCGCCGGAATCCTCCATTGTTTCCAGTAACTCTTCTGACGGTGGCACGCAGGAGCAGCCGAGGTGAGCAGGCCCCAGACCGGAGATGCAGGTGAGGTAAGTTACCAACAGCCCCCTGCACCGGTCAATTCTGTGGCCAAGCGGAGCTCCCTCATGCGCTGCCCCAGTGTCTGACACAATTTCAGACTGCCACTCTGCACACTGAAGCGCAGGACAGATTCACACATTCTTTATAAACCCATGGGAGTGGCAAAGGCTGTTTTGCACTTGGACTTTTCCTCTAAGGGTATTTGCCAGTATCCTTTTGTCAAGTCCAGCGTGGATATATATTCCGCGTTACCAAGAGCGTCAATTAACTCGTCCACCCTTGGCATCGGATATGCGTCAAACTTGGATACCGCATTGACCTTTCGGAGGTCCACACAAAATCTTACCTTCCATTGGGTTTAGGGACCATAACTAGTGGACTACACCACTCACTGCATGATTCCTCAATCACTCCTAAGTGTAACATTTCTTGTACCTCCTTCTCTAACAGGGCCCTACGACTTTCAGGCAACCTATAAGGACGGGAACGTACTTTTACCCCAGGTGCTGTCTCGATCACATGTGAAATTAAGTTAGTTTGCCCTGGCAAATCAGAAAAAACATCATGGAATTGAGTAATTATTTCTAACAAGTCCCCTTTTTGTTCAGAGGACAACTGTCTACCCATTGGGATTTTATCGTCACTCACGATGTTCTCCCGTGGGGGCTGAGGACCCAAATCCGTTTCCTCCTCCACCGGGTGGATGAATAGAGACCGCTGCATCTTCCAGGGTTTCAGCAAGTTCACATGGTAAATTTGTTTACCCTTCCTGGACCCTGGTTGAGCGATCTCGTAATCCACATCACCCCTGCGGTGGAGTACTTCGAATGGGCCCTGCCATTTGGCTAGGAGTTTGCTCTCACAACTGGGTAATAATAACATCACCTGGTCTCCCGGGTGAAACACTCTCATGCGAGCATTCTGATTGTAATGTCTCTCCTGACTGTCCTGGGCTGATCTAAGATTCTCCCTAGCAAAATGGCCGACCACATCTAGGCGCTTCCTAAGGTCTAGTACATATTGCAGGGAATTCTTAGAAGGGGACTGCTGTTCCTCCCAGGACTCCTTTAGGAGGTCTAGGATATCCCGGGGTTGGCGGCCATAGAGCAATTCAAATGGAGAGAATCCCATGGAGGCCTGGGGAACTTCCCACACTGCAAACAGTAGAAAAAGGAGAAGTTCATCCCAGGCTCTCTTCTCTGAATCTACAAATTTCCTCAGCATCCCTTTTAGAGTTCGGTTAAATCTTTCACTCCATGATCGCCGACAAGCGTGCAATGTAAATAATCACTTGCTTTTTTGGGGTGCATCACAAGTAATGATTATTCTCCTTCCTAGATTGGTGTAATTTCTGCTGTAATCCTGCGATAGGGCCCAATTCATCTAGTACAGAGAGGCACTGCTCTGAAATTCTAGTAGGGTGTATATTATTTCAGATATACTTAAAACTTATGCTATGGTATTCATATAAAGTGTGTGCAACGTTTATGGTGTAATAGTAATCAAATTAGTGTCTAAAATGTTCCTCTCTGCTGCTACTTAGATGACACAGACCCCTCATGTATACAGTGTAAAAATCAGAGACGCGGTGTCCCACATGCTCATTTTCATCTATCTACATAATATATAGAACTCTGCTCCTCCTTATAAAAACGCCTGCCTTGCCCCATGCTTCTCTCCCAAGGGCCCCCTTCCCAGGATTGTACCTGTCTGGCAGGGTACATAGAAATAAGGAGCAAAGCCGTGGATATGGCAGCACACACTGTTTCCTTCTGCCGTCACCCCAAACATGCGGACGATGGGAACGGGTCCCTGTGTAGCTCCCAGCATCCCGGAAATGTGTGATCCTGCAACAGAACCATTAGAAAGAACTCAGCACCTTATAGGTAGAGTATGAGCACATCAGTATAAGCAACTCTAGAGATATCTTCCATCTCTTTACATGCGAAGCCGGTCAGGAGATACTTGGGCCTTATTCCCTTGCACACCCTCTAAATCAGGGATGGCCAACACCAGTCCAAGGCCCACCAACAGGTCAGGTTTCAAGGATATCCCTGCTTCAGCACAGTCATTGACTGATATTGTTCAGGGGAAGAAAAAAAACCAACATTGATCATGTAAATGACTCGGGTCAAACCGTAAATGCCCAAAAAAGTGTCTATGTAGCATATTTAAAGTATAATAACATGAACATCTCCTTCCATCGGGACCTGGAACAATATCAATATGGGGGTACACAAGGGGCCCGAAGTGGCCTTCAAAAAGGTCTTCTGATCATTTCACTGCACTGGCTCAAAGCAGCCAAGTGTATTTTTTCCCAGACTGAAACTCACTATACAGCCAATGGGACACAAATGTATGGTACAGATGATGTGAATGCTTACCACACATTGAAGCATGGCCATTGTTTATAAATATACTTATACAATGACATTGTAGTGCATTTCTGTCCCTTAACTTGTATATTAGAAAGGTAGTGAATTATAACAGGATGCTGGCAACCGTTTATTACGACAATTCAAAAGTTGAGATACCAGACCCCACCGCCTACCCAAAACAAACACCACATGTTCCTGTCGTACTACCCCCTCCTTTAAATGAAAGGGTAGGCGTGACAGATTGCCACAGGGGAATTCCTCACCCGAGGGACATCACAATCCCTTTTTTTTTTCTCTTTCTTCCAAACATCCACAGGCAGGATAACAGATCCTTGCCAAAATAGCAACCTTGCTTCCCTATAGTACCAATAATCTACCCTATCTAATCACCTCACCTATTGCACTTCCCTCTTTCATTAGAACAATGCAAAGCAGAGAGCAGCCAGCAGACCCCTGCAGTAGCTCCTGTGAGCCAACCCCCTGGAAGTACATGCCTGCAGTTAAGCTGACAACCCAACCAAGACTAATTGAGCAAAGCTTTACTCCTTCAGTGCTTAAGGAACCAACAACAAAATACTAGCACGTCTTGGTGTTGTAAGGTGTTAAAGGTGCAGCTCCACTTAAAGTGAAAGCGCGCACCACTAAGACATACTCTACTATTAAAGATGCTTAAGGATTTAAAATATGGTCAATTGTTAATACTCATGGGCACAAACAATCGTATGCAGTCTTTTCTGTAGCACTTACCCACGTAATGATCCAGCTCAACCTGCTGAAAGCGCAGTGGCTCCTGTTTGGGATCGATCTGCGGAGGTGGCCGTCTCCACTTTGGGGGAATGTTGTCAGAAAGGAGCTTTCCTGGAGCCAGATGAGAACAGATTTAGGGCAGCAGTTTCCGTGCAGTAAGAACGCAGCTTCTGCAGCTGAAACCCTTCTTCATATTTAAAATGACACTTGGTAATGATGAAATTCACTGGGACAGTGCGGACATGCTAACGTGCAGGAGAAGCAGACAGTGCAGGGTAATGCAGGGGGTACGGAGCGTGACAGATCACGGAGGGGTATAGATGCAGAGGAAGAGGGACCAATCTCATTACACCTGAGCCACACAAGCTTCCAAAACAGTGTCTCACAAGACACCTGTGTGGGGTTTAAAGCCAGTGTTAGTTATGTTACATCAGATCATTATTATTTTTTGCAGCAGATGATGTGAATGGTGTTTAGAAATGATTACAGACATAAGAGGTATATCTGCATTGCCCTTGTATACTATTCCAAGTGGTGGAAATGTTTGTTCTTTTACTGCTAAACACATAGGGTGTTAGTTACTAAAGTTTCATGGCTGCAAAACCAGTTCATAAGAATTGCACCAGATTAAAGGAAAAATTCCAATTGCTTTCAATGGGATTGTTTTTATTTCATCAATATGGCACTGTTTCCATTGGTTTTGCCCCCATTTTGCAGCCAGGACACTTTAGTAAATAGATGCCATAGTTCACACGATCAGTCATTATGAAGAAAGCGAGTGTTCGCACCCTGATGACTGTTTTCACTGCATTTACTTCAGGGTGTTATTGATATGAAACTAAATCCATGTGAAGATAAAATGTAGTTGACAAAACACCAAACTACTCCAGACTTAGGGCCTCATGCAGAGAGCAGCGCTATTTCAAATCTCGCCATTTTTTGGGGAAATTCGCGCAGAAAACTGCCGAAAATGGCGAGTTACGGAAAACGCGCCATTTTTTTTTCTTTTTCAAAATCTCACCGCGCGACTGGCGAGAACCTACATCTCGCCAGTTTTAAAAATATCCTAATTCAGAGAGCCGCGAACGGCATCTAGCGGCTGTTCGCGCCAAGAAAATGGCGCGATTTGCTACTATTTGCCTCGCCAAGAAAAGTTGGCAAGTAGATGGAGCTCGCCGCCTATAGGAAAGGGAAAAAAAATGCGCGATTTTTTTTTAACACATTTCTGCAGCGCGCATCTCTCCAATTCTAACTCGCCACACGCATTAATGCCAAACATTGCAGAATTCGCACATTTCTGCATATGGAGAATAAAACTCTCCAAAAAAGCTACTTTTTATTAAACTCTCCAATTTTTACATTCGCTGCTCTCTGCATGAGGCCCTAAAAGTGAGTAGTTTACCGGTGTGAACAGAACAATAAACAAAACTGGATTCCCAGAATCAGATACTGAATTATTCGGGCCAAAGACACACGTATGTTAAGTGTGTAGCTTTTTCACTTAACTGCTTTACAAAGATAACTTAACATTTCAGCTTGTTGCACTGATCAATATGAACAGCTATGATTGGATTAACAAGGTATAAAGCAAACAACCCTCTCAAGCAGAATCATTTTAGCCTGAACAGACTCATGACATTGCAAAGACACTCAAGGCAAAATATGCCCCATTGTATAAATGGTATAAACTGGGAATGGGAAAGTCATATTTTTTTTAATTTATGAATAAACGATCCCACTGACTTCACCTAAACCTCTCACAGAGCGGCGACTCTCCACCTGTCAGGAGGGTGCAACAGGTCCACAGTGATGTGTAACAACATTGGTTATATACATTGTCACATGTTCCTATTCAGAAACACCCTTCCAACAATAGGTCATAATCTTGCCACATGGTATAAAGATTAAGTTACAAGAGCCCTAAATAGTCGTTGAAGAATAAGCCAAAATAAAGTGTTTACCAATGGGCAGGACCTCTCCAGTGGGCTGCTCTTCACACATCTCTGTCGCCATGTCTGCTTCAACCTCATCAAGGAATGCCAGTTCCTCCTCAAACTGCGAGGGAGCGTCATCATCCCAGTCCCCCCGCATCTTCTTGGTCTGTGAGGCGGAGAGCCCTCCAGATCCCCCCAAAGCCTTCTTACGTTTGTTATCCATCTTCAGCTTCTCTAAATGGAGAGATTTACATCACTGTATTAAATGGGACACAAACAATTCTACACCGGCACCGCAGAAAGACACTGTATAGAAAGGTGTAAGGCACAGGGAATGAACATGGTTCCTCCTCACATCTAGACATTACGTGAAGGCGTTTCTGAAAGAGAAGTATCTTCATACCGCAGCAAAGGGATCCACAGGACCTACAGTATGTGTCTAGGTGCCATGATGGAGCATTACCATCAGGAAACAGTCTCAACATATGTTTGTTTATTGACAGAGAAACCTCTATGCAGATGGAACAAGTGTTGTTGGTGCTGTATAAACACAAAGGTAGAAACAGGCGCCTTGCTCTAGTAAAAGAATCAGGGGAAACATGCACAGTGACAAATCTTTCCACTGCTACTTGGAGGGGATTTGCCTGATGGCTTCTCTACAAGTAGCTTGATAAAGAAACTGGTTGCCCACCTGGACATACAGACATAAATATGAAGGGGGATATATAGCAAAACAGTGCAATTTGTTCCATAACAAAGCAAACATTTTAACCTGGGTCAATGTATACCAGCACCATATGTCTGCATCTTTATTTCTTACATTTTGGAGCAGAAGCGAACACCACCTAGCGGATTTGATGCAAAGAAAAACTGCATCAGCTATATGTGCAAATGATGGTACGTCTCCTAATATTGCACTGACATCTCATCTCCTAAACCGCTCATGAGCGCAAGTAGTGCAATGTTGTAGTAAAGCACCTTTGACGTCCTGTTAAAATGACCCATTTTGCACCCGTTTTTAATCAATTCTCCAGTTTGCAGCACTTAATGCACATCCTAAGTTTTGATACACAACATGATCAAAACATATTGGGGCATATTTACTAAGCTTTATTCTGTCGTAAAGAACCTACCAGTGCCAGAGGACACCTTACAGCTCGGCCACTTGAATGGGCCCTAAGGCATCTTCCAGCAGTGACAGGTGTCTTTACTAGCACCCCTTACATCTCAGCCCTCGTCCCCAAATATATCCCTAAACGCCACCTCCGTTCTGTCCACAACCTTCGCCTCTCCTCCTACCTACAAGGCATCTCCTGTGCTGCCCCCTCTCTCTCTGGAATTCCCTTCCCAGCACTTTCACACATTTAAAAAAAACCTCTCCTCTTCAAGGAAGCATATCTGGCATACCCGTAAGGCCGAGGCCATGCTAGGCGCGCGACGTCACGAGCGCCTGCCGCAGAAGCGATTTGTGGCCTATGGGGAGACGCGACAGGTGTGCCCATGACGTCACGTGAGCGGCTCGCCCTCATTGGCTGAACCGTGCACGTGACCCGGCCGTTGCGCGACAAAATCTAATTATTTTGTCTGCTCTGCGGTCGAGCGCTCTATGGCCTGCCTCATAGATGCACAGCCTTTTGTTCCCACCGCGCACGCACTGTCACGCTAAGCATGGACGCAGCCTAACATCCAACTCTCCCCCTCCGTCCTACTCTATTGGAACCAGCTGGACCAAACTCCACGCTAGCCAACACCCCAAAACCTTAATGGGACCAGCTGTCGGGCCGGACCATACTCTATCCTGAATTCTGAGGCATACTCCGTCCCACAATGAGCAGCCACGTAACCTTTTATTTCAACATTGCCCCTTATTCCCTATAGATTAGGCGTGCACAACTTGTAAAGTGAAAATGGCCAAACTGCTCCAAGAAAAACAGTTTCGGGCCGCACGGGTAAAATACCATTTATTATTCAAAATTATACATTTTGGGCCTTGCTTCTTCTCTACCTGTGTGTAGCTCTTTCACACAGAAGCACTTTTGAAAAGCCTGCCAGCGCGATCGCTCAGATATTGACTCTCACTGTCTCTGTCTCCATATCTCCCCCAGCACCCCTCATCATATCCCCCTTCATCATCATATCCCCCAGTCTCCTTCATCATATCCGCCCCCCCTCTCCCCCCCCCCCCCATATGTCTGACTGATCGCGGCGGGACACAGGAGCTTTTAAATTTGCCAGTAAGAGCAGGTCCACGAGGGAAGAAGCGCGTTCTAGCAGCAGACACCAGTTCTGAGCTGCTGTCTGAAGTTCCGAGTCACACTACTAGAGCAGGCTCCTACGCTACCGTCCACCTCTGACAGGGGAGGGGGGGGAAGTGAGGAGGACAACGCTAGGAGCAGGGTCCTCATTACCTTCTGTATCTGTTTGCGCTTGTTTGTCCTTATTTGTATGTCATGTAGTTTATTTCATTGATGTCACTCTGTACAAACAATAACAATAATGCCTATTGTGTTTTAGTCTTCTGGTGTAGCAGATACCTAACGCCACAGAAACAAGTGCCCATTTTATGAACTTACCAAATGATCCCAAATTAAAAGCAACACACATTTCACTTCCAAACCATAGCTCCATGATTGATATTATAGCGCTGCCTGTTGTGGGCTTTACAGTAAAATGGCATCCTGTGCCCCCCCCCCCAAATATAATTGGAAGGAGAGTCCAGGTCTAGTTAATATAGTTATGAGGTAAGGCAGTTAAAAGTACAATAACTTATATTTGAATGCAAGTTAATACATTAACTACTCCACCTCTCACTATATTAATAGAGTCTATAGGAAGAATAACACGAGTAATGCCCCCTTCCCCCGCAGCAGTCTCACGCTACACTGCGCTCTATATTAAAAAAAATATATATATATATATATATATATATATATATATATATATATATGGGGCAAAGAAACACCAACAAATTATGTAACAGAAAGACAACTGTTTTTGTCATATTGAGGAAAGGAACAGTCTAGAAACCTCTCACTGACTGCCCTTCCCCTCAATAACCGACTAGCACCCTCTCTATTTACCTTTAAGACCCACCTGCTTAAAGAAGCATATGAGTAGCACCGTGGCTAATACTATACACGATACATAAAGCTTGACCCCCTGCAGACACACTTATCAGAATGCCCTCATACTGTCTCGTTCACCCCACCAATTACATTGTAAGCTCCTCGGAGCAGGGACCCCTCTTCCGAAATGTTACATTTATGTCTGAAGCACTTATTCCCATGATCTGTTATTTATATTATTTGTTATTTATATGATTGTCATGTAATACTACTGTGAAGCGCTATGTACATTAATGGCGCTAAATAAAGACATACAATACAATAGGAATCTACCACTTGCTCTGTGTACTTTTTATTGGACAATAACCAAATTGAGTAAATAATAGGCAGGTTTTATTTTCTGAGGCTCTACAACATCATGCACCCATAGAAGTACAAACAGGTTATTGGGAAAGGAAAATTAAATGGGAAGAGAAAAATGTGCTTGCTTCTACTACAACACCCCAGTAATAACATGTATGAAGATAAGTACTTTATTGTACATGGATCTGCTACTTCATAATAACTATAAGAATCCAGCACTAAGATAAGAACTCGATGTTTTTACTCGTGAGAAAAGCAGCGCGCCTGTGACACGGGTAAATACCGATGTGCAGGGGATTAGGGCCTGTGTTATAGGATCGAGATGGGGCCAAGCAGTGGGTGATCTTCCCGCTTCCTACATAACACGCAGTCAGCAGCTCGCTGCGCTCCGACCCGTCACCCCACATTGTATTTAGCCATTGCCTGTCTGATCTACACACCGTCCCAATACTAGACTTACTTCCCGTTGCTGCAAACGCTTCCACTCTCCCGCCAAAGATACGTTTTCCCTTGCCCGCCCAGGCGTTGTCATGGCAATATGACGCTGATAAACCCGCGTTGCTGGCTTTTGGGCCTTTTGCCCAGCAGAAAAAGCGCCGTTGTGCGCGGTCATGTTAGGTGTGGCAGATTGTGGCTTGAATCTGCGCCATGATGTGTGTGGCGGAAGAAACGAGCAGTTTGCTGTAGAACACGTCTATGTCCCTTGGGCAGACAGAGTTACTGTTTCTTTGGCTTATCGGAGCATTTTGGTACATGCAAATTAGTCCTCACCCTGTAGAGCTAACAATGTCATTTTGGTGCATGAAGCACAGGGAGGTAAAGTGACTTGTCCAAGGCTACGAGACAATTTTTTTTTTAAAAAAAACACAAAGCAACAATGATATTTGTAGTAATATCTATTATATGTAGTGATAGTGAACAGTTAATTTTGCTTTACATACATTTTTTTTTATTAAGGCTGATGCACAACGTCTGCTAACTGTAGGATAGTGTGATAATAATCAAATCCAGACTTCAGATTGTGCAAAATATTCGGATCAATGTGCAAACCAGGCAAAATGTGCCCTTTTTCATTCCTCCCAAAATGTGCAGCCTTGTCAGAGTTCACAAGTAATTTCCCAAGATTTGTAATCCGGATCCTGCAATTTGGCTTTTGCATCCTATCCAGCAAACGCTCTATTTCAGGGTCTGACATTTCTTAAAGGCTTGACAAATTCTTGATGAAAATGTGCAGTTTTGCTGAGTTTTTTGGCTACTTTTTAAGCAAAGCTAAATTTTGCAACTTTGCCAAAACGTACAGAAAATACGTTAAAAAAATTAGCAAACCTTTTGTGGACATATTTGTATCAAAATAACTAATATTCCAAGAATTAAATCAGTGAAATGTGGAGATTTTGGAAAAAATGTAAAGTTTCTGAATTTGAGATTATGAAATTGTCTGCAGACAAATGAGTATACGCAGGTGTGTAACATCGTTACTGACAGACCAACAAATGGCCACAGGAAACCAGGACTGGATCAATATCACACTGTTGACCTGCAGTTAGTTAAAAAGTATGATATATATCTTTACACCGCTTTTTTTGTTGAGGTTGATCCCTTATTTACTAGAAAAGAACATGTAATTATTCCAAAAGTTGCAGTGAGATCAGGTCTGAATTTTAAAGCAGAAAACTTAAAATGGCAGACAGATTGAAGTGTGTATATATAGATGTACCAATATACTAAATGATTTGCCTAGGCGCCACAGTTTCCTATTAGTTATATAGTGTAATAAAAAGTAAATTAAATGATGTTACCCAACAGGATACTTCTCAAACCTTCCAGGGAAATATGCTCGGATTTCCCACAATTACAGCCGTGGTTTGTTGTGGAAAGTGAGCGACCCCGTCAGGAAAACAACATGTAAATAAAAAACATATAAAACAATAATTGTGCAGTATTGTGATTGAATATTGACTTGTTTGTGAATCTTGGCTCTGGGGGAGAACCTACTTACAGCAACAATAAGTGAAATTCGCGTTTGCCTGACTGTCAGATACTAGAGAAATGATGAGGTTTCTTCAAGTGGTGCTTCTATCCCCTCTCGGTCATCTCATGTGAGGATTAGTTCAGAAATGGTGAGGCTCGATTTCCCATATAATATATGTGGACAGAGAGCAGAAAAACAGGCCGATGGTGTAGTTTGCAAAACAGGATTTATAGATAGTATAACAGTGCAGTACGTTAGCTGCAGGTAGCGAGTAGGTTATAGCAAGTTACTGTATGTGCTGCGAGTGCTAGTAGTTAGTTAGAGTCAAGACCGGGAAGAGCTAGGGGGACGGGATAGGCCCTTAACCCCTTAGGTCCCAGGTAGGTCCTCATTCCCCAGCTTGTGGTTCTACAGGGACAGGCCCTAGGTTAGGGACCGTGTCACGTAGTGCCAGGGATAGACAGGGACACAGCAGACGCTGCGCTCCACGAGAGACGACTTGGGCTCAAGTCGGTACCCAGAGACCAGAGACTATCTCCAGGGTGGGATTGCCCCTGGGGGACCCCAAGCAAGGATTCACCGGACCGGATCAGACGGGATACCAGAACGACTGATCCTTTGCGAAGCTGTTGCGGCTCCGAGCACCGGAGTGCTCGGCCGGTACTATACATATATACAGTGTTCGACAAACCTATACATTTGCTCGCCCCGGGCGAGTGGATTTAACCCCGGGCGAGTAAATATTGGCTCAAGCAGCACAAGTTTGGTACTAGGTGGCGAGTAGATTTTTTTGTGTGGCGAGTAGATTTTTTGGTGATTTGTCAACCACTGCATATACAAGTGCACCAACGGGCCCTTAGTATAATAGTGACTGCGCAGTCACCCATTGCTTCTCTCTGCAAGAGTGCGGGACATTGGGTGGGGTTTCTATGGACACTGGGTGGGATCACCTGGTGTTGGGAAAGCGTCCTGCGTGACGCAGTATTCAGTGTCTCCTCTAGAGAGGGACACCGGTTATTGTGGTATTGATGTTACGTGTTGTCTTTGCATGTTAGTAAAAGACATTGGTTAGTATACATACAGTGTATGAGATTATTGTATTTGTCCTGCGAGGAACTACTCCCCCTCTGGTCGGAGCCATCGCAGGTGGGGGCGCTGCATCGAGTAAGTGGTTACTCATAGTATCATAATTGCCCGTGGCGGAAGCTCAGCCCTCCTGCGAGCCAACAGGTAAAGCACCACACCTGGTAACACCATATGTCCTCCGCACCTACACTAGATCTGCGATTTGGGGGGGGAATACCCGTTTTATATATATATATATATATATATATATATATATATATATATATAGGCAAATTAAGGTGCGCAAATCTAATTATCAACAATAGTAAAAATGGTGTCATATGAGTGCTGCCGTAATGTAATTGATGTACACAACACCAATGATATACAAAAAGACAAAATACAAGAGGCGCAAATCAAAAACAACAGGTGGTTTAACTGGCTAACACCTGTGGGATAAATACGTAGAATATCCTTATAATAAGCCAAGACGAGATATGATCTATAAAAGAGAAAAATGCCAATATGGTGAAGTACGTTTTATCATGTAAATAAAGCACAAGAAAAGTGGCTACTTCCAATCAGGAGGTGTCAGGAGCCAAGGAGAGGAGGAAACAGCATGGACTGGTGAGGGGGGGTGTATGTGTGTGTGTCTGGAGCGCGTTGCACCTGTAGCCAGGTCCCCTCTGGCTCCCCGGTCTTTCCGGTCCCACTCCTTTACCCTTATCACATGGGGGCTGCTGCAGGAGCGAGTGCGTCGCCGGGAGCTCGCGACATTGGAGGCAGGGCGCTGCCATGTTTTTTGTATTTGCGCATGTGCAAAGGTGTTTCGGCGGCCATGTTGGGGTTGGCGCGACAGGTCGCGCATGCGCAGAAGATCGCACGACGCAGCGGCCATCACACAGTCGCGCATGCGCAGAGAAGAGTAGCGGCGGCCATTACAGGATCGCGCATGCGCATTGGAGATAGCGCACACGGCGCCAATAGAGTAGAAGCTCTAAAGGAACTACATTACCCAGAAGCCTCTGGGGACTGCCCTTTCACCCATATCACCTGCTGTATTACAGCCAATAGGACTTACACATTCTCCTGCTGCAAAGGGGATACATTGTTGTGCGCTGGAGTCAGAAAGTTAGTCGGTGCTGGGACAAGGTAGGGGGAGGTTGTGTGTGCAGGGAGCAAGTGGCTCCTGCACTAGGCCAGGTTAGGCCCTAGCTAGGCCCGACTCATCCTAGCTTGTGGCTGCTTTAGGGAAGGCCCCTTCAGTTAGGGACTTTGCCCCTTTAGCAGTGGTTTAGTTCAGGGACACAGCTGCAGTGCTGCGCGGCCCTGACATGTGAGGTCTGGGACCAGACCTATCTCACTACAGATTAGAGCCTATCTGTATGGTGAGATCACCCAGAGGGAGACCACCCTATTTGGAGCAGGTCGCCATGGCTGATGCTTCGGCGCTGAACGCAGACGGATCCTCTTCCTGTTGTTTTGCTGTACCTGGGTGCAGGAGCCCCGGGCAGGTATCAGTCACCAAGTGCAGCAACTTTACACCTCATCTAGTACGGGGCTGATCACGCCTAAGGGGTGGGGTTGTGGGACTCTTGGGTACCTGGTATGGGTTATGGCCCTAGGAGGTCAGTGTTACAGGGTGACACTAATGTACTGTTGATGATATGTTATGGTTCTGTTCTGCATATACAGTAAATTGTTTATATATACTTTGGTGTATGTGGTTACTGTGTATGATGTCCTGTGTCAGGGGTTATTCTATACTCTAGGATCCTGCACAGGTGGAGGCGCTGTTTATGTAAGTACGTTTCAGGATACACCCCAGGCTCTCACTGGCGGAGGCTCAGCCCTCCTGTGATCCTAACAGGTATTGCACCACACCTGGTACTGCACGTAGAATTCCCCACAGGGTCCCTATCTGCGATTGGGGGGGGGGGGGAAGTGTGTTACACACCTTTCACCAGTGTGTCCAGTATTTTTTTTGGAGAAGCCACCTGGCAACCCTACGTATATCAACAGAGCTGACTTGCTTCCGAGGCAGTGAGATTACAACTGTACGACACGTTCTGATTCTTGGACCAATATGCGATTTGTTGCAACTTTATTATCAAATCCAGACCAGTTACATTCATTATCCACCCCAGCCTGTCCCTCTGTAGCAATAGCTGCAGATTCTGCATGGCTCCCACGTGCACACTGTTACAGTGATGGCCATGCTATGTGAGGAGGTGTGGGAAACAATACAGGATCAGTAAATCAGATATAAAACAAGGAGTGACCGGGACAAGGGAATTCAGAAAGAGTTGGTACTTCCTCTTTTTTGGCCCGTGACAGGTGCAGGGGTGTAGAAAATATACAACACAGCTATATATTTAGGCGATGACAATGGTGTAACTGACATCAAAATAAAGAAAGATCTGATTGTTCCCTTTGGACCTTTCAAATGTAATCCTTGTCTGCATGCAAATCAGAGAGGAGCAGTAGGGACTTTAAACTCAGGTGACCAGCCAGTACTAAATAAGCAAAGAACCATTCAAATGCAGTGCCTGCCAAGTAGAATTGAAACTATATTGTACATTTATATTTATGTAGAGCACGGGTAGGCAACTCCAGCCCTCAAGGGCCACCAACAGGTCAGGTTTTAAGGATATACCTGCTTCGGCACAGGTGGCTCAATTAGTGGCTCAGTCAAAGACTGAGCCACTGATTGAGCCACCTGTGCTGAAGCAGGGATATCCTTAAAACCTGACCTGTTGGTGGCCCTTGCAGGCCACATTTGCCTGAGCCACTGATTGAGCCACCTTTGCTGAAGCAGGGATATCCTTTAAAACCTGACCTGTTGGTGTCCTTTTGGGGACTGGAGTTGGCCAGCCCTGATAAAGAGCCAACAATAAATACAGCGCTTTCCAAAAGAGACAATACTATACAGGGAATACTAATGCAATAAAAATGAGATAATAGATAATGAAATCTCGTGGTTTATTTATATCATTAAAACATATGTCCCACCTAGCCATTGTTTCTTTACAGCATGGTAACTGGGGGAGCGTCCCCCGGAGGGAAAACCATTCCAGGAACCATTCCCCTTTACCAGTGTAGTTACTAGAGTTCTTGCTCGCTGCAGGGAATTCAAAATGGCCAGCAAACTGGTCCTATGGCTCAATAAGAAGCAGTCATTAATTGCGGCTTCCTATTGGGTGGAAATTGAAGTCGCTAGCGAAAAACACCGGTAACTTCACTGGTGGGTATCTCAGAAAAAGGAGGGTCTCCGGAGCTGTAACCACCGTGTGCAGTGGAACGGCTGCTTTAAACTTGCTTCTTGTCTTAGCAACACATATACACAGTGATACGTCATTTATTTCAGCAAGTGATTGCAAGTACACTTCAGTGGAATTAATTGTAACCATGTTGGCCTATAATGTCAAGTGAAAGAATGTGATAATAATCAAACAACATTATAGTACTTCCTAGGCTACTTCTGGGGGGAACTGAGCTCCGTAAACTTTTGTTAGATTGTAAGCTCCTTGGAGCAGGAATCTCCTTCCTATTGTCTGAGTCTCTAAACATATGTACACTTGCTATACAATATTACTGCCCCCCCCCACCTCCACACACACATTGTACCGCGCTACGAAATAAGTTGGCGCTTTACAAATAAAAGATAATAATAATAAACATCATCAAGTGATTACAGGCATACCCCGCATTAACGTGCGCAATGGGTCCAGAGCATGTATGTAAAGTGAAAATGTACTTAAAGTGAAGCACTCCCTTTTTTCCACTTATCAATGCATATACTGTTCTGCAATCGTCATATACGTGCATAACTGATGTAAATAACGCATTTGTAACAGGCTCTATAGTCTCCCCGCTTGCGCACAGCTTCGGTACAGGTAGGGAGCCGGTATTGCTGTTCAGGACGTGCTGACAGGCGCATGCGTGAGCTGCCGTTTGCCTATTGGGCGATATGTCCTTACTTGCGAGTGTACTTAAAGTGAGTGTCCTTAAACCGGGGTATGCCTGTATGAAATTATTGTGAATGGGCCTGGAATGGTAACTAGGGGAGGGACAAACAATGTTTTCTACTTCATTTATTTACCCAAAAGCCAAACTAGTCACCTGCTGACACAACCCTGACGCATCTCACATCATCCCTGCTATAGGACAGTTCGGAAAAATGCATTGGTTTGTGTTCTCACAATAGAGATAATCCTGCCCTTAGTAATAAAGCGGATGCACTCAGGGATGGAACACATTGTCAATGTTCATAGGTTTTCTTTTTTTATCATTATTGTTTTTCAGCATTAGGCCCGTAATATTGTGCGCGCGCTTGCTCCGTGGTTAGCCAGCCGTTCTATACTAGCGCCGCGCGCACGCACGGCAGTGAGCTTGGAGCCGGACGATCGGGGGGAAAACTCTGAGAAGTATGTTTTCGCGCTGCTACCAGTTACTTCTATTACTCAGTTACTCCCTCGAAACACCCGGATGTAAACTCTGCTGTGGTGAGAGATTATTTAGCATCTTCTTACTATGGGGTTAGAGCGAAGTAACAAAATCAATGTGGCAGACTCAGTGATAATACTCAGGCTCGTTATTCTGTAGAACATATTAATTTTCATGTGAGTGACACTTTCTTCCTCAAACATGAAATATTGTTGCGTTGAAGGTTTTTTTTTAAATAATTATCATTTTTATCTCCAGCCTTCAACAGCTGTTTATTTCTTCCCGCATTATTTGTGCACCGTGTGGGTTTCTGGGTAACGTGTCCCCATGCTCCAGTATTCTAACCCAAACTTTTATTATTTATACTTAGGGAGTCCCAGTTTTCTGTTTTTATTTATTTTTTTGTGAAATCGGGGTTTATCATTCTTTTGCTTTTCCGGTGTTTTCATTTTATTTAAAAAAAAATAAATCGTTGTTTATCATAACGGAAAACAATTGACACACATTTCAATTTGCTGTTTATCTGTGCACTTTTTTTTAGTTTCCATACTTCCTTTTGTATCCTATCTGTGGTAGGGTTGCTACAAGAGGTCTAATTCAATAAGAAGTAAGAATCCATATTTATAGTCATGCTTATGACATGAGGAAAGCTAACAGATTACAGTGTTATGGCAGATCAGTGATCAATATAGCTGCAAAATGGGACAAGGCGTTGGGTTATCCAGAGTGACAGCTCTGAGTCAGCTCATCAGCTTATCCTACAGAGTGACGCAGTTTATTTTATATTCTCGTTTTTTTAGTGAATTTTTACAACATAGGAGAGAGAGGGTACAAAATAAAGAGAGGGGAAGGAACACAGGTCATATTGTTACTGCTGTTTCCTATCTACACCTTGCTCCGGGGAAATTGCTATGGCCCAATGCTGCTATTTCTTCCATGCCAGTGCTACAGTATTTCATACTGCACCACCCGGGATGGATTTCCCATACAAGTAAACAAGTTAGTGTGGAGCACAGCAAAAATAGAAAAGAGAACTGGCAGCAGGGTCAAGAGGGAAAAAAATACAGATGTACTAACACATAGTGCCCGTACAAAAACTGAAGAAAAACTCTTGACGCGTTTCCCGCCGTCACTGGCGCTTTATCTTTGATAGTGGGCCCTCTCTTGTAGCGTCATGTCATGGCGACCCAACGTCACATGCCGCCGTGACATTGCGTTGCCATGACAACAAGGTCACATGCCTGCGGTGGAGGGACGCCCCTGAGTCTGCCCCTGTGCCCCGCCTTGTATATATGAGTCTTCAGCTTATTTAACCCTTTCTCTATGGCCTCTAGGGTTTTTACAAAGGAGCGCTATCCAAGGGTCCAGCCAGAAATTAACATCCAGGTTATCTTGTGCCAAGTCATGAGTGGCGTCCCATAGTTTTTTTTATTTCCGGACAGTGCCTCCACATATGTATAAAGGTTCCTGTGTGGCCACATCCTCTTGTACATATTGGAGAGGAGTTTTTGTAGAACATAGTTTTGAGGGGTGAGGTACCACTGGTGGAGCATGTTACGCCAGGATTATACAGCGCACGATGGCGCTCGCGTCAAACACACATTGCCTAATGCCTATGAGGCTGCTCCTAGTTCGCGCGCGCGATGGCGTGACCGCGATTTGAAGAGACAATTTTTTTTTTGTCTTTTCAAGCATCACGTGAGCGGTTCAGCCAATGAGGGCGAACCAGCTTCATGACGTGTCCGCCAGGCCTCCCCAATCGCCTGCAGCCAAGTTCATAGATCGCTTGGGCTGCAGAAGTGTGCAAGGCTATGCGCTCCGTCGCACGCAGGCAGAATGATCTTAGCCTTACAAGCGTTCCCTTTGATGACAACACATATTGAGCATCTTACCACCCCCTCAAAAATATCCTCCCAGTCCTCTCCATCTGGCACCTTACCTATGTCGGTCTCCCATCTAGTCATAAATTTAGCTTTTGGTGAGTCATCTATGGTCAGCGCCATCTTGAATAGGGAGGAAATTAGGCCTTTTTGGTTTTCCATATGTAAACATAGGCTTCCGAAGGGGATAAGACCCATAGTAGGGGTCCTTGATTTGACAAATCCTCTGATCTGGTTTTATCTATACAGCTCCTTGTTAGGTAGCTCAAGGTCTCGAGACAGCGCATCAAATGTTTTAGGTTTCTTATCTTTCCATAGATGTGTCACCGTAAGGAAAGGAAAAACTGATCCCACAAAAACCAGAGACGGAAAACAAGGAGGGGAAATCCAAGAACGCCACCGGTCCTTCGGTCTTGGATTCAACCTGTATCACTTAAAAACATGCTACCCTTTTCACAAAAAAATAGGGCATCAAGAATAGTGGACAGACATCCACAATTGGATAAAACTCTAAAGGACATAGAAACACGCTTCTTAGAAAGAGGGCACACACAAAAAAAAGTCATACAAAATGCTTTCTCTCAGGTACCCAAGACTACACTGGCCAAAGAAAATGATAGAATGACTATCGTGACAAAATTTACAACAGCTAGTAATGTTTTAAAGAAAAGCATTAACCAACATTGGAAAATGTAAAAAAATGATGAGATAATGGGGAAATTATGTAAATCACAACCTAGGTTTGCTTATCGCAGAAGCAAAAATTTAAAGGACATGTTAATTACAACTGATTCTAAAGAACATTATGTGCAATCACACTTTTTAAGCAACCCAAAATGGGGATGCTTTAAGTGTTTTATTGTAGTGTCTGCAATAGCCTAAACACTGGTGAACACTTTTTCACCCATGGAGTGGCAAGACATATAAAATTAAAAGCAGGATAACGTGCACTACATCTAATGTAATTTATATGATTAAATGCCCTTGCGGCTTTGTTATATTGGAAAAACAAATAGAATGTTACAAAACAAGATACATCGAGCAAAAGAGCAAGATCACACATTCCACAGAAGAAACAGCACTCATTAAATATTGCAGAGACTTTAGCCATCCTATTTCCCTCTTAAATTGATGGGTATAGAGCATGTGTCGAAAGCCATTTCAGGGTTAGAAAATACTTTTGCCCTCAATACAGTACATCCGAGGGGACTGAATGACAATATATCATTCAGTTGCTTTATGACAGGAAGATAATGTAGTTTATTTTACGTATATATTTTTCACCCTGTGATAGGTTGCTGCTGCTGTACTGGTCATACAGATAAGAGGATCATAATCCAAGGTTTTCATTATCCTAGTTGTTTGGACATGCTTGTTTATGCTCAGTCAATAACCCACTGAGGATTCACTGTTCTGGTGCTTCTGTTCCCTTAACCCTTACTCGCCCATCTGATTCCCATGGCACTCAAGAGTGGCAACCTAGCAGAGGTACTTACGCGCGGCACGCAGGTACTGTGTGGGTCCCGTCGGCCTCTTCTGTCTCTGGGCGAAGGCGCGCCCCCGTTCCTCCGGCCATGACGCGCGACACGGTGCGCGGTCTCCCCGTCGGTCTGCGGTCTCCGCCTCTCGGTCCCGCCCCCGCCCTGATGTCAGGACTACACCGTGCGGCTGTGCTCCGCGCTCCGCCTCTGTTGGTCCCGCCTCTGGTCTCCGCCCCCGTACTGGCATGGGCGTCGTGGCGCCAACGTGATGCGCGCACACACTCTGATGCGGTCGCAATTGGCTGTGCAATAGGATGCACCTGCATGATCCAGCAGCCTATCAGAAGCCGCAGCCCCACTTCCTGGTTGCCTCCCATTGGTGGGAGGCCCTTTAAATACCTTGTCAGAACTCTCCTTTCTTGCCGAGCATAACTCCAGTTTGTGTGACGCTGAACCTCACTTCATTGTGCCTGTCTGCCTTATCTTGCTGCCTGACCCTGTTGGGAACTTACCTTGTGATATTCTCCTACGCTGATCCTGGATTGGACACGACGACTCTACTCTCTCCTGCACTAACCCTGGCATTGGATTACGACGACGCTGCTCTCTCGTGCACTGACCCTGGCTTTGGCCTTCCGACTACTCTACCCTCTCCAATCCCGACTCTGGCTACGTACCCCGACGATCCGCTACTCTACACTCCTGGACCCGGCAAGTATCACGTTTACGCTGTCTTCTATTACCCTGATCCGGCCTGCAAGACTATCCTAGACTCTAGACGCACCATCGCGATTGTGGTCGGCATTCTATACCAATCCCTACCTCAGTCCCGCGGTCGCGCCTCGTTTGTGATGAGCTACGTGTTAAACCCACATAGACAATATTAGTCACTTGAGGTATGAGGTCTACTGACACTGCTTATATGCTGTTTCTCTTTTCTCTTCCGCATGTATGTGCTGGAAGGTGTTATCCTTCCTGGTGGATTCTGAGATCCTGCGCGATCAACATATTTCTTCCAGCCCACTGGACATTTTAAGTGAATCTAAATTCAGAGATCGCAAGGACGCTGTGGGTTGCTGGAAGATGTTATCATTCCTGGTGGATTTCTGGGATCCTGTGCGAACAACATATTTCTTCCTTCTTCTTTGGATATTCGGAGATCGCAAAGACGCTGTGGGGTACATAAAAGTTTACCTGCGCACTATTCCATAGGACACCAAGTATGAAATCAGGATTGATCATCACAGTCAACTTACACTGACGCTTTGCGCATGCGCAGCGTCGGCTACCTAGCAACAGTCAGATCCTGCCGCGGGAGTAAAGTAAGACTGAACTCAGCCATGATGATGTCACTAAGATGGCGCCGGGCATCAAAGAAACTCTCACCGTGGCAATGGAGGATGCTGGATACAACGGGTCACGCGCACTAAGCAGCCATTTTCATTGGACATCGAAATAACAGCAGTCTTCAACACCTGCAGCATTAATGAGGAATAATGAGGATTCAGCATAGTACAGCAGGTGTTATTTATCATCATCAGCAAGTATGCTGGGGGTTTTTATATAGGTATAAAAGACTCTATGGTACACTTTAGTTTAAGCCACTCACCACTTGGAAAAGACCATTCTGGTCGAAATGTCGCTAAGTTTTTGGCTCATTAAATAGCATTAAAGAAAATCCGCAGTGCCTTGTGTTTATTCTTCTTTTTTACCGTATGACTTTGATTTCCAGCAGGACTTCTTTCAACCCAAGTGCACCAGTAAATATGTATGTTTCATTCTTTATTATATGGTGTGCAGCAGTCAACTCCTTTTCTCACCCTAGAGATCCCCACCGCACTCCAGGTGCTAAAATCTCGAGCCTTCATGCCCAGAGTGAAATCTGGTTTACCTCATAATGGATTCATACGTTACCTGAACCGGTAGTAGTCAGAGTTTTTGTTTAGATATGTCACATAACTTTAGGGAGTGCTGAATAGATCCCAGGGGGATTCCCGGGTTTGGTCTGTGGTTTTTGGGAATCCATAACAGCATGTCCAGATTGCCTAGGCTTGCCGCTAATGACTCTTATTTCCATCCATTTTTTCATACTGTCTGAGGCATGCCAGGTGGGCTGGCATATACAGGAGATATGGGAGGGCCAGGCCACCTGCTCACCTGTATGTTGCTAATTTCTATTGGGACAGGAAGGGTATGGAACAGGTACAGTATCCTTAGCAGTAAGTTCATTTTTACGGAGTTAACTCCACGAGACCTTTTACGGAGTTAACTCCACGAGACCTGACACCTGCACCACTCCTCTGGGTCTTTTTTCAAGGTCTTAATTTGCGCCGGGTGATTTGCAATGTATATATTGTATCCGGGGATATAGTTAGGAAGTCTACGAGATATTTAAGGGCTTTATCTTTCCATTTGAAATTAAAATATAATGATAAAAGTTGTATCTGGGCCTGAGGTATACTGATGTTTAGCGCTTAGATTTATCCTTATTTATTTTAAACCCTAAGTTCACTAAATAGCTTTGGTAGTGATATTAGCGGGGTTAGTGATTGTGAGCAGTATGCCGTCTGCAAATAATGCGACTGTACAATTCTCTGTTTATTTTAACCCTTTCTTTTCCTAGATGAAATCATCTGAAAATGGGCAAGCTCCTGTAGCACCTTATTGCGTGTCAATGCGGTGTTATGAAATAGCATTTGAATAGTCGGCTTCATGGGGACTCTAAATCAAGCTCCACAATCCAGTGCACTGCTCCAAAACGGATGTTAAAGGCATCGTCTACGGAACGTGTCAATGCACAGATGTAAGATGCTTTCCAAGACGTTTGGTTGCTTAAGCATCATCTGTAAGTGATATGGGGAGTGATTATATTGAGAAATAGATGAGGTTAAGGGAGCAGTAACTTGACTCGGCTATAATTGTTTTTAAATGGTACCAATGTGTAACTTTTGGTGTCTAAATTCTTGTTAATCTGCTCAGGGAACCTCTGTCAAATGTATGCAGACTATATTACTTGTATGGCATATGCTGTAGCAGGGAATATTACATTGTTGTTCGGACATGTGGCATTACACTTTGCTAGAAGCATATTGTGACCTTCGGTATATAATTTAGACGCCATGGGAACAATGATTATATGGGGCTTATTCTATAAACTGCAAGAGTGCAGCTATGGCATTATCACATGGAATGCCCCACTGGCATCAATGGGGCTTTCCAGGCGACAGGGCCAAATTGGCGCTATCACACCATACATAATAAACCCCTGAAAGTAAGTGAAAAGGTTAATCAACAATGCCTTGTTCTCCTACAGTACAGTTTTCTCATTTATTGGAAGAACTAGATTAAATACACATTATATGGAAGTAAATGAATTTCTCCTTTCCAGCCTCCTAAACAATACAGTACTATCCAAGATAGGATTTTATAGTTGAATAAACAAGGAAATTAAAGGACAAATGTAGATTTGGGGATTTCTGTTCATGGTTTTCCCCTCAGGTTTTAACCTCCCGCAAGATATTCAAATTATTCTGTCCTCCACAAATCTGGTCCACACTGGAACATTTATTGAATTACATCATTGACGTTGCGTTTTCTGGCATATCTTTTTTTTACTCGTATTCGCAATTTCTTCAGACCTGACATTTTCACTTTTACCCCAATTTAATTTAATTCTTATATGGACTAGCTGGAGAAGTGCAGGTTCAATGCTGACTTTGCAACCTGTGAATGGACTATCTAAAAAAAGGCAAGCCAAAATGTAAATAGATGGGGGTTAAGGTGCAATATTACAGGTTTGTTAAAATGCATATAACACGAAAAGGGGAGAAAAGGCAAACCCTAAACAAAAATACACACTCATCTATATCTTATACTCATAATAAGGGACAGTTCAGACTGATATGCACCCTGATAATATGGACAATGTAATATTATCAATCTATAAAATCTATCTTTTATTAGATATACTAAAATGTGGAAATACTAAAATATAATACAAATTAAAACCCTGAGTTATAAGGAGTTGGACCAACTTGACAGTTCTTGATAGATGCCACAGCTTGTCACTTCCCACATACACATGCAGAAAAGACCTGTGAGGTTTCAGAAGTTCTGTATAAACCAGGGGCCTCAAACTCAGTCCTCAAGAACCACCAAAAGGCCAGCTTTTATGGATATCCCTGCTTCAGCACAGGTGGCTCAATCAGTGGCTCAGTCTTTCACATATACTGTATGAGACAGGTCCACAAACCTGCCTTACCCCATAATCGCAAGGCATATCGTGCCTCCACTGCAACAGAGGGTTCTGGGCAATGACATGCAAATGATCACTCACAGTGCATCACTTTTTTCCTTCTTGTCCACTTTTAGAGAAGAAACACTAGGGTTAGGGAGTGATCACAAAACCACACTAATTGAAGCAAATAATGAGTAAATAAATGGTAATCCAAAAAAGTGGGTGCAAACTGTGAACTGAAAAGTGAATCAGAAAAGGGGGGGGGAAGGAAAACACAGAGTGGATGTGTCTCCCAAAAGAATTCACTATAATGCACTCCTACTTAATTTAAAATTTAACTTTTAATATATTTCCATAAAACATATATTACCAAAAACGTCGTGTATTGTGCATTAAAAATAAATTAAATTGACAGTAACTAGCGTCTGTGTCAGTGAATGTGTGTTGGAGTCGTCTCAACCGACAATTGGTAGTAGAAGCTACAGGACACAGAACGCTGCTTAGTCAGGGTATAAACCCCTCTGGGGCACCTATGAGATCAGGTACACAAGTAATAGTAAATAAATAAATAGACATGCACACTCAGTGACTAAGATATGTCGTAAGGCTACAGCAGTCCTGCTTAGACTTGTAAACCACAGAGCACTTGAAGATGTTAATTATACATGTATTGCCATCCAATATATATAAAAGTGATACTGATAGTATAGTGATGGAGGGTGAATGATTCACAGCATAGTGAAGCAAATGTTCACAGCATATTGATCATTGAATCATTCTACATGTTTAAATCATATAAAGAGCAGGCATGCTTGCACACTGAGTGTAGGTGGAGTACCCAATACTGTGTGGGTATATAAGGGTTCATTCTTCCTCCCCCAAGCAAATTTGTCCCTGAGGAAGCTCCTTTGCTGGAGGGAAACGCGCGTTGGACGCGCCATGTTGTCAGTCTCCTACTTGGAGCTGCTTTTATGTAGTGTTCTGTAGTCTCCTGGATTTATCTATGTAGATCTGAATTGGGTACTCCACCTACACTCAGTGTGCAAGCATGCCTGCTCTTTATATGATTTAACCATTTGGAGTGTGCTGTAGAATGATTCAATGATCAATATGCTGTGAACATTTGCTTCACTATGCTGTGAATCATTCACCCTCCATCACTATACTATCAATAGCACTTTTATATATATTGGATGGCAATACATGTATAATTAACATCTTCAAGTGCTCTGTGGTTTACAAGTCTAAGCAGGACTGCTGTAGCCTTACGACATATCTTAGTCACTGAGTGTGCATGTCTATTTATTTATTTACTATTACTTGTGTACCTGATCTCATAGGTGCCCCAGAGGGGTTTATACCCTGACTAAGCAGCGTTCTGTGTCCTGTAGCTTCTACTACCAATTGTCGGTTGAGACGACTCCAACACACATTCACTGACACAGACGCTAGTTACTGTCAATTTAATTTATTTTTAATGCACAATACACGACGTTTTTGGTAATATATGTTTTATGGAAATATATTAAAAGTTAAATTTTAAATTAAGTAGGAGTGCATTATAGTGAATTCTTTTGGGAGACACATCCACTCTGTGTTTTCCTTCCCCCCCTTTTCTGATTCTCTTGTCCACTTTTACATGGATCCCAAACACTTATGGCTGCTGTTTTACACATCTTTTAAAGCAAAGTCTGGGTTGAAGAAGGGCATGGCCAGTAAACCTACTCGCAGGCGGGAAACAATGTACATCCAGCATTTTATTGAAGAATTGAGAATGTTTATAGATAACACAAAATCCTTTCAGTCTTAAAAGTAGTGCCAAATGTTTAGTTGGACTAGATATTGCAATATTAGAACATTGAAGACAAAAAGTGTTTCAGTGCAACTTATTTAAAGTGTAAACATATAATAAAGTGAATGAACAAATAATTTTGTGAATCAGGGGTGAAAAAGTGATATGAATATACAATGTGTACAACCCGTTATTGATTATGAGGTGCTGCTCCAAAAAGACCTTTCCAGTAACACGAATTAGTATTTAGAGCATTAGCCCCATTAACACCACCCCCTTTTTTTGCCATACCAAAATACCAGCAATAATTAATAATGTTTGGGCCGATGATAAATATCTCTTAAGGGAAAAATATGGTAAAAAAGTTGCCATGAATAACTTAGCAGATGCACTAAAAAAAAAATGCTGAATAAGAGGAATAATGCTTGAATGTCTATTGTGAATTTAAACCTACGGAGGCGTGACCTGCCTTTATTTCATCTGAATTCCTGCAAAGGCAATACGTTCAAACAGAACTTTTCCATTCGGAAATTCCCCCATTGCATCTGCCAAATCCTGTGCTACGATGTTCTTCTACAAATAAAGGACCCGTAGGTTAGGTGCGTATCGATTTTATTGACAACCTTTAGGTTAACCCCTTATTTGCCAGAGGAACCTGCCACACACTGCTGACTTGCAGCCCTCATTGGGAATTCCAGTCCAGCAATAAGGAAGATCTTCTGATACAAGGAAGTCACCGAGGTCACCAAAGTCTCCACCATCAGACCAACCTCTCACTCCACTTCTTCCAGCATGAGAGCCTCTTTTTTTCCTGTTAAGAGGCTGATTTTAGGCTGAGGAAGACGGCTGGACTATGATGTGATGTGGTCCTTGTAGAATTCCACACGCAACAATAAACTGGGACTTACCCAACTGCACTGGACTTCCCCCAAATATTTCCAAGATGATCTTAAGTGTGTGGGCAGGTGGCACATGTGCTCTTCCTTCTCTCAGGGGAGTGTTACATTACTTGGCTCTATTCTTTCAAACTTCTGGTTTTATTTCTGTAGGTTAATAGGAAGTTGCTGTGATTTCACACACACATCTGTAATACTGTTATTAGGCATATCCTATCCTAATGTATATTTTGCATGCAGATTAGTGTTATTCTTCCCCTTCTCTTTTCTCACCGTCATTCAGCGTATACAAGTGTTCATTGCACTTACATCTTGCTCTATTTACAGAGTAGCAGCCCACCAAATAATAACACATGGGGTGATCCCTGAAAAGGGTTTATGCTGCAGATACCCGCCTACGTGACCTAGGTTGAAAGATCTATCACACAACGCAAATTGCAAGCGGCTCATTAAATGTACGTGGAAATATCGACCGGAACATGTTGACATATTCAATTTATTATCTACAAGTTTATTATTCGAGGTGAACAGCCCTTCATTGTCAAGTGGTTGTGCCTGTGATTGTGACACTGTAATCACAGTCACATGCAGGCTGTAGAAAAACTGTGCAATCCCAGATGGTAACAGTACAGGCTGAATTCTAGTGCTGCGGCTCCCCCTGCAGGCTATTAGAGGAAGAACCAGACCCCACCTTGACACAGGAATTGATGCTGGGGGAAATTCCAACTTTTCTGAAAATAAGTTGAGTTCTGTTACTGTCTTTTGAAAAGTGAATTCCCTCTTGGCCAGGGGTGGGCAACTCCAGTCCTCAAGGGCCCCCAACAGGTCAGGTTTTCAGGATATCCCTGCTTCAGTACTTGCGCGCCTTGTGCTGAAGCAGGGATATCCAGAAAACCTGACCTGTTTTGTGGCCTTTGAGGACTGGAGTTGCCCACCCGCTGCTCTTGGCAGTATATTGTTAGGTGGCTATAAAGTGAAAGCGTTCAGCCGTGTAACACATTTCTTCCACCACTTGTAATGATTGTTTAATAATTGAAGAAATTCTTCAGCTCTCCTTGAAAGCTATGCGGAAATAAGGTGTTAATCATCGCCCTGAGGATAATCTCACGAAGACTTCAAAATGTTGGTAAAATTGTTCCATAAACTATCGCTTGATTAATATGAAAGGTAATACATTACTTTCACTAAATGTGTCCCGGAACACTGCAGTTTGTTTATTTTGACGCCTTTTCCCCCGTTTTCGTGGAAGCTACTATCTTTATTTATTTGTTTGTTGACTGTTGGTGGGTAGTAAGGGACTGTTGGCTAATGGACGAAAAAATACAGTGTGATCAGGACTGAGGCGTAACCCATTTGTTTTAAAGAAGATTACAATGACCGCCGTATTAAAGCGGAAGTCCTAGATTAGGGCTTTTTTTTGCCCTTTAATATGTGCATAAATACAATCCACACAATGATAAGTAATTAGCTAAATTGCCCATCGATCCGTTCTACTGGGATCGATTAGCGAAGACTCGGCTCTGGGGTTCACTAAATGACTGCAGATGAGTATTCTGCAGTCGGTGGAACAAAGTTCTGTGGGGAAGATCATATGACCAGGCAGTCACTAGATACAATTGGTGCTCTGCTAGAAAGAGGGCAGGGCCCAAAAAGGGATGTGCCAGAGACTGTTTCAGAAGAGGAAGGGAATGCGACTTTGTAAATGGTTGCTATAGAAACAAAAACTGCTTGTTACATTATAATACATTCAAAATGTAATTTAGAGTTGCTTAAAAAAATGCTACAAGTATTTTCTCATAGTACAGAACTGATTTATAAAAAAAAAACCACATGCAGAATATTGCTTTGTTTGCAGCTTTAAAGATTCCCTGCTAAAATCACAATTTCTCTGAAGAAAAAAAAAACAAAAAACGAGAATGAAATGTGTGATAAAATAACCTCTACTGCTAAAAGCGCTTCCCATTCAGTGCAGACTGCACAGCACCATGGAAATTAAGCAACTTTTAGTTCTGTGTTTTGTATGATTGTGAGACTTCCCGGTAGAAAGCTGACAAATGTGTATTTTCTCATGATGACCTATTAGGAGAAACTCAAAGACTCTCACTGGGATCTGGTACAACGATGACGCGTTAAGGACAAGTTTAGCTTTTTTTTTGCAGATCGCAGCATAAACTGGTACTGTTTAACTCTTTCATTGCCAGAATGTCCAGTGTCAGTAGACATTGTGGCTCCATCGTCATGTGATTTCACTTTCAGCGGTCACATGTCCCTAGATTCCTTCCCCCACAGCGTTGAATGGAAGAGGAAACGCTCCGTCCTGCTCAGATTGCAACCGTGATCAATTCTAAGAACGGCAAAAAAAAAATATAGCACAGTCGCCAGCGCAAAGGCCCTTTTATCGTTTTTGGAAGGGTTCAAGGCAGGGATGTCAACCTCAAATGAATGAAATCAGTGAGGTTTGGGGATTATGTACCAAAAAAAAAAAAAACCTGCATTTTAATAGAAAAGTCTCAATTGAGGTCTACTGTATGAAACTGCTGATGCTAAAAATTCAGTGTGACTGATTCCGAATCAGTGAGAGTTGATACGTCTGCACAAGTGCAACATAACGTAAGGCTTATGAATCCAGGTGAATATAATGCCAAGAGCAGTGGCTGACGTGTGATGGAATAAGGGAGAACGATGTAGCACTCCTTTTTATGTACAAACTTTACCATTCCACATTCTCTTGTTTTGTCTACTATGACAACATAAATATTGCTTAAATACTAAAGACACTCTAAAGTGCTTTACCCCTAGGGCCAATACTTATGAAGCCACTTTACTTTTTAAGCCACTGGCAACTTAAATGTTTAATACAGATTTGCATGTTTAAGTACATTATTATTTTATAAAATAGTCATTGACTTTGCCAACAAATATACCCAGTTAAGCTCAACCGAAAAGGAAAGGAAAAACACCACGGCTGAAAAATTACCATTTATGGTTTAAACAGAAATAAATAGAATTGATGATCCAGGGCACAATGCGGATTTTCAAAAAAGATTTCATTTATCAAAATGGCACCAAATACGACATTTTTTCCTTTTAAGAGAACTTTCAAAGTCCCCTTGAGAAGGACGAAACGTCGTATTTGGTGCTATTTTGATAACTGAAATCTTTTTTGAAAATCTGCATTGTGCCCTGGATCATCAATTCTATTTACTATCTGAGGATCTGCCGGCAGTTTTTCCTGAACCTGGAGCACCGATTGTTGCAAGTACACTATATTATATGTCATTGGTGTGCAGCTTTGCTATTCATTGTTAAACAGAAATGAAGCCACTGCCAGTTGGGAAAGCCTTTCCGTTGCAACCACAAAGGTGAGAGACGAATGTACAATACAGAAAGGGTTCACACCAAAAGTACGCGCCACTAGACAAGAAAGTCACAGAAATGTCCTGTTTCGTTTATATATTAACACTGATAAACACTGCCCTTTTTATTAGAGATGTGGAAAACGTGCTCATGTTGCAAACCACGCAAAGTTTGCCCCTTTAGTCACGGAAAAAGCCACAGCTGAGTCAGAGTTTGCAAGCGATTCGCCAAGTCTCATTGCATTGCAGTTATATTTAATATGCTTATGTGCAAAAGTCTCTAACATCGCTAGATTCGCTTAACGCTAAGACTATCAATAGGGCACTCACGCCATTTTTCTGTCACTGTCTGGCGATATTTTGCTAAAAGCTTCCTAACTTGGCGTCACAATTAGCTCTTTGAGGCTTGGCAAAAATGTTTTGCAGGGCATCGAATTTGGGAAAATGTTGCGAATGCATTTAATGTATATACTGCAGCCATTGAACAGAGTTCCTTATGCTTTTTAATGTGATGTTTACCTTTTATTTTAATGATGTTGTAATCTGGAGATACCACCCTCTAAAATCAGAGACATGAGTGAAATGACGATGGCAGCTATTTTCCCCATAGAAATCAATTGGATGAAGTTTGAGTGACAAATGCTTGTTACAGTATAGCATTTCTAATGGGGATTGAAAATAACAAAAAAAAAAAAGAGTACTCCAATGTTACAGAAACGTAGGAACCTAGAATTTGAAGGCAGATTAGAACCACTTGGCTAGTCTGGCCAATCCCTATCTGCAGTAACACCTCAGGTCCTGTTTGATCCTTTGCTTACGTTCATATTCAGGATAGAGTGATGTCTACCCCCAGCACTTTGAATTCCCTTACAATATTAGTCCCTTCCACCCCTGTATGGAGGCGATGCCACGAATTCACCACCCTTCCCGTGAAAAAGTCCTTCCTCACATTTGACCTTAGCCCACCACCCTCAACCTTCAGAACATGATCTCTTGTATTGTATGTCTTTATTTATATAGCGCCATTAATGTACATAGCATAGCGCTTCACAGTAGTAATACATGTGGTAATCAAATAAATAACAGATAATATAAATAACAGATCATGGGAATAAGTGCTTTAGACATAAAAGTAACATTAAGGAAGAGGAGTCCCTGCCCCGAGGAGCTTACAGTCTAATTTGTAGGTAGGTAGAACGTACAGAGACAGTAGGAGGGAGTTCTGGTAAGTGCGTCTGCAGGGGGCCAAGCTTTATGTATCATGTGTTCAGAATATCCACAGTGCTATTCATATGCTTCTTTAAGCAAGTGTGTCTTAAGGTGGGTCTTAAAGGTGGATAGAGAGGGTGCTAGTCGGGTACTGAGGGGAAGGGCATTCCAGAGGTGTGGGGCAGTCAGTGAAAAAGGTTTAAGGCGGGAGAGGGCTTTAGATACAAAGGGGGTAGAAAGAAGACATCCTTGAGAAGAACGCAAGAGTCTGGATGGTGCATAACGAGAAATTAGGGCTGAGATGTAAGGAGGGGCAGAAGAGTGTAAAGCTTTAAAAGTGAGGAGAAGAATGGAGTGTGAGATGCGGGATTTGATCGGAAGCCAGGAGAGGGATTACATGAGGGGAGATGCTGAGACAGATCTAGGAAAGAGTAGAGTGATTCTGGCAGCAGCATTTAGGATAGATTGTACGGGAGACAGGTGAGAGGCAGGAAGGCCGGACAGCAGGAGGTTACAGTAATCAAGACGAGAGAGAATGAGGGCCTGAGTCAGAGTTTTAGCAGTCGAGCAACAGAGGAAAGGGCGTATCTTTGTTATATTGCGGAGGAAAAAGCGACAAGTTTTAGAAATGTTTTGAATGTGAGGGGCGAATGTCAGAGAGGAGTCGAGTGTGACCCCTAGGCAGCATGCTTGGGCTACTGGGTGAATGATTGTAGTTCCAACAGTAATGTGGAAGGAGGTAGTAGGGCCAGGTTTGGGAGGAAGTATGAGGAGCTCTGTTTTAGCCATGTTGAGTTTAAGGCGTCGGAGGCCCATCCAGGATGATATAGCAGAGAGACATTCAGAAACCTTGGTTTGTACAGCAGGTGTAAGGTCGGGTGTTGAAAAATATATTTGTGTGTCGTCGGCATAGAGGTGATAATTAAACCCACAAGATGTTATTAGGTCACCTAGAGTGTGTACAGAGAAAAGAGGTCCCAGGACAGAGCCCTGGGGTACCCCCAAAGAGAGATCAATAGAGGAGGAGGTGTTAGCAGAAGAGACACTGAAAGTACGATCGGAGAGGTAAGAAGAGATCCAGGATAGAGCTTTGTTCCGAATACCAAGAGTATGGAGAATGTGGAGAAGAGGGTGGTCCACTGTGTCAAATGCTGCAGAGAGGTTGAGTAATATGAGCAGAGTGTAATGACCTCTGTCTTTGGCAGCATGGAGGTCGTCAGTTATTTTAGTGAGGGCAGTTTCCGTGGAGTGAGCAGTGCGGAAGCCAGATTGTAGAGGGTCTAGGAGAGAATAGGTGTTGAGAAAATGGAGCAAGCGAGAGAATACAAGACGTTCAAGGAGTGTTGAGGCAAATGGCAGGAGGGAAACAGGTGATAGTTGGAAAGACAGGTAGGGTCAAGCTTGCTGTTTTTGAGTAATGGTATGACTGTTGCATGTTTGAAGGAGGATGGAAAGTTTCCAGAGCAGAGGGAGGAATTAAAAATGTGTGTGAGCGTAGGAATTATAGTAGGAGCAAGAGGTTTTGGGAGATGGGAGGGAATGGGGACAGTGACACATCCTCCTCTGAGACAGTGGAAAAAGAGTCAAGGAAGGCAGGAGGAGAGTTAGGAAGAGGTGTAGGATGGGAGGAAGAAACAGAGGGGATGTTCTGCTGTATGGATTCCACCTTTTCTTTAAAATAGTCAGCAAAGTCCTGAGCGGAGATGGAGGAAGGAGAGGCAGCCGAGGGTGGTTTGAGTAGAGTATCAAAGACAGAGAACAGTCGGCGTGGTCTCTTGCTCTAGCACTTCTCCCTTAAAATAGGCTTCTCTCCTGTACTTTATTGAAAGCCTTTATGCATTTGAAAGTTTCAGTCATCTCCCTTCTCTCCTCTAAGCTGTACAAGTTAACATCTGAGGTCTTTCTTGATAAGTCTTATGCTGTAGAAGATCATCTTAGTTGCCCCTATTCTGCATTCATTTTCATCCTTCCGGAGATATGGTCTCCAGAACTAAACACAGTATCCTAGGCGAGGTCTCACCAGTGATCTATACCAAGGGTGAACATACTGGTGAACGCGAGATTATCGGGGGGGGGGGGGGGGGGGCGCGGTGCTTAGAGGCCCCCGCACTCTTCCCCAAAGCATTTGCATTTACATTAAATGCCGGGGGACCGCATGAGGCCTCTGTAAGTTCCCTTACCTCGTCTCCGACAGCATCGGGCGATGCAGCGTCAAATGACAGCGCGGGGTGGGGGGAGAGAAGACACTGGAGACAAGGAGAGGGGCGCGAACAGGAGGGGGGCACAGAGGAAAATGTTTGCGCACCCCTGATCTATACAGTGACCATCTTTCTGCTACGAATACCTCTCCCTATACAGCCTAACATCCTGCTGGCTTTCTGCATTGCTTTGTTACATTGCTCGTCTACTTTTAAGTCTGCTGCGATAATGACTCCCAGGTCCCTTCCCTCTATAGTGGTTGGCATTAATTCTGTATTCTGCCTTAGGATTTTTGTGATTCGAGTCCATTATCTTGCACTTCTTGGCATTAAATTGTAGTTATCGTGTATGTAATGGATTAGTAACAAATTGGTAAGGATTGGTAGAGTTAGGAACTTTGGCTTTAATACCCTGATGTAGGGCTGAGGGTAAGAGGTCAAAAAGATTGGTACAACCTCAAACTCCCAAGTAATGCAAGGCAGCACAGGGGAAAAAAACACCTGTGTCAGGAACCACAACTGTAGTGCTACCCTACCTCTGATCATACTAAATGATGTAGCAGTATGAGTAAGGCTGTGTTTATAGTACTGGCTACCGCTACCCGTGACATTGCCGTAGCAAAAGTTACACACTGGTGTGCGATGTCGCTGGCGGCAAGGGGCTGTGTGATTGGCTGCTGCCAGTCACGTGGTCCGGCTGTCTCTGTAAATCTCAAATTCTTTTGACTACAGCGATTTTGGTAGCTGTGACGTCACGTGTCGCCGTTGCGCCCACTATGGCCGGTCGCTACTGACTACATTGAGTTGCTTTGCGCTTCAAGCCGTCGCCAGTACTATAAACGTAGCCTAAGGTATAGGAATTTAAGGAGGCTTCAAAGGCCATGTGAGTGCTTCTCCTCGAATAGCATGTGGACTGTTTTTTCACTATTTATATCACCAATAGTTCTTACACATTTTTCCCACTGATATTTGCGCTCTCCATTCCTTTTTCCTTTATTTATTCTAAACCACACAGATTGATGATCACTGAAAACCAAGTTCTCACCCACAAATTCATTGAATACTCTGCCTGATGCATCACAGTGCGCAAGGCGTCACCGGGGACAGCTAGGGAGGAGGTAAGGGGCTTGTGAGAGGCGCGGATGCGCGCGCCGCAGGCAGAACATAGCCTAAGTGATGTCCTTTATGAACACCCAAGTCAATTAATCTTGGAGGGCTGTAGACCACCTCAGAACGAATGGCAACCTTATCACGTTTCTAGAGTTAACTACTGTCTCAGTACTTTCTACAGTACCTTGTACTAAAGCAGCTTTTATGTTGTTCGTCACATAATGGAAACTGCTCCTGCCTTTCTTTTTTTTTGACCTGCCGCGCTGTTGATGTGCTTGATTCTACAGACAGAACAAAAACTTCACTTAAAGGGCTGGATTTACTTGTTATTTTTAGCGCCTTTTAACGCTTAAATAAGGAAGTGGTAATTCTTTTCTATCGCATCAATAACTGTGAGTGAAATGCGTCGCTGATTAGTATGCATCGCATAATTACATGTGGAAGAACTTTACAGTTAATGAGCTTGCAAATAGAGCATTAGCAGCAAACTACTGATTCACACGATACTCACTAAACTCTGATACCCGGCAATATTGGGATACTGGCAAAAAAATATTAATATTTTTTTATCATCCACCCAAGCCTGGCTTTCGGCTAATCTGGCCTATGTACAGAATGGCCACTATAGAAATAGAACAAAACAAACAAAAAAAAGGGTGCGTATCGAGCACGTGCATTTAAAGTGAAACTTCTTTCTCTTTTGTCACTGAAATTGTATTTGTGATGTTTTTAATGAAAAATCAAAACACAATTTCAGTGACAAAACGCAAAGAAGTTTGACTTAGAATGCATGTGCTCGACACCCCCTACACCCCCTTTTTGGCTATTTGCACTTAATATTTATTTTTACTGTGAATTCCTTGTGTGTGTCTCTGTGTGTCTTACTACACATCTATGTGAAGCGAAGATCGAGTAGGACCCTTACCACAAACTGAGACACTGGCCACCGTTTTGGAAATTCCCATTGAATTTGGGAGACTGCGAGTCCCCGTTGCAGAGGTGTTTTTCACCACATCACTTATTATTTTTAAGGCCATATTGCCATATGATGCGTTTTCATTTTTTTCTTATAATCACATTAAAAACTGTGCTCGCCTACTTCTGAAAAATCACTATAGACATAGGCAAGATAACAAGCCAACCGAGAATAGATTATAAAGATAAGTATTAAACATTGTTTAACTTATTACTAAATGAACCCCTTAGAAACCAAAGTGGCCAGCTAATCATGGTAAACCCATGACTAGCTGGGAACTTAACGTTACTACAGGTTTCACACCTGCACATACAGGGGTTATGCTTTTTGTAGGGTGTTTATGGTGTATATATCAACCCCATTGGTGCCTGAACACATTTCTTTGCAATACATTAATAGCTTCAGCCATCAAAAGGGTTAATTAAATAATATGCTGCCATTTTGTTCATAGATGCATTATATAATGCTGTGGTACAAAAGTATGATACTTCAACACACGCAAACAGAATTGTATCGCTAGCGGTAAACCTTTTTTGGTGTAGTCAAATGAGATTGAATAGCGTAACCCAATTCTGAATACATAATTCTTAGTAAATCCGGCAAACAATTAAAAAAATATATATATCTCTATATATCTCATTGTGATCCCAATATTTCTTTCAAACAAATTTAACTAAAACGCAGCAAAAATCAATCTTTAGTACATTTAGGCAAATTAGTCTAACAAATCAGAGCCAGCTGCTGGGATGAAATGGGAAAAAAAACGTGGGAAATGTAAATGCACTGAAAGTGGCACATGGTGTCACTCATTTTTATGCAATCAATCCCATTCCTTCTCGCTTTGTAAAAACAAATAACTCTGAATTGCACAATTTCACATATAATACAATAGAAGGGCAACATACATAATAAGATTGCTTTTTTCCAGGTGGTATGTTAAATTATATCTTTATTTCTCTATGATGAGGTGGTGTTAACCCTTGTTCCTCAGGAACAAGGTCTCCTGTTATTTTCCACATTCTGGCACTGGGGACACCCTCACAACCCTCCGTGCGTGGCTCGTTTCCCGGAGGCTGTGATCGTGCATAGCCCCAGACAGCTCCCTGATGTCATTATTTCCATAATGTTGGTTTTGGCCAAGTCTGTGAATTAAAACAGAGTACAAGCGGGGGAGAGGACTGTGCTACTGGAATGAGGCAGCTGTTGGCACATAAATAAAATGGTGCGAAACGGGTCCCCAGAGGAGCATTATTTTACTGGTTTCCTACATTCTCCCAAAGTGTTGGGTAGGGTGACAGAGCACAGATAAATAGCCACAGGACATACCAAAAGCCACACTTCTGAGCTAGTGATTGTCAGTGGTTTATAGCGTAGAGGGAGGGAATGAGAAGTATTTTATTTTTTGTGTCATGTGAATAGACAGGCACAAGGCTTTTTAAATCCATGAATTTTCCTTCCTCGTTATCTTTTGTCTCTTTTTACCAAGTTACATAGTGCTGGTTTATAGGTTTTAAACATAACCCTTTGACATCAAATTCTCAATATAAGTGCCAAGATTATATAGATATATTTTCTATTCTCAACTTTAACAAGCATGGTTTAAGTGCACTAGGGGAAAAAATAAAATAAAAAGTACAGACAAGTGCCCAATTTGGTAAGGAAGTAGAGATGATGATACGAAAAACCAAGTTCTTGGGAGCAGAATATGCTCCATTTCATTTGATGACACATGGACCAGTCTTCATTGCTTGTCCCGTTGAAGAAAGCATAGAAGAATCGGAGAGCGATCTGACAACTGACAGACACGGTGTTATCAGAACAGGAAGAGCATCAGCCCTCATACACCTTACTTTCCGTGAAGTACTTTTTTTTCTCCATACCAGCAACGTTATTGCGGGATTCAAAAGGCATGCAGCAGTCAGATTGACTCATCATATCATGAACAAAGATCGAGCCTTTCCAAACATTCACATCTACTGCATGTGTAGTGACTAAGTCATGCTCATCATTAAATGATTGCTGTTGATTTTCTGATGCCGTTCATTGAAGCTGGCATGATTCAGTGTATAAGCCACATACATTTTATACTAAAACCATCACTCCTCTCCACCAACTTAACGCTTACTCCTAACTCTAACCATCTAATGACAGAGGGAGACACAGGATATCACGTGTGGTTTAAACCTGCTTTGCGGGAGAAGGGGACAGATCCCCTTTACCGGGCTCTGAGGCCAGCTATATAAATGTCAGTTTAAGGTTGCTGATTGCTTTCCCAACTCTTCTTTCTGTGGCCAAGTTAAGACCCTTGAGAGAGAAAATTCTCTCACGTTATCCTCCGAAATGTCAGCTTGACCATCCTGTACACGGCCAGCAAGTGCTCTGCTGCCTGGCTCCCGGACCCTGGGTCCGTCTTCCAACTCTCAGCTCAGGGCTGAGCCTGTTTAGTTAGTTTGCTGTGATTGGTTGTAATCTGACGTCCATGCTGACCCTCCGTGCCCTACTCATGAACATCCCAGATTTCAGAGAGGAGAGGCGGAAGCTTCTTGTCCTGAAGTCGGAGAGCAAAGACCTGTTCTGAGTGCACACTGCTAAGCGTCCGCAGGCTGACCAGTTTCATCAACATGCGGGGAAACATCAGGTGGTCCTAAGGAAAAAAAAAAAAGCATGGAAATTACAATACAACTTTCTGCAACCTGAGACAAGAAATGAGCTACGCCCCCACAAGGGACTTATTTCCTACACCCACAAGCCGTTTCTTGCAAACCACTTGGGTTAAATTGTGCTAAATCGAATCACTAGGTGCCAATGGAACCTGCAAATTAGTTAACAGGTGGACTCTGGACATTTTCCAACTAATTAACCCATGTTCTGGAACAGGGGTACTTGTGCCACCAATGATCTCAAGACCGAAGCTGCTTACAACATCTGTAGGCCCATGCCCTGCACCTTCAAACACCTACACCCTTTAATTAAAGATTCCTTAAAAACTAACTTCCCTACCTGTGGTCCCTCCTACCATGGCATATGTCACTTACTACCTGGCAAAGGAAAGCTCCCTCCCAGCGGCTAAGCTTATGGCATCTCCTGGCATTGACTTCATTACCTTTACCCCTCACCTGCAAACTTTATATTTGTTTCTCTATTACCCATCTATTTTGGTGGTCGTACATATCTTTTTGAGCTGTGAAATATGGTGTTGTCCCAATACCTGAGGCCTCTTAATGCGGGTGTAGGAGTGCAGCGCTTCCACGTACGGCAGCTGCAAGTTCTCCACGAGCTGGTGATTCTGGACATTTGGCCTGTCCGCGGAGAAGATGTTGATTGCGATGAGGAGGGCGTATTCCGCATCGTCCAGCTGCATTTGCCTCATGCCGCGTGAGAACTCGAAGATGGGGTTTATAAACTCCACCTGAAGCCCTGGGGACAGTAACAAGAGTGACCTTCAGTGCTGGAGCACGTCAATGCAAAACAACGTTAAAGCTGGTCTGTGGGCACGGGAATAGTTAATGGCAGAGAACTAGGAACGACTGTCCTGTCCATGCATACGAACAGCTGCCCAGTAGACTGAAGAGAGATGGGATAGAGCATATTGCACAGCATTTGAGACAAACTCTTGGCTAAATGCCCTCCCTGTGTGACCTTTGGCAGTCAATGTTATAACATTCTGCCTGAGGTATCAGACATACATTTGTACCATTCCCATAAGAGTTGGAGGGGAAACAAAAAAAAAAAAATATGAGACAGAAATAAGTGAAACTACACTGCCTTAACACAGCCTTTGTACATAATGAATACAATACAAAGTACAGCAATTTAGAGACTCACTATGCACTTGCTAACCCCAGAAAGATAAGCAGTGCCATTAGGTTTTTAGCTTCTGCCCACCCCACTGCCTTTTGACACACAGCAAATAAAACAGTACACACTTCCAATAGTGGCTGCGTTCAGCTGTCTGCATGCTGTCCTTCAATGATTTCTTTTTAACACTTTGCACCCCGTAAGTCTGTTTGCAGTTTCTGCTGCTTATTATAATTATTATTATTATCAACTTCAGGTCAACTGAAGCAGTCCAAGGCTAAAAGTCTAAGAGTAAGAGAGAGAGGTGGACCACACTGCCAGTGACAGCAGGCCAGCGTCGCTCACCTGCACGGTGAAAGTCATCCTTGCTATAGGTGAAGTCCTTGAGGAAGGTTATACACTCGGTGTCATGATTGTAGCGCCTGGCTGTTTCGAGCAGCATTATCTGTCACAGCGGCAAAATACAGTGCTATTGCATGGCTATTATCGACAAATAAAAAAATACACTGCTCTAATATACAATTTGCATATGGGAATGACTGTTTTCTTACATCTGTCAATTACGTGGATTTTAATAACCAATGAAAGAACCTCTCTTTATTCCCCAGGGAGTAAGGTGTATGGCCAGGGTAGCACGATCTAGTAGAATCGATGTGGCCTGGACTTAGGAACTATTTCTAAAGAAAATAGGGGTGAGGTTAGAAATGAATCCAAGATTATTTCCTTGTGAGAATATATGTAGAATGAAGAGTTTTAACATCAATATTTCAGATATTATTTCAGTGTAGGTTTTCCTCACACAGGCTCAGCAAGGTTAATGAGGAAGGGTAGGCCAGGAGAATCTCAATGATAGCGTCTCTTACCTCTATGGTGGAAGCCTTCAGTAGTGCTATCTGATCCTCTCTTGACAGCTCCAGAAAGCCTGGGACTTGTTTGGCAAAATCCACAATCTCCTGCACTGAAATGATGGCCAGCTCAGTGAAGTGGGCAAAGCGTTGCTGGCGAGCTTCTCGGCTGTTCGGGTCATTGCCAAGGGGCCATGGCTGGCCAGGAAAGAGACACCAAGAATATGCAAAACAACCTCAGCGAAAACGGTAGAAAGCTCGTGATGGGAATACATCAACTAAAACTGAAGGGGTCAATTTAGCTACACTAGCTCGAGAGACTGCGAGAGGACTTCTTATTGGGTGTTACTTTAATAAAGTTCTTGTCTCACTACCCAGTGTTTAAAAAAGGGCATCGACTTCCTATTTGTATGGTGTACATACCGTTACTTTGGGCTGATCACTGAAAGACCTCTTGTTGCATTGCTGTTGTGCCGAGACCAGCTGCTGGATCATCTCTTCCTGCTGCGGCGTCAGCTGCATAACATCCTGATCAAACACACAAGGGCTGGGGGGGACCAAGGCTGCTGATGACCGTACCACATCATCCTCCTGTTGCTGTTTCCTGATTTTCTTGCTGCGGATCTGCTCCTCGGAAAGGACACCTAGATAACAGGGCAACAAAAATCAGCACAAGCAGCCGACTCATTTCGGAGGAACATCAAATTAAAAAAAAACAAAAAAAAACACAGCAGGAGAAGGACGATACCCAAGTAAGGATCAACTGGTGGAGGAATGAAAGAGGACAGTGATCACCAACAGGAATGGGAAGTAGTTGGCCTAAACTAAGAGTTTCCAAGTAACAACAGATCCTACAACAAACAAATCCTTCACTCAAACCAAATGCATGCAATAATGTTTGAAAACACATTAGCTATCTCTATATTCTGGTGCAGCTGGGGAACGCAGAGGATAAGTTTAGACCAGCCTAAACCACAGAAAGATTCTTAACGATCTTTCCCTGCTCCCCTTCCACTACCTCTTAAGCTGCGATTATACCAAAAAACGCCCTTTGTGTCTCCCGTAGCGTCACAATTTTTTTTTAAAAAAAAAGCATCAACTGTCTCCCGCTTTGCAGTAGCAAGCAGGGACACAGTTGAATTTGGTATAAGCAGTTATCACGTTTGCAGTTATCACGTTTGTATGACACTTGTTTTTGGCGCCGCAGCACAGGCTTTTTTTGGTATAATCTCAGGATAAACCTGCAAAAAAGGACAGCGCTTCCTTGCTTACACCGAAAACCCGGCTTGCTCACTCACACTGCTCCCGCATGCCCGCTTCTCGGCACTTCCGAAGCCGGCACTCCTGGCACTTGCGGCGCATGTACATGTCCATCTGGCACTTGCCACTGTTCTTGCAGGAGTACTTTGCGTTCTTGATGACACTGCGCCGGAAGAATCCTTTACAGCCCTCGCAGCTCAGCACGTTGTAGTGGAAGCCGGAGGCCTTGTCCCCACACACACTGCAAACTTCGTTCCCCAGCATCTTCGGGGCTGGACCCTTCTTCCTTTTCCGCTCCGGCCCCTCAGCTATTAATAAGGAAACAGGTGTGTCTTAATTGACTGAGAACCCAATGTGCAAACTTCTCCCATTTCCCTTCTCTCTCTCTGTGCCTTAGCAAGTGCAGCTACTAAGAAAAAAAGCTTCATTTTCAGTTCACTGGTGCGAAGCCAATATCATCTGTGTTTCAGGGGTCAGGGCAAGCGATGCTTTAATCAGACAGATCCATACACCCGACTTTAGCACTGAAATATCACCAATACTATTTACTCCTATACTACCAACATCTATTCTTCACAAGGTTTAAATAGAGGTACCTTCTCAGAAGGACAAACAAAAATGAAAGGGGATGGAAACAGTGGCTAGTACAAGGATGCAGAATAAATTGAAACGTTATCCTGAGGGACTCAGGATACGAAATAACTAGGGGGGGGGGGGGGGAGCAATTATACGACATGTTCCAACGAAAGGTTGTTGCTGTGGTTAACTGGTGACGTGTTTGAGATGTCTCTGATATGGCATAGGAAATAGCGATTACCAGATAGCTAGCATGGGGTGAAGCTCCATTGAGCTAGAGAATCAGGGCCACACAGGCACCCATTTGGACTCTTACCAGCACTATGGGTGGAGCCCTCTCCATCGGTTCCCAGATTGTCATTCTCATTGGGCAGTGAGGAGCTCCCCTGACACTCCGACCTCTCTTCTTTTATGCGCAGTTTTGCGGTGCTGACAGAATCCAGCAGCAGTGTGTCCACTGAGTGGAATGAATCACCATCTTATAAGAGAAGAAAGAAAAGTTTGTGGAACACAAGGCACATAATGCTACCAGCTAGGCATATATAAAACAGATTTAAATATATTTGATGTACTTTGCACATTGGAGGGGTTTTGTCCAACCACAACCTAATTGTGTGTCTGGTTTGCAACTCCAGGGAGCCTATGTAAAAGTGAATAGGAAGATACAAGTAACATGCCCACTGAGTGCTTATTTGCATGTCACTACCCAGAATCCTTGCCTGCAGTCTAGCTACTGTATGACATGCGACAATGGAGTGACAAACAGATGTGCTGATTTTTGGAAAACATACAAACACGCTTGTGTAGATCTAGGTAATCATTGCAAACTACTTCAAGTATTGAATAAAGTTGCCCCTCACTACACACAACAAGTAAAACCTAATACTTTTACACACTTGATATCCTCACCAGGCCCACTCTTCTCCAGCACATGACTTATGTCAACTACCCTTTGCATTCAGGTATGACCTCCTCACTTTGATGGGCATATTAAGAGAAATATACAACTGTGCCGACTAGTTGATCCCTGCACTGTATGGTAGGTTTGCACGGTACCGCTTTCAATGCCTCAATAAGTGAAGTCGTTAACCAGAATTTGTACTTCCTGGATTCACCAGTAAATAGCCTGGTAAGTATAGGTCACCCAGCGATGGCTTTAAACATGTTGGAAACATTCCATGCAGTAACTGGAAGGCACGCTTTTTCAAATGTAATTTTATGCTCATTTGGCCCAGCTTTTAAAGGTATTGAAAAATTATAGCATAGGCTGTACACCGCTACAGCCATCAGAGAATACCTTATTTAAAAAGGCAAATAAAATAGGTGTATTTTTTTCAAATCAGATTCTGTTACATGTATGAGATCTGCCAGCACTTACCAAGTGAAATATCAGAGCCATCGACAGCCGTGGCTGACATATTGGGTCAGGCGTCTCCAGGCATCTTCCAAGCCAAACACTGCAGTGAAGAATTAAGAGTGATTAGCATTAACACTTTACTCACAGCATCCCATTCTTGACAGGCCTTGTACTTGACCTGTGAATCAAAAACATAAATATAAAAGATAGATATAGATATACATGTATCTTTTTCTTAAGTTATTGTTATGGGTTGGGTAATTGGAACTTTGTTTGTTACTTGGCAGTTCCGACTGCTTTCAACGTCAAGGACTAATTTGATTTTAGACCTCAAAAATTAGAGAAAGTGTTGGATTTGGAAGAGGGGGATAGAGAGCTCAAAGTTTTATGCCAACTCTTAGCTAGTAGCAAATATATTGATTACACACTGTTTACCTTTAAAGCACTATGATTCCCCCAGCCCCAATAGTTATTTGTGATCTTTAACATCTCATCTGAAACAGATATCTGTAGAAGATAATTTAGTGATTTCAAAAGCTCATATCACATGGATGAAAAATGTTCATATATGTCCAATAAATAAATAACCTCCAATCACTTACAGCGCTAATACAGCTAAGATCTCTGCACAGGTAGCATAGTTGTCACAAAACTATAGCATTGAATGTTGACAGCCTTATGGAGGTATTTACGTACCACAATGTATGTTGCGATATGGGAGCCCTCTGCACTCATAGCTTTCAGATTCAGTCTCACTTTCCGCGAGTGATTAGTTTAATTCTGTGGATATGATAAAAAAAACGACAAACTTTCAGTTACATAGACTGTAAAGCCCCAATAATATATAGACAAACATGGACACTACTCCAAAATGACCAACACCAAGTGTAAAAGAGCAGGAGTTTCTGTCTGCCAAGCTGCAATAAGCATTCTGTTTGAGAATCAATCTCTCTCTGCAGATCATTACAACACTGCTCAGTCCTGTCTGTTCAATCTAAATGCAAAGAACCCAAACCCCCAAAATCACAAAATGTTGCGTTTTCTGAAAAAAGCAAAAAAATCCCCTTCTTCTAGTACACCGACCATGGGACAGAGCGTTCTTTTTTCCAAGGACATGCAGAGCAAGATGCAGAGCTGCACGTGAGAAACGTCAACTTATTGGATGCGCCAGAGCAACCTTGCAAAGTAAGAGGAGAGACCCCCCAGCTCTATATCGCACTGGCTGTTTCTTCTTACTTGTCACTGTTGCTATGGTAAATATTTATCCTTACACAGACAACATTTGAAACATCTGCATAGTGATCTACCCCTCACTGCAAAACAGACAACATACAATGTTAATGCACTGAAAGTCCCACACATCCGTGAGACAAGGAAAGTAAAACTGGTACAGGCATACCCCGCATTAACGTACGCAATGGGTCCACAGCATGTATGTCAAGCGAAAATGTACTTAAAGTGAAGCGCTACCTTTTTTCACTTCGGTAGAGGTAGGGGGCTGGTATTGCTGTTCAGGACGTGTGTGTCCTATTCACAGGCACATGTGCGAGCTGCCGGTTTCCAATTGGGCGAGGGGAATCAGCGCGTCACACAACTACGGCGCTCTGTAGGGCGGAATAAGTGTCCGTACTTGCGAAGTGAGCGTACGGACACAGGGGAATGGTGCCATTGTAAATACGTCCGTAAAGTGAAGGTCCGTATAGCGGGGTATGCAAACCTGTAAACAAAATCACTTGTGGTGCTGATCTACCTAAATCCATTTATACGAGAAGCAAAAGGGGGGTCTTGATTACTTCTAAATGTTTGATACTTTAGGATCATGCCTGGTTAAAATGGTTATTGGCACACTTGTAACCTTTCAAAATTATTTGACATGATTAAAATCACATGACATTTCACCTATTACATAAATTCTATTATGAATATATTTATATAGCGCCAACAGTGTACTCGCCGCTTTACAAACGAGAGAATACAGGGAATTATAATAATAAGTGCAATAACAATAAGTGTAACAAACCAAGTCAGACCATAGAAAAGAAGATCCCTGCTCCGGAGAGCTTACAATCTAAGTGGTATGTTGGAAGACTTACAGAGACAGTAGGTGAGGGAATAAGTGCAGTAGATGACAGTGCTTGGCCAGGGTGGTTGGTATATAGAGACTGTGGGTGTGGGACAGTAGCCATGAGTCCAGGCTATTGAACTTTTTCATTTCAGAGGAGAGTTTTAAGTTTTGTCTTAAAGGTGGGGTGCTCTGTGTATACAGAGTGTGAGGGAGTTCCACAGGTAAGGGGCAGAGAGGAAAAAGGGTTTAAGGTGAGAGAGAGCAGTAGAGATGGAGAGGAGACAGTTATGGGTAGAGCGCAGGGCCATAACAAGTGATCAAATATGATATGTAGGAAAGAGCAGATGAGTGGAGAGCCTTAAAAAAAAGGTAAGGAGGAGAACAGTGTAAGCGATCCAAAATTTGATGGGAAGCCAGGAGAGGGATTTAAGGAGGAGATGAACAGATACTGTTTTGGGAGAAAGTGCAATTATTCTAGCAGCAGAATTTTGGATAGATTGCAAAGGAGAAAAGGTGTGAGGCAGGGAGGCCTGTTAGCAGTAAATTACAATAATCCAGATTGAAGCGGATAAGGGCATTCATTAGTTTTAGCAGTAGATTGAAAGAGGATTGGGTGGATCATGGCAATGTTACAGAAAAAGAAGCAACACATTTTAGTCATGCTGTGATTGTGAATGAGGAAGTAAAGGGTAGAGTCAAATGTCACTCCTAAACAACGTGCTTTGGCGACAGGATAGATGGTAGTACTGTTTACGGTGATGGAAACGGGGGATATTAGGAGAAGCTCAATTACAATATTTATCTATCTTGAAAGGTTACATGACATTACCTAATACAGGGGATGCGCAAACTGGGGAGAAAAAAAAATTCTGGGGAGGGGGCACAGCGCTTACAGGAGGCCCTGCGCTCTTCCCCACAGCATTTTAAAAAAATACCGGGGGAGCGCGCGAGGCCTCTGTGTCTCACCTGCTCTCTTCCGGCAGTGCGTTGCCATCACAAAGTGGAGCCAAATGACTCCATGGCTATGCAATTTCAAATAATGCTGCTGATGCCGGAGAAAAGGTAGGGGGGGGGTTGTTTTGCGAGCAGGCCACGGGAGGGGACACACAAAAAAAAAAAAAAACACGTTAGCACACCCATGACATATCAGATATTTACACTTTTACAGATAGAGCTATTAATCTAAAAATTGTATGATATGCCCGAGTCAGTGCTAAACATGTATAACAACAATAATCTTGGTCAAAACTCCTCACAAATGTATCTGAATGTGTTGCTGACCCATGGTGACCTAGAAAGACTTCCTCAAATGTAAACGCTGCATGCGCTTATGCTTCAGCTGACAAAGTTCCCTTTCCTCCCCCTCCAGCAATGATCCAGAATATCTGTCTGACAAAGACAGCGAGCAAAATCCAAAAGAAACAAGGGGCAAGCTATTCCCTCGTCCAGCGACATGCATGAGTGTCAGGGAGGAGGAGGAGTTACTGCTGTTGCACAATGTGCACATGAACTTTAGTTTTAGCTTTAAAAAAAAAAAAAATAAAAAAGAGAGAGAGAAAAGGGGAGAGAAACTCTGTACCTTGCATCACCAAATTCATGATTGTTATTGGTGACAATCCTGTACATCCCAAGGCTAAATACAACTTACTGATAAGAGAGATAGTACATGGTTAGAGAGATGCACCAGTAAAGAGAGACTGCATTCAGGAAAAACACGTTCAATTCAGAGTGAACCATGGAATTACAGTGGCGATTCCCCTTATTAAGTTAGCCTAAATCTAGATATCTGTGCTATAGGAAAGTGGTACAAATTATTACATACATAGTGACATGCAGAGTTTGGTTATGCAGGGGCCAGGGACTTTGATTGTTCATACATGAACTCATTTTCTCCACACAAACATTGCATTGTACTCAGATTGCCAAAGCTAGAGACCTTGCTGTATAGAAAGCATTGTGTGTGCGTATATCTGTGTAAATTGTGTCCCTCACTGTAGTGTCATTGATATTGAGAAACACTCAGCTAGAGACATTATATCATCAGTGTGGGGACAATGCCTGCTGACCAGAGACTGTTGTCATTCTTATCACATGACAAGCCTATCGGTAGAATAGTTGGAATTTGAAAAAGTTTAACTCTTATTAGCACCTACAGTGTATACCTGGAGTATGCAATATTCCCCTACAGCTGCAACACCATGTAAAGTACTTTAAAGTGGCAATGCTGCTCAATAGAACAACCATGAACACATTAGGTAGATGTATGAGGAGAATCTCTAACCCCTTTTCAATGATAGCATAGCTTTATTGATAAATAACATGATTTACATCGGAAAGGGAAACATAAAACAGATGGTGGGGGATAAAAATAAGATTGGCTGCAGGGGACGTTAAATGGTGGGGGATAAAAATAAGATTGGCTGCAGGGGACGTTTGAGAACGAAGTCATGTTTTCATTCCTCTTTTGCAGTTTAGAGTTGCACTCAAATATTTTTAAATTACTTCCATTGTTTTAAACAGTTGATTTGAACGATTTGTTTGTAGTACACCAGTTTAAATAAAAACACAGCCATTGTTCAGCTAGATAATTAGTTTAGGAAATATTTGATTCAGAAACATATGTTAACAGGTCTCTTGTAGTTTAATAACTATATTACCCAGTTGGTTAGTTCATATATGGTAGTGAATTCTAAAGGTTATCGTATAATCACCTCTAGGTTTAAAGTTATATTCAAAAAGCAATAAGAAACCAAGCTCCAATATAGTAAACCTTTCTTTAATGATTGTAAGCTCTCGTAGTTTAGAGAATTAGTGAACGTTAATTATAGACATCCAAGCTTCCCAAATAAGGCCATTGGTGCCTTAACATTTCCAACACATCAATTCTAAGTTCGGACAAGAGGGTGGATACGAATTAAAAACCCAAAACTGTTAAAAGAAACCAAGAATTTAGATGTAGTTCCCAGATACATAAATCCTAGAAGGTTAAGTTGAATTCTGTGTAAAAGTTATTTCAAGTCATATCTTAAGAAAAAAATCTGCATGAAGAAAAAACCCTTTGTGGTTCTGAAAGTTTGCACTAAAGAGTGCAGGCTTTCAGGACCACAAAGGGTTTTGTAACCTCTTTTTACCATGAGTTATTTATTAAAAGGTAAGACTTCTACATTTTTTGTGTGTGTTTTTGAGGAAAGTGACTATAGCTGTGTGCACAACCTGATGTCTGTGGAGTGGTATATATATTGTGGGGCGTGACTATTTGGCAATGACAGAATTGCCACCGTTCAAGATAGGTTTTCAAAACAATAGTACAGTTGATGTAAAGACCTACTACCCATCGAACCACCATATTTTTTTTTTTTTAATGCATGTTAGTTGTACTAGTGTTCTTCCTGCATATGAATAGCCTGTGAAAAGCGAACAGGTTTCTCCAACATGTGACAATCTATGAAGGATTGTCTTATTGGTTTGGAAACCTGCAATGAATGGTCACTTCTCCATGAACAATATGGTTACTAGAACTGCTAACTGGTCCATATTGAAAAGGAGCTAGAAGGCAACAGTTACTAGGGGGCAGGTGAGACTACAGGCTGCATTGAAAAGGTCGCAGAAAGGTCAGATCATGTAAACAGGAGTTGGGAACCAAGTGATGCACTTAGGTCATGCTACACCTTCCCTGCAAGTGTACACTATCACTGTAATTCTTACAGGCGCCCCTCACACTCCCGGCACCACCACCTGCCCCTCACACTCCCGGCACCACCACCTGCCCCTCACACCCCCGGCACCACCACCTGCCCCTCACACCCCCGGCACCACCACCTGCCCCTCACACCCCCGGCACCACCACCTGCCCCTCACACCAACTGCCCCTCACACCAACTGCCCCTCACACCAACTGCCACTCAAACCCCCGGCACCAACTGCCCCTCACACCCAGAGCTCCACCTGCACTTCACACCCGGTCCCCTCCCGTTATTACCTGCACCTCACACCCCGGTCCTCTCCCGGTATTACCTGCCCCTCACACCCCGGTCCTCTCCCGGTATTACCTGCCCCTCGCCGCTCCAGGCCCGGCCGCCTCCTCTCCCCAGCGGCACTTCCCATCCTCCGCTGGAAAACTCTTCTACAACAACTTCGACCTCTCTTCCGTGAACCAGCGCGACACTTCCGCCGCAAGCTCCGCCCACAAGAACGGGGCTCCAAGTTCCCAGGCTCTGGCAGCCAATCAGGAAATAGCAGGGCATTGACCCCGCTGGAGAAGAGACGTGGGTGGGTACTTAGCTGTGACTGACAGACGCTAGAACCAATCACACGCTGGATTTACACAGATCTGTACTTTTAGTCCCAGACATTGAACTGCGTCATCATTATTTGGCTGTCCATGTGGGTGTTGGATTAGGGTCAAATCTGTCATGAACAAGCCGCAGATCCAGGCCTGTCAAGTGTCTGTCACTTAGTCTGTGGGACTGTAAATCACTGATCCTACTGTTGTCTATCAGGTTTCATTCTAAGGCTGCGCTTATTGTGCCAACGACGAGACGTCGCGTCAAATGAAATGCATTGTCGTCGGCGCTTATAGTGCACGTGACGGCACGACCAAGCGACAGCGCTACCAAAAATCTGGTAGTCACTGTTATTTGATTTTTTCGGCGACGGTCTCTCCTTGTGGCCAATCAGAGAGCTTCTCTGTCCCTCTGCCTTCCCCCTTTCTGACGACACTGGCCTTGTAGCCAGCGACGTCGCCGAAACTTGAATTACAACTATGGCGACGGGTGACATCATCGGTCGCGTCGCCGGCACTATAAGCGCAGCCTAAGGTGTCTGATGTATTTGAATAAAATGCTTTTTTTTTCCAGATTCCCAAAATCTCTGTTGATGTGGGTCCCTAAACATTAACACATATAACCTGCTTAGCAGTGTCACAACCACACAGGAAATACCCCCATGTTTTTCAATTAAACATTTCAGCAACATCCTCTAACCTGTGGTAGAGATACCTCGATTTCCCTTTAAAACCAGAGACAGAACATGAAACACAGACAGAGCTCAGTGCACATCCAGTGACACCTATACACGATAGAGTGCCTATATATATATATATATATATATATATATATATATATATATATATATATATATATATATATAGTGACGTCTCAGTCCCAGCGTCGGATCTTTTGTCCAGGTCAAAGGCAGGAAACACTGTACTTTCTAAGCAGGGGTTTATTTACAGGGTACAAAGCAGGTACAGGGTTAACTCATAACACAAAACAGAAACAAAAGACCTAACTCCTTCCAGGAGTACTGACTAATACTGCTTAGTCCCTAACTAATCGTGGGAGAACTAAACTCTTTCCCCACTTTACCCAGTGTACCTGCAGCAGGTCTCCTTTCAGTCTCTCACAGGGCTGTCTGTGTGTGTCTTCAGATCAGTCTAGCAGCAGCGTCTCTCACCCTCTCTGTATAACTCTCAACAGTGTGTGTCTGGCAGCATGGGGGGGGGGGGGGGCATCTCTGTATCACTTCCTGACTATACAGGCTAGGCTAATTAGCTCATTAAGTCTCAGCTGAACAGACCTTTCCAAGAGGATTAACTCTATGAGAGCTGTAAAGTCCCACAACTGCCCCATTCTAACCCTTAGAGGGCAGTGACGGCATCACATATCCCACCCCCCCAGCGAAACATTGTCCTGTGAGCGGCCCGTGCACTATTCCCGTGCACCAGCCTCTTTGTCAGACATGTCTGACATCCACCTCTTCTTAAAGGTTTTCTTCATATTAGACCTCCTGCTGAGCAGTAATAGAGTCCAGCGTAGTGTCCCACTCAGTCTTAAGAGCTTCGAGCTCTTCGCCTAGGTCACGCTGTTGCTTCTCTGCCTTCTTGCGGCCAGCACGCTCAGACTCCAGGTCCTTCCTCAGGTCTTGAAGCTGTCCTTTTATACTTCTTTTCTGGCTCAAGGCAGCTGCCAATTCAATTCCTCTCAGGGCCTTCATCTCTTCCCGGTGCTTGCTCTGGGTTTGTGTCAGCGCATCCTTCAGATTTTGGATCTCTGTAGTTTTTCTTGCTAGGATTGCCGCTGCTTCTGTTTTCCATGCCTCTTTCTCCTGGGTGTACTGATTTTTGGGGATGGAGCAGGCTCTCTGCTTCTCCAGCTCTTTCTCCAGCTTGAGGTTGTCCTCCTTTATAGCTGTGAGTTGCTGGGACGCGTGTTCAGTTATCCGCTTTAGCTCTAGAAGCCTTTTATCCAACTTCAGTTTTTCAAATTCCAAGGTTTGGACATTAGTTTTTTCGTATTCTGCTTCCAGTGATACTTGGGTAAGGCTCAGGGTGGCCTTCAGCTCATCGTGCTGCTCGGCGGGGACCCACTGGGTACTCAGTCGCTCCTGTAGCACTTGCTGCTTTACTTTACCCAGCTCTGTTTTTAACGTGCAGACCTCTCGCTGAGAAACTTCTAGCTTGCCGATGAGGCGTGAAACGTCTTGTTGGGACGCCTCATAGAACCATTTCCAGTCAACACTCTTTTGGTCTGACTCACTTGGATTTCTGCTTATGACGGTATCGGTAGCCTTTGTCATACCAAGGCTAGTAGTCACTCCTGTGACGATTGCACCAAGCACTCTGTGTTGTAGTCCACCTCTGGTCTTTTCTGATGACAAGCTTTCCCTTCAGCTTCTGTTGCACACGGAGGTGGTCCTTTACGCGGGGCCACTTAGGAGTCCTCGTCGTCCTCTTCTGAACTGCAAGAACTGAGCTGTACTGTAGAAACCCAGAGCGAACCATGCCCCACAGAAAAGTTACATTCTATTGGTTCCGCGTTCCGAGGGCAAACTGCGGCCACATGTCCAAGTTCATGGCATCTGCAGCACTCTATATACCTTCCTGTAACAGGGGAGTTATCCCTGTTCAGGTAATGTGCCTCTAATCCAGCAGTGTGGTGGTTAACTGCTGGTAGTCAATTATCCAACACCACCTGCCTGATTAGCTTCTTAGAAAAGCCTGTCTTTTGAGACAGGAAGTGAGATTGTCCCTGACTCTCACAACTTGTGAGACTGACATGGGAAAGACGTCTTGAGTCTACCAGAAGAGGCTGCTTGCAAGACACAGGGGAAACTTCTAAACCTGAATGCTGACAAAACCCTGAGGAAAAGGTAGCAACCAGGAACAGAGAAGATTTCCCCTCCAAACCACCAGGAACAGATAAGACTTTCATTTATAAGACTTTTTATATCTGCTCATTTCATGATATATGTTTGGGGCTGGGAGACATGCTTATCTAAAGGGAGTTGTGGACTGCATAGTATTTCCCTAGAAATACTCCCAAGTGAATAGAAGCTTTGTTTACCCCTTGTTTGGATGGTTTCCTGATGTTAAGGAAACAGGCACAATAAAAGCCTTATTTAATTTCACCATAACCAGTCTCCCTTGCATACTTCTGTGAGCGTCCGCCTACACTTCCAAAACTGGGTCAGTGTTTTGTCTCCAGTCTACTGGGAACAACAAGACCAGAGTTCCTCCTAGATGCTGTGGGACTTCCTACTCCTTTACGCAACTCAATGAGTCCTTGGGGATTCCTATTCGGATGAACAGTCTTATCGGACCTCCTGAAGCGCAGGAAGCGAGAACCGGAGCACTCATCTGGACTTGAACTCTTGGACATCTCCTCGGCAGTCAAGTAACATTCGACTAAAGCGACCAACTGTTCGGCGTCTTTGGGGTCACTCTGGCTCACCCACTTCTGGATGGTGCGGGGGAGACCCCTCAAGAACCGGTCTATAACGACTCTTTCGACAACTGCAGCGATGGAACATACCTCAGGCTGGAGCCACTTCCTTGCAGAGTGTATAAGATTATAGAGTTGAGAGCGGGGTGTCTTCTCTATATCATAAAGCCAAGAATGGAACCGTTGGGCCCGAACCGCGAGGGTGACCCCTAGCCGTGCCATAATCTTCGCCTTCAGGGTGTCATAGTCTTTAGCTTGCTCGGGCTCCAAGTCATAATAGGCTTGTTGTGAGTCACCCACCAGGAAGGGAGCAATTATTCCCACCCACTCCTCAGCTGGCCACCCTTCGCGTACTGCGGTGCGCGTGAAGATTGATAGGTACGCCTCAACGTCATCGTCTATCGTCATTTTCTGAATGAGGTGCGTTTTTACCTGGTGAGCGACCTGTGGGGCCACTCTAGTCTGGGCGGTAATTTTCTCTACCAACACTCGGAGCTCCTGGTGTAGGCGAAGTTGCGCCTCGTTTTGCTCTTCTTTTAGCGTCTGATGTAGGGACAGCGCCATCTGCTGTACTAACGCCGCCGTACTTTCAGTTTGTGACTTTGACATCTGTTGTAAATTCTCATTATAGGATTTTGACATCTCCTCTTGGATCTTTGCCAATTGTTGCAATCCCACATTAAAATAGCAGAATTTTCTGTTTGTTTGTACTGAAGCGAGGTCAGAAATGCCTCCATTTTCCACTTTCACTGCCTTGTGGACTGCCCGCGTTAAACTCCACCAATTGTGACGTCTCAGTCCCAGCGTCGGATCTTGTACTTTCTAAGCAGGGGTTTATTTACAGGGTACAAAGCAGGTACAGGGTTAACTCATAACACAAAACAGAAACAAAAGACTTAACTCCTTCCAGGAGTACTGACTAATACTGCTTAGTCCCTAACTAATCGTGGGAGAACTAAACTCTTTCCCCACTTTACCCAGTGTACCTGCAGCAGGTCTCCTTTCAGTCTCTCACAGGGCTGTCTGTGTGTGTCTTCAGATCAGTCTAACAGCAGCGTCTCTCACCCTCTCTGTATAACTCTCAACAGTGTGTGTCTGGCAGCATGGGGGGGGGGGGGAATCTTTGTATCACTTCCTGACTATACAGGCTAGGCTAATTAGCTCATTAACTCTCAGCTGAACAGACCTTTCCAAGAGGATTAACTCTATGAGAGCTGTAAAGTCCCACAACTGCCCCATTGTAACCCTTAGAGGGCTGTGACGGCATCACAATATATAGATATCTTTTAAATAAAATGGTCTTTTAGTTTAACTCTTTGGCCAAAGTGTTGTAAGCCCTTGAGCCCCTACACGGCAGACCACATCTCAAGGCTACCTAACACTAATATAAATTCTTAATAACCTGTACATTCAATTAAACATTTCAGCAACATCCTCTAACCTGTGGTAGAGATACCTCGATTTCCCCCCACAAAACATCAACCAGAACAACCCACTCCATAGTGTCACAACATGAACCTCCTCACATCTGTAAAAATTAGAAACTTGATTGAAATGATAAAAAATAAAAGTTTCTAGAATATTTAATGGCAGCGATAACGCTGGATCGATCGCTATACACTAAATAGGATAAGTATCTCGACTAAATTTAACATGAAGTTGAACTTGATGGACATATGTAATTTTTCAACCTCATCTACCATGTAATATCACAACATGTACTATTATAAGGGGGCAGACGGAGCAAAAAAGACTGCTACATCTGTATACATAGTTGATGAGAGTAGGTGCGTGCTGACTACCAGGTATTCTAGTGTCCCTTATGAGTGTCACTCCTGCAGCTTGGTACTTCTCCCGTGATCAACGGGGCCAATATAACACTAATAAAGGAAAGCGCATGGAGAAACACTATTAGTAAAAATAATTAATACTTTATGTAAAAATAAACCGTTCAAAATTTACATATATATAAAAAAGGTGTTCTGATTCCCGCCAGGGCTCTGATGGAAACTTAAGCCTCAGTGCCAGCCGATGGTATGGGTCTTCCCAAGCACACAGGGGGGAGGGAAGAAGGGGAACCAAGGTTCAGAAAGAGTCCTGGTAACTCGCCGGGAAAGCCGCAAGCAGCTGAAAAGCCGGTCGCGGCGTCCTCGCAGCGGAACGCTGACTTCAAACAGCTGTCGTCACAGCGTCATACGGCATGCGTCACGGAACATACTGACTCGAACCTCCATGCGTTTCACGTCTTGTGACGCTTCATCAGGGGGTGAGTCACTGGCTCCAAGGGCGGTTATATTTATACTAACACACCTCCTCACAAAGAAGTCTAAACCAATCAGATCGGAATCCTTCCAGTCCCTATACAGTTAACCTAATCATCTAACCTAACTAAAAATCATACATAAAACAACAAATAATTCCACATAACTTATTGGTCTAGCATATAGATACAATAACCTCATATAACTAATCTTTAAAATAAACCCGATATTATGACCCTATGGTAAGAACAGAGATTCAATCTGTTAGTAGTTATATACAGGTAAACCCCGTTATAGCGCGCCCCGTTATACCGCGAAATCGGTTATAACGCGGTTTGCACGTGGCTCCCGTTAAAAAAAAAATAATTAAATTTAAAAAAAATTTTGCACACTGCACACACCCCCAGCACTCACTGCACACACTCTACACTGCACACACTCTACACTGCACACTGCACACACTCTACACTGCACACTGCTCACACTCTACACTGCACACACTCCAAGCACTCACTCTCACTGCACCACTGCACACACTCTCACTGCACACACTCTACACTGCACACACTGCTCACTGCACACACTGCTCACTGCACACACTGCTCACTGCACACACACTCACTGCCACTGCACACACTGCTCACTGCACACTGCTCACAGCACACTCACTGCACACACTCTCACTGCACACACTCTCACTACACACTGCACACAGCACACACTCACTGCACACACTTTCACTGCACACACTCTCACTGCACACACTCTCACTGCACACTGCACACACTCTCACTGCACACACACTCACTGCATTCACACTCACTGGACACACACTCACTGCACACACTCACTGCACACACTCCTAGCACACAGCACTAACAGCACACAGCACTCACAGCACACAGCACTCACAGCACACTACACCACACCTCCCACTCCCCCTCCCTACCTTTGGTGTCAGCTGCTGAGATCGGAGCGGAGCTGGCATCAGGAGGAGCGGGGGGTGTCGGGAGGAGGGGGGGTGTCGGGAGGAGGGGGCTGGTGTCGGGATGAGGGGGGGTGAGAGGAGCAGGCTGGGACTCGGAGGGCCGCGTGGGCTATGCCGCGGCTAGACTCGCCGTTGCTAGGGGACGGGTAGGGCTTCCGGCCACCTCTTCCTTCCCTCCTCACTCCCTCCCTCCCGATCAGGCGCGCGGCAGCCATTTTTAAAAAAAAAATCAGCGCGACCCCGTTACTAACGCGGTGGTCTCGGGGTGGACCCCGAGGACCGCGCTATAACGGGGTTTACCTGTATTTATATTATATATCAACTCCATTTAGCTCAAGGAATATCTATGTGGGTATAATGTACTTAACCCCATAGACCTTGCATATTCAAGGGGAATTAATAGTACCACATTCATAGGGAATATATGTATATATATAATATATTACATCAATACCAATTGGTACCATATTAAAATGCTGTATAAACATTAATCATATATATTATAATATCCATATATGCAACAACAATATTTATATTAGTTATCCAAATAGTATATGAGATGGTTTAGGAGATTGTATAAATCAATATCAGTTATATATACACACACACACACACACTCATTTATATACATTAGAGTAGATGGCTATAAATAGAATACACGGTAATCTGATATTCATCCAATATAATAACAGCTTCTCCCACACATCAGGATATTATATTTATCATAAAATGACCTTTTCATAAATTGCACCTTTTGTCCTGTATCGTTAATCCATATGTTGACAATTAATTCCCCAAAAATTCCCCAAAAAACTGTAAGGGGTAACTCCAAGTGACAAAATTAATTTCAGGAAGGGTGTTATTTCAATTAATTCATTTAATCCTGTTGGGAATTTGGTCTGGAACATAAAGATCCAGAATTGCTCCCTTTGTAGGAGTTGCAATTCTCTATTTCCCCCTCTGGGATCCTTAGGGATAACCTCCATCCCGCTAAAGTTCAGGTCCATATATTGGCCATCGTGGCAGTCGAGGAAGTGTTGTGCTAAATTGTGGATTTTCTTGCCTCTCTCTAAGTGACATTTAGCATTCCTAATCCAACTAATATGTTCCCCTATTCGAATTTTAAGGGGACGGATTGTTTTGCCAACATACAGTAGATTACTGGGGCATTTAATTATATAAAGTACTAAATTGGTTACGCAGTTGATGAATTGATCAATCCTGTATTCTTTCCCAGTTTTGTTGTCACAAATGATCTTATCTTTAGGCATGTATCTACATACAGTGCACCTACCAGTGCAGTAGTTACCCACAGGCTTCCTCAAAAACAAGTCAGGATCTACAGCTGGGTTAGTTTTTTTAAGGGTACTACGAACCAGGATCTTATTGAGGTTTTTGGCCTTCTTGAATGCCACTTTAGGTTTATCAGGAATAGCATTCCGCAAGATAGGGTCCATTTTAAGAACGTCCCAATGTTGGTATATTATCTGGTGGATTTTAGTCTCCTGCTTCCAGAAGTCTGTTATAAACAGTGGAACAGTTGGACTATCAGAGTTTCAGATTGTTTATGTAATTATCTTCATTTTGCATTAATTGGTTTTATGTTTATTTCATGCTTTGTATCAAACAAAAACAAAAATACAAGAAAACATGCATTACATGTCTGTGATGTATTGTAATTCTAATGCCCATTTAAAAAAAAAAAAACATTTTTTAACATAGCTTCAAAACAAAAGAAGAATTAGGTAAAGCAGCTTGGGATGCCCCTAAAAATGGGGGTCTAAGATGAAGGAAAATGAAAAGGCTGGGTGCTTAAAGCAAAAAAATCCTGGTCTAGGAATGGCAATAGGTAGAAGGGAGCCCAGCACGCTAAACGATAGGAAAAATCAAAGTCTAGCAAAAAAGGTCATTTAATGACAAGAGAGTCAGAGTTGCAGAGTTGCATGTTGTTGCATGATGCATGGTCCTTTTCTTTAATCTGATACAACCATCTTGGGTACTCAATATCTATGAGATTGGTAATTCTGATATTGGATGTCAAAGTGAAAAATCTGTACTGTTTGATATTTTACACTGTTTCTTTTTGTATTTACAATCCATATATTGCCCTGTGCACCAACTGTTGAAGACCAGCGCCAAAGAAGACAATTATCCATAAAGACAACTGGAAGGAGCTGGACAATCCGTGTGACCTCGAGGCTGCAGGACTTCAGAATTAGAGCTGGTAACACACCCTGCATTATATTTTTCACATATTTTATGTGGGTTTTTTTCACCACAGTTTTTTCCTGTTTGAATTTGTATATGTTATATATTCATTATTGTTATCACTGTGGGTATAGCGCCGTGGTTATATTTCATCTTGAGGAAACTCTGCTTAGCTGTATTCATGGAACCACACTGCAGACAGATATATTTCGTTTTGAAGTAAAATGAATAAAATACAGGAAGAGGGAACAAAAAAGCAACAAATCAAATTAACTTTTACAGATGGTATCATATATTACAAGCTCTACATACTGAGGAATTGGGAGTTAACCCCCTCACATCCATATGATAACTGAAAGAGACATAAAGAGTCATATGTGAGACATTTATACAACAATATACACAGTTGTAAATTATTAGTGTGGAAAATATATTGGTAGATATACCATATATTGCTCTTTCCCACAACATTTAAATTAAATGCTAAGGGAGCGTGCAAGGCCTCTGTAAGTCCCTTACCTTGTCCCCGGTGGTGTCTGGTGATGCGTCTCCATGGCAAGACAGCGCCGGAGAAAAGGTAAGGGGGGGGGGGGGGGGGTGAGCAGTCAGGGGGGCACAGACAAAAAAAATTGCTTCCTGCCTGCTTAAATATAACAAAACTATTGTGAGCATACTCACACGACTCAAACATGTCCCAATACCTGCCTTACCCCAACACACAGCATACAGTGCTTCCGCTGTAGCAAAGGAGTCTGGGTAATTCTGGTAAGCGTTCTTTAATTTTTGCTGTACACTACACTTGTTTTTTTACTCCCCCATCACAGATGTGTGTATCTGTTCTTCTTGCGCGCGTTCCTTTATAACTCCGGTACATTCCGGACTGTGTTGGCGCTTTAGAAAAAACAATAATAATAATAATTCCTGCGCTCACTTGCTGTATGTCTAATTTCAGGGGGCACTCACTTATTGTTGGGCAGTGGTAGTGATATAGCCCTGAACGATATGGGCCCACTGCATTTTACACCTCTTTGTTTTTCCGCGGACGTGCTCCCAGAAAGAGGAAGACATGACTGACACATTTTGTCACTGACTTTTTCTGTAACATTTCCCCCCTCACTTAACAGTGCTGTGAAATATTGAAAGAATGGAGAATGAATCACCGAATGAATTTACTTTGTGGAGGAATCACTATCAGTGGAAATAAAATATGTTAATTTGTCTCCTGTATTTATCCAGGACTTTGACTCTATAGTCCACACACACAATAATCTCTTTATAATCCAAGTTTATCAAGATAAGATAAGGGACAACTCTGCTATAAATTTGTAAAGCATTTGAAAGTAATACAGAAAGTTGACGTATTCCTCAGCAATGGGTTATTGGTTAGAAGTACAGAGTGACGTAAGACAAAGGTTTGCATATGACAACTCTGCAGCGGGATGTCTGCGTTATTCAATACATAGGTCAACTTCATTTGTGCGTTCGCAAAAACAATATACGAGAGCAAAGGGGTGTCACGTTGATGCTGTGTTAGTGCCATTATGTAGTGAGATGAGGGAATATTTATGTATGAGTGCTTGGAATTCATAAACTCATAGTGCTTTTACTACTGTATTAACTTATAATCGGTGGTTATAGTGCAGTATTAAAAGGGTGCTGGGGTTATATGCTGGAGTGCAGAATTCTGTTAAAATTTGCAATAACTCTTACGAACAAATACTAAAGAAACATGTTGGGGTCTACGTACTAAGATTATTGTGATGGAAAGGGGCCCAGGGACCAGCACAATAAAGGTTAATCCCGGCACCTAGCCCCTTGCCGTCCTTTCCTAGGGCTCATCTGGCCACCGACCTCGGAGATACCCTGTTTTAATATAACCGGTAGCCCCTTGCATACCCTGTAACTATAATTATTTTATTCCTGTGCGTTATAAACTGTACTTAAGCCTACACATGTGATTCTGCACATTGTGGGACATAGCCAAGGTCTGCGGACATGCAGAGCTGAGAGACCCTTTGTGCAGCCCGCACATCTGGGGAGCTGGCTATTGCTAGGACTGGAGGAGAGGTGCAGGGAGCAAAGAGAGAGTGGCCGAGGCGGAGATCGGGCTAGGGTGCCAGCCACTCGAAAAGTGGAGCATTTGGCTGGACCCCCAGATATCCTGACGCCGAGCCCAGCGGGGGATATCCTGCCGGCCAGGGAAGCCATTGACAAGCTACCGCTGGTAGGTGCTGCTCCCATTGGTCCATTCACATTTCCTTTTCTGGTATCTTCACAATCTTTGTACTATTAATGTCTTCCCTACTTAGCACCCACTCATAATGCTCTAGGGCAGGGGTGTGCCCCCTGCCTGCTCTCGCCCACCCCCCATAGTTTTCTCTGGCGTCCCTGTGTCATGTGACGTTGCGTTGCCATTTGACCCAGCGGCGTAATTTGACTCCGTGGTGCCATGGCAACGCATCGTGGGAGACTAGGTACAGAGGCCTTGCGCTTTCCTTCAGTGCCGTGCCCCCGCCCCCCGAAAATGTTGCACCTCCCCCCCCAGTTTGCGCCCCCCTGCTCTAGGGAGTTATTTAAGCTAGTTCCATGTAATGGAAGAGTAGAGGCGTTATACCCTGTGTGAGCCCACCCAGGTAACCCATTAGGACCATTAACCCCTTAACTTAACTCAATAGTAGTCCCAAAACGGGGCTATGTGTATATATATATATACATCCAAATACTAGAATACAATTATTAAAGATCTCCTCTCTGGAAGGCCAGTTGGGTAGAAGTGTGTATACAGAATGGGACTATTAGCCATTATGGGGCTGAGGTAGATGTTAGGGGGTAGGGGGTTAAGGTTAGGGTTTTTTTTTATAACGGATTAAGGTGTTTAGGGTAACGGATTAAGGTTAAGGTTTTTAGGGTAAGGGCTTAAGTTTTTTCGGATAAGGGGTTAAGGTTTGAGTTTTAGAGTAAGGGATTAAGGTTTTGAGGGTAAGGGGTTAATGTTTGAGTTTTTAAGGTAAGGGGATAAGGTGTTTAGGGTTAGAGGATACATTACCCGTGGCGGCGAATTGTCCTGGCAGCCGTGCTGAATGGGAATGTCTAATTGTCCTAGATACGTATAAATAGACATAAACGGTTGTTATAACAACATCATTCACAAGGCAGTCGCAAATCTCCATGTCCTATTGCAGGATGTGTGTTTGGAAAGCAAGAAAAGCCAGGGAAGGATTAATGCATACTGTACTTCCTCCTGTAATATAAACAGTAAGTAATATAAACAGTAATGTGTGTAGGGTTACAGATCCAGCCAGCTCGCCCTGAAATTCCTCACGGTATGGCCAACAAGCTGCAATCTGCCTGGCTTCTCCTGGTCTTCTCCAACCTTCATATCCTGACTGCTTCTCGTCTGCGGACTGAAAACTTGACTTTTGTAGCTGTGGTGAGTTATTTTGCTGGCATTTTTTGCTTGGGGCATAAAATTACAAGATCAATGTAGCTATTCCCTCCCAAATGCCTTGGGAGCCAAGTTCAAATTAGGATAGAGGCCATCGTAAACTCCAAAAGATAAAAGGGATATTTCATTTTTTTCCCCACCTTGGCTTTTGTAGCTGTCTTTGGCAATCTGTGCTGTTCATTTTAATCCTGGGAATTTGCATGTCAGGGCTCAAATGTGGGAAATGACATAATGCTAACAAGTTCAAAGAGAATCCAAAGTTAGTAGGTCCTGCAGTTTATAACCCCACAAAATACCTATGTTGACGTCTGCACAGTATGCCCATGGTGGTTTAGGGTTCATGGTAGAAAATTGAACTAAGTACAACATTTATTTTATTTCTAATCTCAATCAAAATTACCACTTCTGTAAAGAAGCAGGAACTACTGAAAACAAGATTACAGGTAGTCCTCGCTATCCAACGTTTCACTTTACAACGAATGGCATATCCAACGCTTTACAATGCCGCCGTAAGGGCTGTTTTTCGACTCCGGAATGCGTTATCCGACGCCTGAATGCGTTATCCAACGCTCACCGCCACTGATTAACATGGGGCTCACTTTACAACGGTTTCACTATCCAACGCTACTTCCAGAACGGGCTCCGTTGGATAACCGAGGACTGCCTGTAGTTTCTATCCTTAACACATACTTTAAACCTTTTAAAACCGGTGTCCAAAGAGTGTTTCTGCTTTTAAAAGATTGTCTTTCCCCTCTGTCAGCAGAGCACGGCTGCTTTGTTGAATGTGATAAGAATTCTGCAGTCATTCCAAGTTTGCCAGGATCAGGGCAAAGTTACAAAGCAGCACCAAGAAAATGTAACAATGCCAGCCCTCAAAAATGTGCCCCCACACGTACATTATATTACATTCATCCTCAGAAATGTTTGCAAGTGCGTTATAACAGTTATTGTTTTTGAGTTTGTGGGTCATCAACATTTTAAACATATATATATTTGTTGCACATTTTCTGAAACTTAGGGCTGTATTCGGTAAAAGGCTCTAATTAGCCCTAACCCTTTGACTGCCAAGGGGCATGCAATGAAAACGTTTAAACTGTGCCAAGTCTAGGGCAAAGCTTTATTTTGACCAGTTTCTCGGGATAAGTACTTAATTCATCATATTCAAATCTATTCAAGTTAATACAGTATATGAATAGTATTGCGAGCATGGCAGGTATTAGAATTTGGTCTGTTTGCCTGTTTGTTTTTTTAGTTCATATATGTGCTAAATTTGAGAGTGTGTTGTACTGTGTGTGTGTGTATATATATATATATATATATATATATATATATATATATATATATAGGGAAAAGAGAGGAGAGAGCGCACGCCCATAGCGTAAAATAGTAAATTTAATGAGGGGAAGGGGAGGAGGGGGTAAAAAATGCACTTACAAAAGTACAATAAAAACAAGCATTGCGTGATTAATAATCACCACCATCCGGTTAGTGCTGCATCATCTTGGGGCAATCCCAGTCTCAGAGTATGAAGGATCGACGCCCCAGCAGGTATCCAGGGCAGGTAAATGCTGTTCAAGAGTCCAAGAAAGTGGCTCCGTTTTCTTCAGCCTCTGTAGCACTCGCGCATGGATCAGTCTGCTCCAGCGCTTGGTAATGACGTAATGTCAATGCGTCCAACGTGATGACGCTCCCTGACGCGTTTCGTCACTCACGGGTAACTTTTTCAAAGGGAAGTGTGGAGAAGGGGAAGGTCCGGTATTTAAATGCAAAATCCAATGATGTTAATTGATTGGAACGCCCCAACTCAGCTGAAAAAGTGCTTCGTGCTATCTACTAATATACCACCAATGAATATATATAAAATACATATAATAAAATGAAATAAAACCTATAAGACGGTTGGACGCATTGACATTACGTCATTACCAAGCGCTGGAGCAGACTGATCCATGCGCGAGTGCTACAGAGGCTGAAGAAAACGCGTCACACGTGCGAAACACGTGTCGGTTGTTGCTGACGTCACGACGATGACGTCACTGTAGGAGCGTCTGCGAGGACTCTACCAGCCGCTTGAACGGGTTGTATGCTTCTTTTCTCCTGGTTAAGGCTCGCCGCAGCCTCCTTGCTTTCTCCTCCCCTTCTCCACTTGAGATTTAGTGGATCTGGCATTTTGCCAACCACAACTACAGTCGCGGCTAACACAGTAGCCGCTTGTGTATGCGGAGTTGTATGTTTGCACAAGGGAGAGCGCCGCCGGTTGTTATCGTGTCTGATACAGTTCAGCCACCTGTATTGCTATATAGTTTGCAGCACTTAAATCTATAGTGTGCGCTGAGTACAGCAACGAGCGCTGATATCTGCTACTACTTAGCAATTTACTACTGGGTCAATTTACTGTTACCTACTAGCTACCCTTATAGCAACACTGTCTGCAGCACTCAGGTTCATATATGTGGAAGGGATAATACCAGTGCAAGGGACACAGTCCCAGGAGTCCATACACTGATACAAGCATAGACCTGTTTTTACCTGGATACTATATACAGAGCGATGGCTATAATTATCTGTGCATAAAAACGGTTTACCATTGAACTACTTAGTTCAACCCAGCAAATACCATTTTGCCAAATACAGTCACCATACAAACATCTGATTAGTACTAAGGTTTAGTGGCAATATACGTCCTATACATACGCAGGAGTCTATGGGGGGCATTCCATAACATTAAGAGAACACTAGTTCCACCAGCACCTCCATATAGACTCTTATCTCTCCTTCTAGGGGTTCAGTTTATACCCACATTTTTATCTATTTGAGTGTAATAGTTTAATTTAAAGACGTATTAAGACTGTTTTGTTTTTTGCGCCGTTTTCGTTTTTAGTTTCTGGTATAGGGGACCTATTACCTTATTACCTTAGAAACATATATATACTGTTTACAGTGCATTTATAGGGGTACTTCTGAACTTCTCTGTTCACTCTTGCTAACTCAGCCTAACACCTGCAGTAAACACACTGCACTCACACAGTACCTGCAGCAACCGCACTGCACTCAACCGGTACCTGCAGCAACCCAGTGCACTCACACGGAACCTGCAGCAACCCACTGCACTCACTCGGAACCTGCAGCAACCCACTGCACTCACACGGAACCTGCAGCAACCCACTGCACTCACTCCGTACCGGCAGCAACCGCACTGCACTCAACCAGGCTCCTGCAGCTACACTGCACACACACTGTGCCTACTTGTCAGCGCTCACAGGACTACCAGCCGTGACACTGACAAGACTGCACACTCACACCTAAGGGCAGGGTCCCTAACCTAGGGGCCGTCCCTCAGTACCTACCCACTACCCTGGTGGGGATTGGGGCCTGCCTGGGATCTGGGGAATTTCCTTACTTGGTGTAGGAGCCACTTGCTCCCTACACCCTTCCTTCCCTTTCCTGCTCCCAGCTCCAACTGCCAAACGTAGTCCCCGCAACATTGTAGCCTTCCTCCACAGGAGAAGCTGCAAAACCATATTTGCTGGCTGGCTGCACGTGATGTGGGTGAAAGGGCAGTCCCCAGAGGCTGCTGGGAATTGTAGTCCACTCAGGACCTCTTTAGCATTGGGACCGCGTGCGCTACCCTTACTGCGCCTGCGCGACCAATGCGCACGCTCGCGCAACCTGTCATGGCAGCCCACGCTAGCCGGGTATGCCGCAGAGACTCCGGGGACTCGGAGTACTCCCTGCTCCGGCCCCCACCTTTGCGTTGTGCCGGTCGGCACGCTACAGAGGGGGTCTCAGGAGGCAAAATAAGACCAGGGCTACATTCTCCTCCTCGCAGAATCCCAATGACCTCGCTTGGGTAGCAACCATACAACAGGGAATTATATAATGAAAAATGCATTGCAACCGATACACCACACCCAACATGCATTTGTTCACCGGTACCCAACATACTGACGTGGATACCCAAGGCCAGCTGAGTCTCAGAGTGGAGTGCCCCTAACTGATTGGGTGAGGGTATCCCACCTTGACTCCTGTGAGTCTTTTGGAACTCAAGGTCAGGTGTTAAAGTCTCTACCGCCAAACCATCGCCTCCCCCTCGCAGAAAAAATAGTAAGGGGTCCTGGGTATTGACCCCTGCCGGATCCTCCGGTTTCATCTCAAGGGAGACAGGGAGGTTCAGTCTCTTGCCTCGGTCCACCACATGGCGAACAAAACGCTCCATTGTGCGCATGGAAGAAGCCACAACTGCCTGAGCACAACTGCAGTCTTTGCCCGCTCCAGCGATCCTTTATACGGTGAAATCTTCTGTGGACAGCCCAATGTCTACGGGCAGGCCGTGTCTTGAGAAGACAAAGCTTGTAGATTCTTTGCGCAGGAGTAAGCATCACTCATGGCCGCTGCACCGGATACCTTGATGAGGTCAAATCCGTTCCCTGGATTGCAGAGATCTTCTGGGGGAGATACCTCCACCAGGACGCGATGACTAGGTGAGCCCATCGCCCAGGTGACCCTACCTTTGGAGCCACCAGGCTCCACGATAACCGGGGAGCGCACACCTGACACCCATGGGGCAGTCAACTCACCCCCGTCGTCGTGGGCAGGTACTGATCCCAAGTCTGGGACCGCTGGTACCATTGTAGAAGGCCGGACTGGCCACAGTAGGGCACACAGACCCACAGCAGGCTCTGTATCTGCCGAGATAGTTGGCTCGATGACTTTGCAAGAGTGGTCCGCCGGCAGGCGCATCACCACGAGTTGTTGGTCGCTGGAATCACCAAAAGAGGATGGGGGTATAGACACCTTACCCTGTGATTCCGGAATCTGTGGTTCCTGCTTGGGAACCGGGTCTGGAACCGACATCTGGGGTTCCAACATCTGGGGTTCCAACATCTGTGACTCTGCCTTCGGCGGCTCCGGCTCGGGACCTGAGACTAGAATGTCCATTTGGGCACACGGGCCCTCCACAACCTCCATAGCTGAGGTAGGTGGACTAGCAGCGGCTTTGACCGCCGGGGTAGAGACATCCGGCGCCTCTTTCTCCACGGGTTCCACCATCAGAGGTTCCTGCTCTAGCACTAGGATGTCCCCTTTGAGAGGGTCTGGAACATTGATTTGGACACAGGGGTCCCCTGTGACCTCTGGAATTAGGACAGACTGATTACCAGCATAACTCACTTCAGTAGAGAGGTCAGTCACATCAGTGTTCTCTGTGGATTCCGCAGGCTGGGGCATAATAGGCTTCAAGAAACAGGCACCGCAGCAATCACATTCGGGCTCCCACGCCAGTGCACGTCTAGAACAGTCACAGGTGGGGCTAAAACACTGTATACACGCTTCCCCGTCCACCTCGGTTGTCTTGAAGTCTATCGGAAACTGGGACGTGTCGACTCCCCTGGCACGGGCTTCCTGAACGCAGGGGCACACTAGCACGAAGCCATCTATTCCTGGCGCTTGCCAGGGCACATACACATTAGGGTGTAACCCCTGGCAGTCTATCTCATTCTCGGAGGAAGAATAATCCGTTTCTGCAACAGTGTCCTCCTCTTCCTCTGGCGGTTCTGTAGGCTGCGGCAGTCTGGGTTTCAGGAACTGCGCCTCACAGTCAGGACACTTGGGCCCTCGGGTCAATTCACCGACGGGGCAATCACATTCGCTCAGGCAGCAGTGCAGGCATTCTTCCCCATCTACCACTGTCGTCGTGAGCGCTACAGGTAACATAGGTGACCCGTTCGTCCAGCCACCAGTCACCTTCCAGTCTCTTAACGCACACGGGCATAATGCCATTGGCAAGACTAAATGTGGGGCCCGTATGACTCTATACAGCCAGGGGTGTGTTTCTCTGCATCCCGTACTTTCCTTAGGGGGAACAGAAATCGCTGATTGCTGCTCACTGTGCTCCCTCCTATTGTGGGGGCGGGGCTCGGGTTTTCCCGCCAGTCCTGGATAGATGTTTGCAACATTTTCCCGCGCGGGCGGAAAGTCAGCACATGCCCTCTTCCGCCTTGAGGGCTTCCTCATGGTGAAACAAAAATAGCACAATTTAGAAAAAAATTACAGGGCACCCCAGGTCTGATATATCTCAGCAGCGCCTCCAAATGTAGCCCTTTTTCTGAACGCTCCCAAAGGAACTACTGGTCACTGTACAACACCTGCGGCTCCAGGAGATCTGAGCCTCCGCTAGCTGGGAGCCTGGGGTAACACTCATACACTTACTTAGCGCAGCACCTCCACTTACCCAGGATCCCCGTGATGTGAGATTCCCCTGGGCAAGAAACATACAACACCTTATGATTGTAACTGTTTTTACTGTAATAATGCAACGTAGCAATAACACATAACATGTACTTATACTCTAACGATATAACCTTAGTGGCTGCCCACTCATCAGGAGCAACGTCTCCGTCCCCTCACCGCGTGCCCCACACACCGTGTCCATGTATAGTATATTGTATAGGCTCAGTTCTTTAACCACTCGCTCAGTGTTCCTAAAGAGTTTAGCCTAAGGCGGGATCAGCGCCTGTTGACCGGTGTTGGTGCACTTGTTGTTATAGTACCTTCCGGTCACGGCGGTGACCGGTACCTCTTCGCAAAGGGTCAGATGAATTAGCGGTCTGCCTCCTGGGTCTCAATGTCCAGCCACCTGGTCCCAGACGACTTGTCAGCAAGCCTGCTCCGCACGCTCGTCCCTTTGTCCCTAGCTGTCTACACAGTAAGGGTGATGATCGCTACCACTATGGCCGTCCCTGCAGCACCGCAACCTTTGGTGACTTGAGGGAACACTCCTAGGGGCCTACGGGGTAGCCTGTCCTATGCAGGTGGGTCACTGACCCCCAGCACCCACTCTACCTCTCCCTTCACCACCCGGGTCCCCTCTGACTAACTCAGCCTAACACCTGCAGTAAACACACTGCACTCACACAGTAGCTGCAGCAACCGCACTGCACTCAACCAGTACCTGCAGCAACCCACTGCACTCACACAGAACCTGCAGCAACCCACTGCACTCACTCGGTACCTGCAGCAACCCACTGCACTCACACGGAACCTGCAGCAACCCTCTGCACTCACACGGAACCTGCAGCAACCCACTGCACTCACTCGGAACCTGCAGCAACCCACTGCACTCACACGGAACCTGCAGCAACCCACTGCACTCACTCGGAACCTGCAGCAACCCACTGCACTCACATGGAACCTGCAGCAACCCACTGCACTCACCCCGTACTGGCAGCAACCGCACTGCACTCAACCTGGTACCTGCAGCTACACTGCACACACACACTGTGCCTACTTGTCAGCGCTCACAGCACTACCAGCCGTGACACTGACAAGACTGCACACTCACACCTAAGGGCAGAGTCCCTAACCTAGGGGCCGTCCCTCAGTACCTACCCACTACCCTGGTGGGGATTGGGGCCTGCCTGGGATCTGGGGAATTACCTTACCTGGTGTAGGAGCCACTTGCTCCCTACACCCTTCCTTCCCCTTCCTGCTCCCAGCTCCAACTGCCAAACGTAGTCCCCGCAACATTGTAGCCTTCCTCCACAGGAGAAGCTGCAAAACCCTATTTGCTGGCTGGCTGCACGAGATGTGGCTGAAAGGGCAATCCCCAGAGGCTGCTGGGAATTGTAGTCCACTCAGGACCTCTTTAGCATTGGGACCGCGTGCGCTACCCTTACTGCGCCTGCGCGACCAATGCGCACGCTCGCGCAACCTGTCATGGCAGCCCCCGCTAGCCGGGTATGCCGCAGAGACTCCGGGGACTCGGAGTACTCCCTGCTCCGGCCCCCACCTTTGCGTTGTGCCGGTGGGTCCGTCGCTGCCTCCGGCGGCACCCGCGATCGCTCGGCACGCTACAAAGGGGGTCTCTGGAGGCAAAATAAGACCAGGGCTACATTCTCCCCTTCGCAGAATCCCAATGACCTCGCTTGGGTAGCAACCATGCAACAGGGAATTATATAATGAAAAATGCATTGCAACCGATACACCACACCCAAGAGGGGGTCTCTGGAGGCAAAATAAGACCGGGGCTACATATATATATATATTAGACATAGCTGGCACTCATATTGTGTATGCAGACTATCATATCATATTGTGTATGCAGACTATCTTATCATATTGTGTATGCAGACTATCTTATCATATTGTGTATGCAGACTATATACTTGTAGAACAAAAAAATAACAATACAAGTGCGCAACTAAAATGAATTAATATTTGTGATATGATAGTGATTAAATATTATCACTAAAAACCCAAAGTGAATATCATAAATGTTAACTATATTACCAGTCAAATATTACTGCTGTACAAAGGGTAGCCCAAGACCCTGGGTAACTAGACAAAACAAAACAAAGAACAGCGCACAACGCTCATCGTGAAATAAGTAAATACAATTTGATATTAAAAATGGTTCAAGGTTCTGCGTACATCAAGCAGGTGGAAAACAGGCACAGAATATATCACTGGTATCTGTTACCACTCAGGAACCCTGGAGCACACAGGGACAGAATATATCACTGGTATCTGTTACCACTCAGGAACACTGGAGCACACAGGGACAGCAGGGATGGATGTCTTAGTCCACTTCCGTAGTCTGCATCAAGGTGGTCTGCGGAGTCCCCGTTCAGCACAAGATGTACTTAGAGAGTCCAATGGGCTCACCCACAAGTTCCAGGTAAGTCCGGTTCTAGCTCCGCTGAAACCGGAGTCTCCGTTGGTACACTGGAACGTGTGGGTGAGCCCATTGGACTCTCTAAGTACATCTTGTGCTCATCAGAGAGACTCTTTCCTTTTGACGCACACGCGGTGACGTCATCATCACCCGACGGCACTCAGTGTGGCGCTGCGAGTCTGACGTGAGACGCTGTCTCACGAGGCTGTGAGTGTACCAACGGAGACTCCGGTTTCGGCGGAACTATAACCGGACTTACCTGGAACTTGTGGGTGAGCCCATTGGACTCTCTAAGTACATCTCGTGCTGAACGGGGACTCCGCAGACCACCTTGATGCAGACTACGGAAGTGGACTAAGACATCCATCCCTGCTGTCCCTGTGTGCTCCAGGGTTCCTGAGTGGTAACAGATACCAGTGATATATTCTGTCCCTGTGTGTTCCAGGGTTCCTGAGTGGTAACAGATACCAGTGATATATTCTGTGCCTGTGTGTTCCAGGGTTCCTGAGTGGTAACAGATACCAGTGATATATTCTGTGCCTGTGTGTTCCAGGGTTCCTGAGTGGTAACAGATACCAGTGATATATTCTGTCCCTGTGTGCTCCAGGGTTCCTGAGTGGTAACAGATACCAGTGATATATTCTGTGCCTGTTTTCCACCTGCTTGATGTACGCAGAACCTTGAACCATTTTTAATATAAAATTATATTTACTTATTTCACGATGAGCGTTGTGCCCTGTTCTTTGTTTTGTTTTATATACTTGTAGCCAGGGTTCCTCCCGGTGCTCCGTTCCCCCTCCTTACCTCTGATGCCGAGGGCGAGTGCGGCCGGAGCCAAGTGGCGGGACCGCCGGCATTTATGGAGGGTGGGGGCCAAGCAAGGAGCACTCCGGTGCTCCGGAGGCTCCGCGGCGGCCCGACAGTGCAGGGCGCCACCATGTTGTCCCTCGCGCATGCGCAGTGGAGTGCCAGAAACGCGGCGGCGGCCATTACAAAGTTGCGTATGCGCGTCACGCTAGGCGCACGCGGCGCCAATGTTAATGACCCTAGGCGGGGACTGCAAGACCCAGCAGCATCTGGGGCTGCTTTACCACCTGATGCCAGGGAGCCAATAGGGCTGCAGGATTCCCTGGGAGGGGAGGATATACTAGCAGGCTGGAAGGAAGTCACTCAGGGATGGGAGGCAGACAGGGGAGGAGGTAGATGTCAGTGACCAATGCACTAGGCCAGAGTGCCCTCCCCAGGCCCCAGATAGCCCTGAGTCACCAGTGAGCTGCTGCAGTTAGGGACAGACCCCAGATAGGGATGCTGCCACCTTAGCTGAGCAGGATAGCTAAGGCTGCGGTCCTAGTCATCACTGTGACACGCGCGCCTGGCGGGGGCGGCGCGTGCACAGCGCTAACCGCGATCTGCGGTCTTCAGGAGAGAGGGAGAGGTTGCGACGGGAGGAGGCGTGGTCGGGTTTTTGCGGGGGGCGTGGCCATGACCTCACGCGGGTGTTCGCCCTCATTGGCTGAACCGCCGGCGGGGGCGTGACCACGACTCAGTCGCAAGTTCCACACACAATTTATTTGAGTGTGTGGAATCTTGCAGTATAGCGCGGCTGCTGAATGTGCGCCGACGCATGTACTCGGCCCTGAGTGACTGGGGGGCCGGTGTTTGTTCGCACAGTGCCCGCCGAGGCGTGCGCTGTGGCAGTCACTGGGACCGCAGCCTAAGTTGAGACAGTGTTGCTTTGCAGTGCAGCACAGCTGTTAGTTTTGGCAGTTTCAGGAAAGGCCCCTATAGTGTGAGGAGGGGTTGTTTTCTATAGTACACAGTGTTGTGTGACATCACCGGTGCCAGTTGCACGTGGTGATCGCGGCCTGCGTCTTGGCTCAGACAGGCTCTACAGTAAGAGACATTCTGTTGGTGAGACGCTCCACGAGGGAGACACCTCACACGGAGGTGGGACACCACGGAGACGGATTCCTGTTCCTGCGTCAGACCCTTTTTGAAGATCTTTAAACCCGGGTGCGGACGTGTGCCCGGGCAGGTATCTATAAGGCTAAGGCCCCGCTCCCTCCGTCAGCGCGCCAGCACTGCAGACACGTGGGGCGCTGACAGACACAGACCGCGATATGTGGTCTGTAGGGAGCGGGTGCCGGAGCTGGAGTGGGAGAGAGGGGTGCGTGGTTTAAGCGGGGGGGTGTGGTTTAAGCGGGGGGCGTGGTTTAAGCGGAGGGACCCGCTACCCCCCCCCTCCCCTCCACGGGCTCGGGCTCGGGCTGCAGCAGGGAGCAGGCCTAAGTGCACCAACCTCATCTCATCTAGTGGGCAGCGCTGTCCCACACTTGGGTGGGAGGGGGCTTTGGGGACATTTGGGACTTTGGTATATGGCATGGGGTTATCACCCATGAGGAGCAGTGTTACAGGGTGACACTGAAGTGTTGTTGATGACATGTGATATGATGTGATGTGATGGTTATGCTGCATATAGTAAACTATTATACTTATACTCCTGTGTATGTGGTTACTATACAGTTAGGTCCGGAAATAATTGGACACTGACACAATTTTCATAAATTTGGCTCTGTACGCCACCACAATGGATTTTAAATGAAACAACCGAGATGCAATAGAAGTGCAGACTTTCAGCTTTAATTCAAGGGGTTGAACAAAAATAGTGTATGAAACGTTTAGGAATTGCAACCATTTTCATACACAGTCCCCTTATTTCAGGGGCTCAAATGTAATTGGACAAATTAACACAATCATAAATAAAATGTTGATTTTTAATACTTTATCGAGAATCCTTTGCAGGCAATGACTGCTTGAAGTCTGGAACGCATGGATATCACCAAACGCTGGGTTTCCTCCTTGGTAAGGCTTTGCCAGACCTTTGCTGCAGCTGCCTTCAGTTGTTGTTTATTCGTGGGTCTTTCTGCCTTAAGTTTTGTCTTCAGCAAGTGAAATGCATGTTCGATGGGGTTGAGATCAGGTGATTGACTCGGCCATTGCAGAATATTGTACTTATTTGCCTTAAAAAACTCCTGGGTGGCTTTCGCAGTATGTTTTGGGTCATTGTCCATCTGTAAAGTGAAGCGCCGTCCAATCAACTTTGCTCAATTTGGCTGAATCTGAGCAGACAATATATCCCTATACACTTCAGAATTCATCCGGCTGCTTCTGTCTTCTGTCACATCATCAATAAACACTAGTAACCCAGTGCCATTGTAAGCCATGCATGCCCATGCCATCACACTGCCTCCACCGTGTTTTACAGATGATGTGGTATGCTTCGGATCATGAGCCGTTCCAAGCCTTCTCCATACTTTTTTCTTCCCATCATTCTGGTACAGGTTGATCTTAGTTTCTTCTCTCCAAATAATGCTGTTCCAGAACTGGGCTGGCGTTTTTAGATATTGTTTGGCAAAGTCTAATCTAATCTTTGCAGCACGCTCCTAGAGGGCAATACTACTATGGTGTAATTGAATATATTTAGCCAATCACCTGCAACTGCTTATTGAGCAGTTTGTGGCAGGCCAGCCCCTCCTCTTCTAGGTATATAATCTCCTAGCAAGGTCCCCTTATTCCACTTCACTTACATGTGAGTATCTGTACTGGTATATACCAGTTTTTAATTGCACTAGGTTATACAAGCACATGCTTTGATATTTTAACCCCTTCTGGGCTTATTTCACATAGCACTAGTATGCATTTAGCGTAGGGACCTGCTAAAGAGACTTACCTTGACGTGGTTAGCAGGCTTGGCATTATTTGATCAAAGGATGTATACCAAAAGTCTCCTTTTTTCTTATAGGTATTACACCATACATATATATATATATATATATATATATATATATTCCCCATTGATTGCTATCCCTATGGGAGAAGCGCAGGGATTCATTTTCTGTTTTGCACATTTGTATGGCCATTTCCTTCACTAGTTGCATGCTCTTTACATGGAGAAGCGCAGTGATTATATTTGTTTTACAAAGTCTAATCTGGCCTTTCTATTCTTGAGGCTTCTGAATGGTTGGCACCTTGTGGTGATCCCTCTGTATTTCCTCTCGTGAAGTCTTCTCTTTATGGAAGACTTGGATAATGATATACCTACCTCCTGGAGAGTGTTCTTCACTTGACTGGATGTTGTGAAGGGGTTTTTCTTTACCATGGAAAGGATCCTACGATCATCCACCACTGTTGTCTTCCGTGGACGTCCAGGCATTTTTGTGTTGCAGAGCTCACCAGTGCTTTCTTTTTTTCTCAGAATGTACCAAAATATTGATTTGGCCACTCCTAATGTTCCTACTACTGATGGATTTTCTTTTTTTTTGCAGCCTAAGGATGCTCTGTTTCACTTGCATTGAGAGCTCCTTTGACTGTATGTTGTGGGTTCACAGCAACAGCTTCCAAATGCGAATGCCACACCTGGAATCAACTCCAGATCTTTTACCTGCTTAATTAATGATGAAATAACGAAGGAATAGCCCACACCTGTCCATGAAACAGCTTTTGAGTCAATTGTCCAATTACTTTTGGTCCCTTGAAAAAGAGGGGGCTACATATTAAAGTGATGTAATTCCTAAACCCTTCCTCCAAATTGGATATGAATACCCTCAGATTAAAGCTGACAGACAGCACCTTAAGCCCAATATTAATTATTTAACTGTAACTTGAATTTATTTTGGTACACAGCCGAAATAACAAAACTTGTATCAGTGTCCAATTATTTCCGGACCTAACTGTATGTGGGTCCTGTGTGGGGAACATTCTACACTCCTAGAATCCTAAACAGGTGGAGGCGCTGTAAGTAAGATCGTTCCAGAGGATTCACCACAGACTCCCACAGGCGGAGGCTAAGGCCTCCTGTGAACCTGCAGGTATACATACCACACCTGGTAACATATAGGCTCCCCCTCACATGCACTCTATCTGCGATTGGGGTAGGGGGAATACCCGTTACATACTTTATTATGTACTAGCTGAGAGCCCCGGCGTTGCCCGGGATGTTTGTGGTGTGGGTGTGGCATTTGGGTGGGGAGTGGTCCACGCGGCCCATGTGCGGTGGTAGTGCTGCTGTGGCTGTACTGATGGTGATTGTATTGGTGTGCTGATTTGGGAGGGTTTGGTGCTGATGTGGGGGTGCGGATGTGGGTGTGCCGATGGGGGAGGTGCAAAGGTGGCGATGTGTGGGTGCTGATGGTGTTGATGGGGGCTGGGAATGGTGGGGAGCCGAGAATGCCAGTGTGCTGGGGGGGCATGGGATACCGGTGTGCTGATGTGGTGGTGCTGGGGTGTGTGTGTGTATACACGTGTGTGTGTATACACGTGTGTGTGTGTGTATACACGTGTGTGTGTGTATACACGTGTGTGTATACACGTGTGTGTATACACGTGTGTGTGTGTGTATACACGTGTGTGTGTGTATACACGTGTGTGTATACACGTGTGTGTGTGTATACACGTGTGTGTGTGTATACACGTGTGTGTGTGTATACACGTGTGTGTGTGTGTATACACGTGTGTGTGTGTGTGTATACACGTGTGTGTATACACGTGTGTGTATACATTGTGTGTATGTATATATTGTGTGTGTGTATACGTGTGTGTGTATACACATGTGTGTATACACGTGTATACATGTTTGTGTGTGTGTATACATGTTTGTGTGTATACATTGTATGTGTGTGTGTGTATAAGTGTGTGTGTGTGTGTGTGTGTGTGTGTACACATGTTTGTGTGTGTATACACGTGTGTGTGTGTATACGTGTGTGTGTGTGTGTGTATACATGTGTGTGTATATACATGTGTGTGTATACACATGTGTGTGTGTGTACACATGTGTGTGTGTACACATGTGTGTGTGTGTACACATGTGTGTGTACACATGTGTGTGTGTGTACACATGTGTGTGTGTGTGTACACATGTGTGTGTGTGTACACGTGTGTGTGTGTACACGTGTGTGTGTGTACACATGTGTGTGTGTGTATACACGTGTGTGTGTGTATACACGTGTGTGTGTGTATACACGTGTGTGTGTATACACGTGTGTGTGTGTGTGTGTATACACGTGTGTGTGTGTATACACGTGTGTGTGTGTATACACATGTGTGTGTGTGTATACACGTGTGTGTATACACGTGTGTGTGTGTGTATACATGTGTGTGTGTGTATACATGTGTGTGTGTGTATACATTATGTGTATGTATACCTGTGTGTATACGTGTGTGAGTGTATACGTGTGTGTGTGTATGTGTACATGTGTGTGTGTGTATGTCTCCACGTATGTGTTTGTATGTCTCCATGTGTGTGTGTGTATGTCTCCATGTGTGTGTGTACGTGTACATGTGTGTGAGTATATGTGTACATGTGTGTGTGTGTACGTGTCTACGTGTACATGTGTGTGTGTGTACGTGTACGTGTGTGTGTGTGTACGTGTCTACGTGTACATGTGTGTGTGCGTGTCTACGTGTACATGTGTGTGTGTCTACGTGTACGTGCGTGTGTGTCTACGTGCGTGTGTGTGTACGTGTGTATGTGTGTGTCTATGTGTGTGTCTACGTGTGTGTGTTTGTGTATACGTGTGTTTGTGTATACGTGTGTGTGTGTATACGTGTGTGTGTGTGTCTACGTCTGTGTGTGTGTGTGTCTACGTGTGTGTGTGTGTCTGTGTCCCTGTGTGTCCTTTGGCCCGTGACTCCGCCTCAGGGAAGGGGGGGGGGGAGGTGGTGGGGGTGGGGGAGGTGGTGGGGGGGGAGGTGGTGGGAAGGAGGGGGGGGAGGTGGTGGGAAGGAGGGGGGTGGGGAGGAAGGGGAGGTGGGGGGGAGGTGGTGGGAAGGGGGGGGGGGGTGGGGGGGAGGTGGTGGGAAGGGGGGGGAGGTGGTGGGAAGGGGGGGGGTGGGGGGAGGTGGTGGGAAGGGGGGGGAGGTGGTGGGGAGTTGGGAAGGGGGGTGGGGGAGGTGGGAAGGGGGGTGGAGGTGGTGAGAGGTTGTAAGGGGGGAGTGAAGGGAAGGTGAAGGGGGGGTGAAGGTGGGGGTGGAGGGGAGGTGAAGGGGAGGTGAAGGGGGGGGGGTGGAGGGGAGGTGAAGGGGGGGGGGTGGAGGGGAGGTGAAGGGGGGGGGGTGGAGGGGAGGTGAAGGGGGGGGGTGGAGGGGAGGTGAAGGGGGGGGGGTGGAGGGGAGGTGAAGGGGGGGGGGGTGGAGGGGAGGTGAAGGGGGGGGTGGAGGGGAGGTGAAGGGGAGGTGAAGGGGGGGTGGAGGGGGGGGTGGAGGGGAGGTGAAGGGGAGGTGAAGGGGGGGTGGAGGGGAGGTGAAGGGGGGGTGGAGGGGAGGTGAAGGGGGGGGTGGAGGGGAGGTGAAGGGGGGGGTGGAGGGGAGGTGAAGGGGGGGGTGGAGGGGAGGTGAAGGGGAGGTGGGGGGGGGGTGAAGGGGAGGTGAAGGGGGTGAAGGGGAGGTGGGGGGGGTGAAGGGGAGGTCGGGGGGGGTGAAGGGGAGGTGGGGGGGTGAAGGGGAGGTGAAGGGGGGTGAAGGGGAGGTGGGGGGGGGTGAAGGGGAGGTCGGGGGGGGGGTGAAGGGGAGGTGGGGGGGGGGGGTGAAGGGGAGGGTGAAGGGGAGGTGAAGGGGGGTGGAGGGGAGGTGAAGGGGGGGTGGAGGGGAGGTGAAGGGGGGGGTGGAGGGGAGGTGAAGGGGGGGTGGAGGGGAGGTGAAGGGGGGGTGGAGGGAGGTGGAAGGGAAGGGAAGTGGAGTGAGGGGAGGTGAGGGGTGGGTGAGGGGAGGTGAGATGAAGGGGGGTGAGGGGAGGTGAAGGGGGGTGAGGGGAGGTGAAGGGGGGTGAGGGGAGGTGAAGGGGGGTGGGGTGAGGGGAGGTGAAGGGGGGTGTGGGGAGGTGAAGGCCGCTCCCTCACCCGTCCGGCCGCTCACTCACCCGTTCGGCAGCTCCCTCACCCGTCCGGCCGCTCCCACGTGGATCTGAGGCGGGAGGCAGCTTGTTGTGGCCGGTCCCCCGCTGTGTCCCGGGCGCTCGCGTCGCTCCGCTGACTGTAGCGGCGCCGGGGGGGGGGGGGGGGTGGAGGGGAGGTGATTTGAAGGGGGGTGAGGGGAGGTGAAGGCCGCTCACTCACCCGTCCGGCCGCTCCCACGTGGAACTGAGGCGGGAGGCAGCTTGTTGTGGCCGCTCCCCCGCTGTGTCCCGGGCACTCGCCGCTGACTGTAGCGGCGCCGGGGGGGGGGGGGGGGGGGGAGGTGATTTGAAGGGGGGTGAGGGGTGGGTGAGGTGAGGGGTGGGTGAAGGGGGGGGAGGTGATTTGAAGGGGGGTGAGGGGAGGTGAAGGCCGCTCACTCACCCGTCCGGCCGCTCCCACGTGGAACTGAGGCGGGAGGCAGCTTGTTGTGGCCGGTCCCCCGCTGTGTCCCGGGCACTCGCTCCTCCGCTGACTGTAGCGGCGCCGGGGGGGGGGGGAGGCTGATTTCGGGGAGGAAGAGGCGGAGGCTCCGGCGGGTATGTGAGGCCCCCCCCCCCCCGGGTTATACATGCTGCTAATGTACACCCCCCCCCCCCTACTGTGTGTGTGTGTGTGTGTGTGTGTGTGTGTGTGTGTGTGTGTGTGTGTGTGTGTCCGTGTGTGTCCGTGTGTGTGTGTGTGTGTGTGTGTGTGTGTGTGTGTGTGTGTGTCCGTGTGTCCGTGTGTCCGTGTGTGTGTGTGTGTGTGTGTGTATATCCCTGTGTGTGTGTTTTTGTCCCTGTGTGTCCTTTGGGCCGTCACTCCGCCTCAGGCCAATGAGAGGTGTGCGGGGGCGGCCCAAGGGACCAATGAGATTTCCCCTAGGGACACCGGACATCCAGCAGGCAGGCATGCATGCAGGCAGGCAGGCAAACATACAGTGCTTTCACTAATATAGTATAAGATTGGGTTTAACAGGTCTCACCTTAAGTTTAGTTTAGCTCACAATTTTATTTCTTTGTACATCTGATACTTTGGCTGCAGTCCTTAGTACAGGAGCGGCCAACTACAGTCCTCAAGAAACATCAACAGGTCAGGTTTTAAGGATATCCCTGCTTCAGCACAACGGGCTAAGTTGTTGACAGCCACTGATTGAGCAACCTGTGCTGAAGCACGGATATCCTTAAAACCTGACCTGTTAGTGGCTCTTGAGGACCGGAGTTGGTCACTCCTGCCTTATTATAAACAGGCTGAGTAAACAGCTGCATTATATGTTGTTTATGTGCCTGAGAACATCTGCAATGCATATATAATTCAGCCCCTCAGGTCTCTGTGGCTAAAAGTCTCTTCTTGAAGGTGCTGAGAGCAGCAGAACGGCTCACAGAGAACACAAACACGTTGGTTACCTATCATTTAACAGGCCTTGGAATCCAATACCACAGAACCATAGAGTGCAGGAGGTCAGGGTTACCGGTCTCTGGATGTTTGCTATCCTTGTGATTTTCATTTGCTTTATGTTATACAATAATTGCATACTATGATGTGATGTCTACCAGCAGTAATCCGGGAGGAAGGAAGACGTTAATAATCACAGTGCTCATTAAAGATGTTTACTATTATGGATTTACTCAGAGCTGCTTAAAGCTGCAGTTCAAGCTCCCGTTTTTTTTTTACTTCAATAGTTTCATTTGGGCAATCTCTCCATTCCTAAAGAACTGCTTAGCCGCCGGTCAATTCGTTCTCCGTCTATTGATCGGCAAAGTTTGGCGACATCTTTAAATATGGGGAATGTAAATGGTTGCTATACGAACAAGCATGCTTGTTAAAATAGAATACAAGAAAATTGGTCTTTCAAAGTTGTTGTTTTTTAAATCAGAAAATGCTAAAAGTATTTTTTCTTACTATAGAACTGATTTATTCCAAAAACCACACATGCAGACTATTGCTTGAACTGCAGCATTAAAGCAGCAGTGCCCCAAAGAAACAAAAGTATACTTAGTTTATATTTTGCTTGTGTATTTCTTGTTTAGCGCTTTGTTTTTGCAGAGTTTTTACCTGTATGTTATTTCAATGGTATCAGCTGTGGTCGTGGCAGCCTCTGTTGTTTTCATGTGTGTAAGTGGCAGCGGCCATTTTAATTTCCCAGGGAGGCCAATTTTCAGCAAATGATAACTCCGGAATACAACCACGGACTTTAAAAAGAGTGACATTGCTAAATACAGCATCAAACGGACTACACAGCGGGGGTTCGGCCATGACATCCCGTATCACCAGAATTCGCTCTCATTGGTTTGAAATGCTTTCCTCTCATTAGTCTAAACTATCTGCACTATGATTGGTTTACAGAAAACCATGTGACGCCGTTGCCGCATGAAAAAACTAAATCCTTGTCTTTAAAAAATGCGGTCGCTCATCGTGCTCTCTACAGGCACATGCAGGTACATACTGGGCCCGGCCCCATAGAGGGCCGTATCTTGTTCGTGCCATGCACGCCATGGCGCACACAGCGGTGAGCAGTGGGGACGAGGCCTTATGCTGACGCTCGCCCAAAAACCAGATCAAATATCATGTTGCCTGAGGCGAGCGCAGAGAGCCGCCGCCCCCAAGGGCGACGAAAAATGTGCCGGTAACTAGCCTTGAAGAGCACAGACGTGACCTCCTGTTATGACACATAGAAAGAGGTAGAGAGTCAGAGAGCGGTCGGGACCCCATGAGGACGCCACCTCAATGACTCCATACTAATTACAGGGCCGGCTGGGATTTTCGCTGGGCTCTGGTGAGGGGGAGAGGGCGGAGCCTCTTACGTTGTCCAGCCGGCATCTCCTCCTGCTATGTGGCGTCGTGTGACGTCGCAACGTCACATGGCGACGTGTTGCCATAGCAACGCAACACCAAGTGATAGCAGGAGAAGATGCCAGAGCTTACAGAGGCACTGCCATCAAGCCGGCCCTAGGGCGACATTTTCTGTGCCCCCTTTCATTCCTGGTATTATAAATGCCGTCCTAGGAAAATGCCGCCTGAGGCTGTCACCTCTTTTGCTCACCCCTGGCACCAGTCCTGCCTAGTAGTGTTCGGTAGTATAACCAGGGTATAATGCTGTTTAGGACCAATAATGGTTTAGCTCATCATCTCTTTCCATACACAGGCACGTCACCTACTGACCACTAGCAAGCTGGTTATTATCTGTAGTGAGATTATATGTGACTCACGGAGGCACAATATTCATTTGGCTTTGTTGCTTAATGTGACTGATTGTCGTGGGGGTCAAAAATGTAAAGCAAAATCTTATGTAACCCCTCTTTTATTCCCTGTATGTAATAGCATACATATACTAGGGTGGGGGCCTGAGTTTACCAACCCTGCTATAGATGTGCAATGTTCGTGACATCCCTACACATATATCCCTATAGGTCCCTGCAAGGAGAGAGAGTGTTCAACCTGCTAAGAATCGGGGCTGGAGTCAGAGAACACAGCTTGGAACTTCTGTTATGAATAACAATGTTTTAGAGTTGGGGGATGCAAGTGCTTGGCCCTTGTATTCAGGTGGACACACCTAAGAAGTAAGATACTCACACGTATAACACAGTAACAATATCGCAGCACTAATGTCCTGGGAAGTCACTTAGTCTGTCCTGGTGGCCCGTGTACTAATTAAAGGGCCACTGCTGGTGCCAGCACAGCGATTGAGTTTATGCAATGCAGCATATTGGCAATAGTTACAGGCCTAGTATGTAGAGAGGTGGGTCGTTAACTGGACTCAAAGCATACTGATGAGTTGTGGGAGCAGACGCCAAGGTGATTTCTTGATTTATTACTCCCGACTCCAAACCGCAGCTTTCATGGGTTCCCTCCCTCCGGTGGAATGTCACTCCTAGCTCTTGTAAGTGCTGTTCTGCTGGGCCTTGAGTCTCTGCAACCATGCTGCCTTCTCCGCCGGTCTCCTTGGAACCAGTCCTCTCTCCTTTCTGTCCTCATGGTTCTGACCCACAGCTCCCTCCCTGCCTATATATCTCTACACTCCTATTCCCGTGACATCACGACTCCTTAGGGTCCTATAGTCTTTATCCTCTATTCTGTTGGCCAGGGCACCTTAAATCCTTCATATCCACCACACACACCACACACACACACACACACACACACACACACACACACACACACACACACACACACACACACACACACACACACACACACACACACACACACACACTTCCTGTTTACTGCAAAAGAAATTTCCTGTTTGGCTTGGAATTTAATATCCAGCAAACTCAATGTGTCCCTCTGCCTTGGACCTCCCACGCTCCACTTATGTCCCCTTAACATATTGTTATTGTAAGTGCTACTAAGTTACTACTAACCTCCTGTAGCACTCCAGATCCCATTTGTGTCATACTACCCCTGCTAATCATTTATTCTTTTATCATGGTTGACAGTTTATGCAATGACGTTTCTAGAAGTTACATGCACAATAACTGAAAGAGGCAATCCAAGCGGGCAATTGTTCTACGTAGGATTGAAGCAGGGAGTCTCCGGAGCTAAACGCCATTCATTTCAGCTCCGGGGACCCCTTGCTTCCGAAGATACTTACCTCCGTAAGGGGTGCCGGTAACCGCTCCGATCAGCTAGCAGGGCTCACGTCATCAGATGTCATCAGGTTCGGCTTACTTTTGGCCCACGTGAAGCTGGAGCTTTAAACTTTGCGGAGATATTGTCACCTACTAGAGGTAAATATCGCAGGGAGTCCCCCGGAGCTGAAATTAATGGGGTTCAGCTCCGGAGACCCCTTGCTTCAAATCTATGTTAAAAAAAAAAAAAAAAATGGCATAACGTGCTCCTTTAAAAAGTATACAACCCTGGAATTAGCCGGACTCTAGGTCTTTCCCTGGTGGGGGTTTCTCCTGACCACGGTCAGTCACGACGGCTGCGGGATGGTCTCCCGGTGGATTTGCAAAACTGTAGGCGGTGACCATCCCCACTCCCCTCCTTTTTAATTATTATTATTATTATTATTTTCAGGTGCCGTATGTGATTATGCTGGATATACTGTTGTGCATTGATATCATCATTGTATTGTGTATCCCCACATTGTCCCTTTTTTTCTTTTCTGTACCCCATCAAATTTGCAAATAAATAAACCGTTTAAAAAAAAGTATACAACCAACTGTGTCAGTACCTGTGTACAGCAAATAAAAATATCACTTGTGAGCACAGTCACATGTCTCAGGCTGCGTCCATAGGACTGCAGCCATGTGGAGGCGCGCGGAGGCTGAGGGAAAGCTGTTGCTTTCCCTGACCTTGGTCCACGCACCGTCCAGGGGGCGTGTCGGGGGGGGGGGGGGGGGCTGTGACGTCAAGGTGCTGGTTCGCTCCCGTGAGCCGGCCCTGCGCTCCCGTGAGCGCCAAAACGAAAAATTTAATAAGACACACGCTTCCGCACGCTTGCGGAAGCGTGCGCGAGCCCCTGCTAAAGCCGCTCTCATTGCGGCTGCAGGGGCTCACTGAGAAGCGTCAGCGCGCCTCAGCACGGGCGCTGACCCTGGACGCAGCCTCAGACAGGTCTGCAAACCGGCTTTTCCCCACTGCTACCAGGGATTCTGGGAAATTACATACAAATGAGCACACTCATCTTTTATTTCTAATCCATTTTAACATGGACCCCTATAAACTTATGCCTGCCGTATCACACAGCTTTTCAGCACAGCCAAGGTTATATAAGTGCCTAGCCAGTAACCCTGCTCACAGACAGCTGTTTTAACCTTTTGGGTCTCTTCAGTCTGAGGATGGTTATACTGGCTTTGCAATGTAAAGTTAGAATAGCTTTCAACCACACATTAAATCATTTTGCACGGATCTTACACTCAGATTGGCACTGGGGTTTCCCACTCGAAGGGCACTATCTTTCTCACAAGCCACCATTTATACCAAGACTTTATGCCTCCATCTTGACTCTTCACAGATCACCGCGCAAAACAAACTCAAAGCTGCAAACGCAAGAACTTTGCACATGTGGCTAGGTTACCCCTCCCTTCTCGTCTCTCCGTTTTATCTCCTGCTTTTATATTTGTATCGTGTGTTTGGTTTCTTTTACAGCTTCAAATATATTCCTAAGTGTTAGCTTTAAATATGTGAAGTCCTTTTGGGAGACAATTGCTATACAGGTAGTCCTTGTTATCCAACGTTTCACTTTACAACGAATGGCATATCCAGCGCTTTACAATGCCACCCAAAGGGCCGTTATTCGACGCCTGAATGCGTTATCCAACGCTAACCGCCACTGATAAACATGGGACTCACTTTACAACGGTTTCACTATCCAACGCTACTTCCAGAACGGATTCCGTTGGATAACCGAGGATTGTCTGTATAAATAAAGTTATTGTTATTATTCTATTTGAAGTTATCATTCTGTTCCACACAGGAGAAAAAAAGAGGCAGAAAAGCACCCGTCTCAGTTGTGTGCGGGTTTTCTAAGAAACAGATTTTTGATGTGAGACTTTTTTTGTGGGCACCTACCTAAATTCTCATAGGACTGAAACTCAAAATCAAGGACCTTGATAAAGTCCTTCTTGGATGAAACGCGTTGGTGTGTTCCTGCTCTGTTGTTTTTGAGCTTTTTTGTGCATATAGTTTTTTGTGCTACCTGGTGTTGCTCTGGAGTATTTGCTTCCTGATTCTGGCCGTGCTTCTTTCCATTACCTTATCCTCTGCTGCTGCTGCAAGAGCTGCACGTCCTGGAGTGATTGCTGATCTGTCTCTTATCAACACTGGCAGGTAAGGGGCAATTGCCCTTTATTATTCACCTTTAACCAGTGCTTGTAATGCATTTATTCATCGGGATACATACTAAGTGACCAATCTCTGTGGTGGTTAAGTGGACCTCACTAGGTCCAACATAACCAGATTTATGGATTTAGCTAATATGGACATTTCAGTCAATACTCACTGCAAGAGTTAAAATGTATTTCTAAAAGAATCTTTGGGCATACATGTGCTTGTGAGCACCATTTACCAAACAATTATTTCGGTTATAAGACCCTGTCTTTGCTGGGAGACACCTTGCAGCTCATTCACGGGGTCCTGTGGCAGAAGACAGTTTAGTAAATACAGGTCTGTATCTTCATATTTACTGACCGATTTCCAGGGGTACAGACATACCCCGCATTAAGATACGTAATGGGACCGGAGCATGTATGTAAAGCGAAAATGTACTTAAAGTGAAGCACTACCTTTTCCCACTTATCGATGCATGTACTGTACTGCAATCGTTATATACATGCATAACTGATGTAAATAACACATGTGTAATAGGCTCTATAGTCTCCCCGCTTACGCACAGCTTCGGAACAGGTAGGGAGCCGGCATTGCTGTTCAGGACGTGCTGACAGGCGCATGCGCGAGCTGCCGTTTGCCTATTGAGCGATATGTACTTACTCGCGAGTGTACTTAAAGTGAGTGTCCTTAAACCGGGGTATGCCTGTACTAAGTTGCTGAATATTACTATGTTAATGCTCCCTAATAGGGAAGTATTTACACTCGCACCTCCTGTACAATGAGGGTATTCTCTCCCTACTTACCTTTAATAGTTCTTAAAACTCCCTTTTTGACCTGCATGAATCCCCTCATAATTCGGCCACTATCCTCCCCTCCTCATCATATATGTTATACAAAAGCCCTGAGGGCAGTAGGGACAGTACATTGATTATAACTCATCACACTGCATCATGCCCCCAATAATTGGTGGTTTCAGTTATTTATACTAACATATCACTTTCTTTTAACCCCATTTAAATAAGGCAGAGATGTCAAACTCCAAAAACGAATGAGATTTGGAATATCCGGGACAAACAAACTGTTATTTTCATTTAATAGCACTGGCTTTAATCAGTGAGACCCCATTGAACTCCACTGCTGAGGTTAAAAACCAGCAAAGTAGGGTGAGTAGCCGTGTTGGTCCTTTCTTCCATGTAGTAGCAAGGAGGGAGAGGGAGTAGCGGGTATGATACCTTTTATTGAACCAACAAGTAGTTGAGATGTTACAAGCTTCCGAACCTCTCACTAGGGTAGGACCTGATGAAGGACCTCAAGAGGTTCATAACCTTGTAACACAACTGCGTGTTGGTCCAATAAAAGGTATCATACCCGCTACTCCTTCTCCCTCCTTGCTACTACATGCCCTATTGACGTATTTTCTGACACAGTCGTTAGAACAGGGCTTTCAAAACATGCATCCAAAGCAGACACCCAAACACCCCCTGCTGTGCTTTAATCAGTACCTATCACGTAATCTTCACAAAAATACAGTTTAATCACAGACTTCCTTTTATGTTTATTCAGCACAGTCGCTTTGCTCCCTCAAGCTGGCAGAGGCTCCTCACTCACCTCTTACTCCCCCCCCCCTCCCCCCGGGGACACACTGAGGAGATACACTAAGGTGGGAGGATTTTCTGGGTTATAATTGTCAGAGCCACTGTAATGTGGGGCAGTCCAACTTCACGTGTGTGCAGGGAACATGCTTCTCCACTGTGTGTGGCATCTGGTCGTTGCGTTCACCATGGGCCTCCCACTCTGTGCTTCATCCAGAAAGCTGAAACTTGTCACTTTGGTAAGTCCCACACTGGCTTGTCCCTTTCCCATTGACACGAGTTATCCTCTAGTTTGAGGCAGTTTGCTGTTGCTCTTGCCTTGGGACTGTAAATGTTTGGAGGTTTTTTGCTTTAAATAGATCTCTTCTTGCCCTTTCCCGTGCTTATTATTTTTTAATCCAATGCTTCGTTCAAGAGCATTTGAAATATTTAGTATCCGGGAGGTTAAAATGGAGCTTTCCCCAGAGCCAAGTGCAGTCTAAAGGTTCCCGCAGACCGTACAAAACATTATTTTATTATCATTTTAGAAGGACACCCTCAGGGGTCAAGATACTAACATATATAAACACATTTGTATTTACAACAGAAGCACATTTGTTAGTTTGTAAATACAATATCAGTGGTACTTTCAACTCCCCAGTACCATCACACTTTACCGCTGTCTGCATTGCAGTCAATAAGGGGATGTGACATTTTACTCTTGTTAATGGTGAATCTCATGGGAAGAGCACAGCAGTTCTACTCAGTACAGGTTAAAACAAAGTGTGTGAGGATGACTGCTTCCAGAGTGAGATATCAGGTATAGTATTGTCAACCTAACTCCATGTGATCATGACATTTGTATCCAGTCTTTGTTTTATTATTTGGAACTCCCAACATCCAAACATTCCTATGAGCAAGGAAGACTTAGAAAACCAAGGATGGAGCAGAACCATGGATCAGAACCTCAAGGTGACATGGATCAGAACCTAAGGATGACATATAGGATAACCTCTGGGTAACATGGAGCAGAACCTCAGGGTGACATCAAGCAGAACTTCACGGTGATATGGAGTAGAACCTCAAGGTGACAGGGAGCAGAACCTCAGGGTGACATGGAACCAGGTTTGCACCACTGCAGGTAATGAGATTACTATAGTGGGGAAGAAATCTAGGGGTGCAGACATTTACATTTTTAACACAGTAATTTACAATCTATGTTCTTTGTTAAAAGGAGCGATTTTAGTTATATATACAAATCACTCCTTCGGATATGATAAGGCACAGGATATTTTTATTGGCACGCTCATTTAACCTTGGATACGAGTGAATAAAACTCACCCAGCCAAGACCTCCAAGGAGATTTCGGATTGTATTCTTGCCGAACACAAGACACTGCTTCAACTCAATTCAACTTTAACATGGCACATAAAACATGTTACAACATACGCAGTCTGAAGAGCAGTTGGACCCGCACCACTTTGATGCCAGGGGGACAAGCAACGCATTGCAAAGCAAACCACTTCACAGTCACAATAAGCAGGACTTTCCTGACAAGTGATCAATTCTGTATTGCAAAGAGATGTCAGCACCGACCACGGGTGCAACCAGGTCCAGCGTCCGGAGACTGGACTGCAAGTGATACAGGAAGCCGGGCCACGTTAAGGCACATGTAGGCCCTGGGTGACATATCTACTAGTGGGCCCCACCCAGTAAATATTACATTCAGACTGAGAATATATATGAAGTCTCATGTCACTATCATAGTCAATATCATGCAGCCTCTATTGACAGTCTCTCCATTTGTCATCACGCTCTCCAACATATCCTTTATTCCGGTTGACGACAGCCGCATTCTACCTCTCGGAAACATGGCAATTTCCATTCAGTTTTCTCCACCGTTCAGGACTTCATTGACACCAGTATCCCTGCAACTAAGGCGTATTTCCTTTAGGCCACAATGCAGGATCAGTAGATTCATACGAGGGAAGATCTTTACCTTCCGCAGCTCCAGGCGTAGCCCCTACAGCAGACACTGTCACACTTTCCTCTTCACCCTCGCTGGGGCTGTATACTTCAGTCGGCTTTGGGTCACAATCAGTTTCTTCTGTTGCCTCAGAAGAAGAATCACATCCAGGGACCAAATTAAAATATTTTTTAAAATGTATTTTTAAATTAAATAAATCAAGGACGCTCCTCCCACTCCCACCCCTGACCACATCGCTCTCTCCCTCTCCTGCGCCGGGGACCCTGGGCAACTGCGCCTTTTGCCCATTGGATAAAATGGCCCTTGAGGACTGACATTGACGTTGACCACCCCTGCACTAGACGCTCCCAGGACCCTGAGGAATGCTTTGTGTAAAACAAAACACGCCTCACCCTACATTCCTCAGGGTCATGGGAGCGTCCAGTGCAGGGGTGGTCAATGTGAATGTCAGTCCTCAAGGGCCACCAACAGGCCAGGTTAAGGATATCCCTGCTTCAGCACAGGTGGCTCAATAAGTGTCTCAGTCAGAATTACTGGGCCACTGATTGAGCCACCGTTGCTGAAGCAGGAATATCCCTAATACCTGGCCTGTTGGTGGCCCTTGAGGACTGGAGTTGACCACCCCTGCGCTATTGTAAGATTCATGGTGTACGTTGTTCTACAACATAAAATATAAATGTATGCAAAGATTTGAATAGAGGTGGTTTCCCCACTTATGAGTCCCTCAATTGTCTCAGTTTTAGCTAAGGTGCGTTCACAGCTAGCATTGACCTAATAGCAACGGTACGTTTAATGGGTTAAATCCAGGTGGTTGATTTCTTCTTTAAAAAGTATTCGTTTTGTTTTTTGCTTTCAATCTTTCCCGGGTAACCTGATGCTTCGGGGGAATTGGAGAATAACTTTATTTTTACTAACTAGCTTTTTGTTGAGGGTAAGTCTGTATAAGGCGCATCCACGATTAGTACAAAAGTGAATGTATTTTTCTTTTCACTGTTCTTGTAATGTTATTTGGTATTTATTATCGTCGGTCCTCATCTGCTTGACTAACATCGCATCATCATTATACATTGTCCCTGTGTATTATTAAAGAGATAGCCAACTCCAGTCCTCAAGGGCCACCAACAGGTCAGGTTTCCAGGACATCCCTGCTTCAGCACAAGTGGCTGGTGAAAGACTGAGCCACTGATTGAGCCACTTGTGCTGAAGCAGGGATATCCTGGAAACCTGACCTGTTGGTGGCCCTTGAGGACTGGAGTTGGCTACCTTTGTACTAATACACAGGGACAATGTATAATGATGATGCGATGTTAGTTAAGCAGATGAGGACCGACGATAATAATTACCTAATAACATTACAAGTACAGTGAAAAGAAAAATACATTCACTTTTGAAACACATGGAGAAGTGATATTTTTACTTTCGGAGTGGGAAGTACCATGTAGATCAGGCATGTGTAGTTGATAAAGAAAAGATGTGTTATTCTGCAGATGCAGGGATCAGGGAAGCGTAGGTGGATACAATGTATCAGTGAATGGTACAAAGTTGCAGAATACATGTAGGGCCAAATTTACTAAGCAGTGCTACTCTATAGGACACTTTCCAGCGTGGCTTAGTAACCATGACCCTATATCTCTCCCATTCACGGGAATACGCTGTGTCTTCTGAAATGGAAGGTGTCTTATTGAGTATAACTACATAATCATTATGGACCTTTATGGCCTATTGACTTGCATAGGGTCAAAAGGTATTTTCTAACACGGAAAGTGCCTTTTGAAGTGCTGTAGCACTGCTTAGAAATTATGGCCCACAGTGCTCTGGGAACAGGTGTGTGCGTATTTCAACAGATGAGTGTGAGGCCAGGCTGGCATAGTGGTTAATTTATGTTTAGAAATGGAGATGCATAATGATAAATGACATAGGATAATGTATAATTATACAGCTCTGATAGGCAAGGCTGCACTTTACATAGTATGACAATACATACTTAAGAAAATGTTCTGTCCAAAGCTTGGAGGTGCCTGTATTTGATCTCAGACCTGGGTTTTTTCACAGTATCTTAATGACAAAACGTCCTCTTCTGTATATGTACAGGGCTTACAGATATCTGTAATGTTTGCCATTCCAGATCTTCCGCCATGGAGACCGCGCTCCCATTGATACATACCCAGCTGATCCCTATAAGGAAACATTTTGGCCAAATGGACTGCAGCAGCTCACCCAGGTGCGGTTAGATCCTCTGCAAAGTGATGCATTTGTGAAGTGTGGGGTGCCTACCACACAAGTCGAAGACTGAGCCACTGGTGCTGAAGCAGGGATATCTTGAAAACCTGACCTGTTGGTGGCCCTTGAGGACTGGAGTTGCCCACCCCTATTGTAACGTGTGATGTCTCAATTAAACTTTCTCTCTCACTACTAGGAGGGCATGAGGCAGCAGTATGAACTGGGGCAGTATCTCAGGAAGAGATATGGACACTTCCTGAGCTCTTCATACAGCAGACGGGAGGTAAGCATCTGATCTCTGATTTATCCCTTAACATCATTCTCTTAATCTTCTTTTAATGTCCTCCAACTTGCCTTTGTTTTAAGGTTAAGAGGGCTATGTATCAAGCTTAAAATATTGTCTACTTTCTGCTACACTGTCATTTAGAGAGACATTTTGAACATGTATCTTAAAGTCTACATATTAGGGGGCGTGGAGATCGAGAGGCTCAGTGAGTAAAGACATTGACCCTGAAAACAATGACGTTGACCTTGAAAACAATGAAACTGACTTTGAAACAGGGTAGCCTAGTTTAAATCCCGCGGTCAGCTCTTGTGACCTTGAGCAAGTCACCTTATCTCCCTGTGCTTCAGGCACCATAAGCTTGTCTATGTACAATGCTGAGTACCGTGCACTATTTTTTGCGCATGCGTAGTCGGTACGGGCACGAGCAGTCATTTTTTTTAAAAGCGGGACATTTACAACTATTGCGGGACATTTACTACTATTTCGGGACACCGGGAGAAATAACAAAAAACTCGGGACTGTCCCGGCTAAACTGGGACATCTGGTCCCCCTATTTAAATCCCATTGAGATAAAAGCCCTACATGAAATAAAGTTATTATTATAAAAATATTATTTTTGTAACAATGGTATGTTTGGAGAGTGTTCATAGGGAGAACTAAGCACAACCACCAGGGTTATCACACTGTGAGTAGTATTGACTAGTACATCAGACACGTGATTACATTGCGATAACCTGTATCGGGAGGTCATTGACTCTTTTCCCCCAAGTGACTTACTCACTAATGTCCGAAGTCGCTGATCACAGGAAAACTCTCATTGACCTGAATGGCAGTTTCCTCCACAATCTCCATGGGATTGGCAGTATCGCAGCCCTAACTTACTTGGTGGAATTAATTTCTCTGTGTAGGCCTCATCTCTGTAAAAAAAAGTGTAAAGCTGTCTGTCATCTGTTTTAAACTTTAGTAATTAAAAAAGTTTATGGGGCCTATTCATTAAACTTCGATAAGAGTACTAAAGTTCTACTGACCCCTGCCAGGATGAAGACCGTCCTCGTCTTCCTCCACGTCCTCTGCGTCTTCCGTTGGCGCAACATTTAAATAAAAAAACTAACGGCTGGCCACTAACCCCTTAATCATCTTAGCGGTTAGTAACCGCTATGGTAATTAAGAGGTTAACCCCCCTTCAACGCTACCCACACGGGTGGCCTAACCACCCTCCGCCCCACCCCCCACCCCTCTATTTATTTTATTTTATTTGTAGCTTGCCCATTCATTCCCATTGTGGCAATCCATGCCCATATTGTGGGCATGGTTTACCACAGTGATAATCAATTAGTAGAGGGGGTGAGGGGTGGGTGTAGTTGCTCCATGGAGGATGGTTAGGCCACCCAGGTGGGAAGCGGGGAGGGGGGATAACCCCTTAATTACCATAGCGGTTACTAACCGCTAAGGTGATTAAGGGGTTAATGGCAGTAGTTAGTTTTTATATTTTAATGTTAATTCCCACGGAAGACACAGAGGATAAGGAGGACGACAAGGATGGTCTTCATCCTGGCAGGGGTCAGTACAACTTTAATTTACTTTATTCTGGCTGGGTAATGTTTTATTTTTAATGGGCAAAAGCGCTATTATCTAGATATTGATAATAGGATTTTTTCTCATTACACCATGTGTTGGGGGGTAGAGTGGGTGGGTAGTAGGGTTGTGGTATTTTAATGTTTGTTGGGGCTAAAGGGTGTGGATGAAAGGGGTAGTTGCCCCAGGGTGGGTAGTTAGGCCTCTCGGGTTGGTAGTGGGAGGGCTTAGGGGGCTTGCCGCTAAGGTAATGAAGCTATTTTATGTTAATAACACAGTATTGAGGCAGGAGGTATCCGGAGCTGAACCCCATTAATTTCCACCTCGGGGACCCCCTGCTTGCCGAGTTACAGGCTCCGATATGAGGCGGTATCCTCGCAAAGTTTAAATCTCCCGCTCACGTGACAGGGGAGGTTTAAACAATGCAGAGCGATACTGTAACCCTGTAACCCAGGAATCAGGGGTCCCCAGGGCTGAAATGAATGCGGTTCAGCTCCGGAAAACCCCTGCTTCTATACTATGTTATTAAAATTAAAACTGCGTCTCTCTGTGCAGCGTTCTCTGTGCAGCTCTCTCTGGAGCTCTCTCTGTGCAGCTCTCTCTGTGCAGCGTTCTCTGTGCAGCGCTCTCTCTGCAGCTCTCTCTGGAGCTCTCTCTGGAGCTCTCTCTGTGCAGCTATCTCTGTTCAGCGCTCTCTGTGCAGCGCTCTCTGTGCAGCGCTCTCTGTGCAGTTCTCTCTGCAGCTCTCTCTGTGCAGCTCTCTCTGTGCAGCTCTCTCTGTGCAGCGCCCTCTGTGCAGCGCTCTGTGCAGCGCTCTCTGTGCAGCTCTCTCTGTGCAGCGCTCTCTGTGCAGCGCTCTCTCTGTGCAGCGCTCTCTCTGTGCAGCGCTCTCTGTGCAGCTCTCACAGACTGCTGGAGTAACATGTCGCTCATCAAGCAAACACAAACAAGTGCGGTTTGGCATTTTTTTAGCGCATGATAAAAAACGTGCGATTTATCGAAGTTTAGTGAATAGGCCCCTTTGATGGCTAAAAAACTGACAAAAAAATAACCTCCTCCTATGCTGAAGCAGGGATATCCTGACAGCCTGTTGGTGGCCTTTAAGGACTGGAGTTGCCCGCCCCTGATGTAACCACTTTCCTGCCAGGATGCAGGCCAACAAAACATTGCTGTTCCGTCTGGCAGCAAAAACGTTAATGATTATTCAGGCAGAGCTGTCATTTGCTAAATAAGGCAAAGGTAGAGTTCAAATAGGGGAGCAGGAACACTTGTGACTGATGATTAATTGGTGACATCAACTGCAAAATTGCATCTGGCTGCAGCCGAGACAGTGATGGTCAGCAGGGCCGCAGACTGATTTCCCGGGGCCCAGAACTAGAGTTCCCTCCGGGGCCCCCTCTTCCCCCGTGTTGGCGGTATTGCGAGCCCCACCATTTCACACCTCACGAGCCCCCGCTATTTCCCCCCCCCCTCTTCCCATGTATTTCTCTCCCCTCCGTCTCACTCACCCCCTCTCACTCTCACCCCCTCTCACTCTCCCCCCCTCTCACTCTCCCCCCCTCCCGCCTCGCATGTATTTATCTCCCCTGTGTCTCACTCTTACTCCCTCTTTTCCTCACTCACTCACTCACTCACTCCCCCCTATCTCCTCTCACTCGCCCCCACCTTCTGTCAATTACCCCACTCTCACTCAATCCCCCTCCCCCCGAACAAAATAAATACCAAAAAAAAAAACACCCACCAATACATAATAAAGACACCCACCCCCAATACATATTAAAAAGTAACCCACCCGAATACATATTAAAACGACACCCACCCCAATACATATTAAAACGACACCCACCCTCCCACAATACATATAAAAATAACCCCACCCCAGTACATATGAAAATAACCCCAACCCACAATACATATAAAAATACCCCCACCCCACAATACATATAAAAATACCCCCACCCTACAATACATATAAAAATACCCCCACCCCCAATACATATAAAAATACTCCCACCCCCATACATATAAAAATACCCCCCATACATATAAAAATACCCCCCAATGCATATAAAAATACTCCCACCCCCCAATACATATAAAAATACCCACACCCTACAATACATATAAAAATACCCCCACCCCCAATACATATAAAAATACTCCCACCCCCATACATATAAAAATACCCCCCATACATATAAAAATACCCCCCAATGCATATAAAAATACTCCCACCCCCCAATACATATAAAAATACCCCCCCCCCATGAATATAAAAATACTCCCACCCCCCAATACATATAAAAATACCCCCCCCCCCAATGAATATAAAAATACTCCCACCCCCCAATACATATAAAAATACCCCCCCCCCCAATGAATATAAAAATACTCCCACCCCCCAATACATATAAAAAAATACACCCCCTCCAATAAATATAAACATACCCCCATCCCCCAATACATAAAAAAATATAGACTTACCTTGAGGATAGGTGAAGAAAGACAAAAAGTGGCGCAGCCCAAGCGGAGGGATCACACAGGGGGCAGGTATGTCAGCTCTTAGAAATTGTTATTGGTACATTGGTTTACAGGCTAGAGGTTACTGACCTGCCCGCTGTGTGATCCCTCCGCTCGTGCACCGCCGCCTTTTTTCCTTTCTTCACCCCTGGACCGGAGATTGGCCGATCGCGGAAGCTACAAAGAAGGAGATCCCGTGAGTGCCCTATTTTTTCCATTCAATTTTTGCCCACTATTATCCATATACTATACGGAGTTGATGTGACAATACGGATGACTCTTGTATTATGCATTTGGTTATATTACTTAGCTACTTACAAATCATCACCATCATCCAATTTAGGATTGCACTGAATCAGCTACATTGAAAGTGGATGAATACTCTCTGAAGGGGTTTTTTGGAATTGGAAAAGGGACTCACAGGAATTATATTTTATATCCTATTCTTGCTACTGCTATTATAGCTAAGGAACAAGATCTGTATTGCAACACCATACTGACATTTTATATACACAGCTGTAAAGGTTTTTTGGAGCGCTGTGCTGTTTGTTTAGCAAACTACACTCTCTACCTTGAGGATAGTCTCAGGCCAGGCCTGGTGGCTGCGGGGCCCCAGCCGGCTGGCCGGCGCTGATTGTTGGGCCCGACCCCTGGCCAGGCCCGGCTGATGGTTCTCTCGCAGCCGAGCCTCGGCTCTCCCTCAGCTGCAGGCCTCTCCCTCACTCTGTCCCACGGCGAGCTTCCGACGTCAGCACGCACCGGGCCTCCCTCTCATGCCGGCGCACACTGGAAGCTGAGGCCCAACTTACTTCCGGCGAGCTAACGTCAGAGAGGCCCGTCGCGCACCAGCATCGGAAGCTCGGCGTGGGACAGAGTGTGGGAGAGGCCTGCAGCTGAGGGAGAACCGGGGCCCGGCCGCGAAAGAACCCGGCAACCGGGCCTGGCCAGAGGTCGGGCCCAACTGCCAGCACCTGCTGGCCGGGCCCCCCACAGCCACCGGGCCCAGGACACCTGTCCCGGCTGTCCCACCCTGTTGGTGGCCCTGATGGTCAGTGGTCCTTGGTGCATTGAGCACCCTGCAACATCTTCATGGAGACCTTTTAGGGTGACCTGCCCTTCTTTTTCTGTCATTTATCACTACTCCCTTAGTGTATCCTCTGTCCATACCAGTGGGTTGTGCAACAGTCCAGAGCACAGACAAGCCAAATATGGGACATTTTACTGCGTTCCCTGCGTTCTACAGCTTTCATGACCTTAGAGCCTGCGATGTGGCTCCCCCGCAACATCCCACAAATAAAGCACATACACAAATGTCTGGAGGTACAATGGCCGCGGCTTTTATTTAAATACAGCAAAAGGGGGAGGGGTGCTTCACCCACAGGTAAGGCCTGTTCATATCATGGTCCGTTATCTGGGACCGTCCCAAGTCACAATCGCACCCCAGGTCATCCGCGAGATCGGCCCCAGGCACTCAAAGCACAATGAGCCCTGCCCACTCCCCCACCATGCCACCACCAGGCATTACCGTAACTGAGTCTCGTCTGGCAAGGTTACCCTGCACGTACCCCCCTACCAGCCGCCACGACAGAGGAAACATAGCCCCAACAAACACCTCATATATAAATATATTTTATACAAGTGTAACCCCCCTTCCCCCCCCCCCCCCAGACTCTACGGTGGTGTCTAGGGTGCATGAGGGCGGATTACATGCGGTGTGGTGCGTACCTGTGAGGAACAGGAGGGCCTGAGCTTCCCGCGATGTTGTGGGGGAGCCAGGACCGGGCTTCTGGGGTGGTAGCCTCCATGATCTCTTAGTGGTGCAGCGCCTCCATCTTCTATACTCCCAGGAATATGGGGCAGGACCGGTATAGAAGAACCCCTCGGGTCCCAGGGTTATACTCTCCAAATCACACACAGTCTTTACGGATGAGGAATAGTCTCTTTATTTGACAACGCAACAATATCCCAACGATAAGGGCTTCCAACAGCCGCAACACAATAGCCAGGACGGGTTATACGCCACTCGCCTTCGCCCAGATAATTCCTCCTCTCCTTCCCTCCAAGTCACTGTTCCAGCAGGATGGTCTGAGCTAGGGCTTCAATACCCCGTGGCCCACCCCCGAGGTTAGCCTTGCAGTGGGTCTTGGATTCTCCCCATCACCCCTGGCAGGGGGGTGAGGGCATTGGTCCACCAAGTCTATAACTCTATCAGCTCTACTTAAAAGACGCTGATTCTGTACACTCTCCTTTCGCCTGCACTCTTCGCAGGGGGGACCCGTAGTTCTCTCCAAATCCTTGGTCCGATCCGCAGGATTTCTTGACTCATGGCCTGTTAGCGGCACTGCATACTCCCGGCATAACTAACCGGCAACTCCAGATTCTGACTAATCTCGAACTAAATAGAAGAGCTACTCTCGCACGAAGAACACTACTCACCGGAGTTGGCTACTAAATATAGAGCTAGCCCCTCCCCTCGTGATGTCACCAGGACCTCCCCTCGTGCTCACGCCTGCAGCAGAGTCCAGGCCTGCGTCTATCATTCAGGGTAGGGCTATAAGGGGGGAAAACCCAGGATGATTACTGGTGCCCGATCTTAACAGGGCTTACCACAGCAGAAGGAAGATGGGTATAGCCTGTGCTGTTTACAAGAGGCTACACAAGTATAACGCAACAAGACAGAATTTAACCAAATGGGGAGGGAGGGAAAACAGTGAGGGGCGCGGCATGACCTCCCGCCCCCCACTGCCTGCCTTTAACTTCTCCAGCCAGCCCCCCCCCCCTATCCGGAGTGTCACCAGTGACCAAGAGGGGAGAAAAGGTGAGGGTGGGGGTGAGCCTGGGCCTTGCGGTCTTGCGCGCTCAGCTAAAGGCTCCGCACTCTCTTTTCGCGTGTTTTAAAGCAGCACAGCTCTTTTCTTTTGTTGGCTTTAATATATGCAGCATTTGATGACCATTAATGAACACTAATTACCTAAGCTGCTGATCGATCCGTTCTCCTGGGATTGATCAGCAAATGTCCTGCTCCATAAGTTCACCTAATGGCCTACTTTTATTCAATCCTTCAGTCAGTGCTTGTAGAAACAGCTACAATATAACCTTATATCACTAAGGGTAATATTGTCTATTGTTAGCGATTTCAACTCAGCCGCAGTCTCCTGCTGGGAACAATGCAACACTTTCCTATTTGTAATAATTTGTTACATAAACTCTTGCACTACTGGGCTCAGAAAGCAGGAAACAATGGCATTAAGAGTTTATTTTTTTAATGCAGTAAGTATTATCTAATGCCACAGAACTAATAAATAAAAAACACACATAGGATTTGAATGTATTGCTGCTTTAAGCACCTTGTATTAATAGAGCTCACAGTGCACTAAAGGGATGTGCTTTAATACTGTGTATTGCATTTTTCCTATGCTCTCCCCACATAGATCTATGTCCGCAGCACAGACTATGATCGGACTTTGATGAGTGCACAGGCAAACCTGGCAGGACTGTTCCCCCCCAACAACACCCAGCTCTGGCATCCAGGGATACCGTGGCAGCCAATTCCTGTCCATACTGTGCCTGTCTCCCAAGACAGGGTGAGTGTCAGATCCTGCTCCAGCGCACAACAGATATACCTTTGAACCAGCTACTGGAAGGCACATTAAGCCTATTGCCTTCCAGCCTAAGTTAATGGGCTGTAAGGTGTCTCCCAGGACCAGAAGATGTCTTATGGTATCAGACTGCTTAGTAAATATGGCCCTACTCATGTGCAGAATATGTCTTCTCTTAGTAGGTTTTCTTTAAAAAATAAATAATAAATCAGTGACTCTATAGTTTGATACATATAGAGTTGTAGAACCCCCAGCAAGCACAGAAGGAGGCCTCCGCTCAGCTGACAAGTTAATATGTTACGTACTAGAGGGGTGCTTAAAACCCGACGCGCGTTTCGTTCCCATGGGAAGTTCTTTGGTACTTCTTCCCAGTAACACCACACCACAGAGAGGCCGTCTAAATGGATTTTATTATGTTTTTTTTCTATGAACTATTGTATAACTCAGCCAAAAAAAATGGGAAAAGAAAACCCAGGTGCTCATGGTCAATATCAGGCGGTACTCATCCGCAAATACAGGGGTGTTATCAAGCCCAATATTTAAGGAAAAACAAATAAATGGGCATGAAGCCTTGATCCGTTCCCAAGAAAGAACCAGGAGGGAAAAGCCGCTCTAACATATCTCCTGCTCCCAAAAAGATTTTATTTAATGAATCAAAAAATTAAACTAGGATTCAAGGTCAAACAAAAATTGTATTTATTAACTACAAAAATACATAAGCAAACCCCTATAAACAAATCCCTACAGTTAAAATGTAAAAAGCTTGGTACTGGTTAGCCCAGCATAGTTTAGAATTTAGTTCAGCGGTGTAATAAGATATGATATGCTGAAATAGCCCATATATACTTGATATCAAACATTTTATATAACTGTAAACAAGTGCGAAAAGAACGTCAGTGATCTTCCTTACTTAGCTATGTCTGTAGGCCCTAGACTAGAGAAAGGAGCATGCACTGTTTAAACTGGCATAGAAGTAGACAGAAGAGATAGCAGCTCAATGTATTGTTATCCAGCTCCTGAAATTCCCTTCAAAAGACTGCCCGCGATTCTTCGAGCTGATGAAGGAGACCAGCCAGCTACCAGAGTATCAGAACAAGATGAGCAGCTGGAAGGTGAGGCCCTGCCTGTCACACTGGGGGGATGTTATGCCTATGAGAAGTGAAGTCTGCAGCAGGTAGGAATTTGATCTTCATGCTCCTTCCTCACCTCATCCTTTTATTACACACAGGACTTCATTGATAGTATAGCAAACTACACAGGTTATGGTGTGGAGCACGCTGTCCCCCATCGGGTCTGGAAAGTCTATGACACACTCTTCTGTCAGGTGAGATAAGTCACTGATGTATGGGACAGAGGTTAGGAAATCCATCTGAAATGCGTGTAGGCCGTACTTTATTATACATGATCTAAGCAAACACTTCAGGCTCCAATATACACATATTTTTCATATATTTTTAGTTATAACTATTGATATTTGCCTATTCATTTGTTTTTTGTTTTTAAAGAAGTAGCTCAATGGCCATAGGACTCCCTTATGGAGCGGGTGAACCCAATTCATATCCCAGTGTCAGCTCCTTGTGACCTTAACACCTGGGCTCCAGATACCAAAATTACATTGTATGTTCTAATGTGCCTGGAACATTGGATACACAGTGCTGTGTACACTGGAGGGCTTACTGGTCATGCTGTGATGTGGCTTGCAGGCTTATAACGCTTTGGCCAAAGGGCCAAATGACCCTTACTCACCACAATATTGAAGTATTTCACTAAGTATTTTTGTCACATTGGATGTAGCATTGGGCATTTCTGTCTTTTGTTGTATACATTGCAGGGCTGTATAAGAAAAAATATTACAATTTATTATTATTAAAATGTTATTTTACCATTTGAAAACAAGACTCAAATTGATATTTTTTAGGCCTTTATTCGAGATGCTTGCCATTTAATGACAGTGGAAAACAATTGGATATGTTTTCACCAGATGTAAAAACATTTGAAGGTATATTGAGAAAGAAACGTGCTTTTAAAAGATTTTAAGTGAAGATAAGTAAATGCAGTATTGCAATATGTAGTGTAGTGTTTTAACTCATTCAGTGGTGGAGGATAAAGCACTATGACACTATATGATCCCCATGGTCATTTGGCCATTCAGTGTCTCATGTTCTTGTTTTGCCACCTGCAGAAATCTCACAACCTGACCCTACCGACATGGGCCACTCCAGCAGTGCTGAGAACTCTGGAAGAGATCTCTGCCTTCGATGTCAAGTCACATGTGGAGCTCAACAAGCCCAACGAGAAGGCTCGTCTGACCGGGGGTGAGTCCCTGCAAGCTGCCCACCGTTCTCCTGAGTACAGTCACGCACACTCATCCACAATGTTTCTCTCTGTATTTGTAACTGTCATTTTGAGTATGGAACTTCTGTCCCCTATCCACCATACCTTCATTGTGTCAAGTTCACAACATGCATAAGGCGTGATGACATGATACGAAGCTAATGGTGATTTTGCCATTCAGTGTCTCATGTTCTTGTTTTGCCACCGGCAGAAATCTCACAACCTTTGCTTGGCTTCAGCTCAGCTTCACCACACTAAAAATAGCTCCTACATACAGTGATAACCTAAAGGTCACATACTGTGCATCTGCAAATAGATCTATTGGTTTCGAATGCAAATGTCAAGGGGATGCACGTCACGTGGATGTGTTGCAAACTTTAAGTTGATAAACATTAGAGTGCTTTGTAAATCCACTTCCAAAACCTTAGTATTCTTTTGTTCAGACTATAAGAAGGACTTATGAAATCTCCAAAAACAAATGTACAAACTATACCTTTAAAAAACTCTTACAGTATGTGCATGCATCATGTCACTGTTCTTATTGTATGAAGGGTGCATGTACGAAGCTTCTTCGACTCTTCACTAAAAAATTCAGACATTCTACATTCCATGAATATATACCACGGGGAGTCATATAAGGAGTTGACTGTGAGAAGATTTTGACAGCAAGAAAATTGTGTATCTAGCAACTACAGCAGGGTTAGTGCTGGCGTCTCAGGGGCTCAAAGCTGGAATAGTCTGAAGGCCCTTCACTTACTGAGCGCTCACCCACTTTGCACGTGCTGATCTCTCATTCATCTAGTTTTCCTCCTTGGAAGTACCCAACTCCAGTCCTCAAGGGCCACCACCAAGTCAGGTTGCCAGGCTATCCCTGCTTCAGCCCAGGTGGCTCAGTCTTTGACTGAGCAGGGATATCCTTAAAATCTGACCTGTTGTGGAGTGTTGAGGACTGGAGTTGAGAATCCCGGTGTTCTCTGTGTTGAGAATCTCTGTGTTTACACCTACACTGTGAGATACTCGCACATCAGAGTCATCATCAATGCAAACTCTGCTCTCGTGTAACTTAACCCGACATTTGTGTTCTCAGGGATCTTGGTGGATGCTGTGCTGAGGAATTTCTCAGAGGTGCTGGACAAGTCTCTGCCACTAAGGATGGTCATGTATTCAGCGGTGAGTCCTGCAGTGTATAGATCTCCAGTATATGCCTCTTGTCCATATGAAGACACCTTTATGGGCTTTTCTCACACTAATTTCTCCTTTTAGAGCTTCCGTAACCCACAAGCACTAATTACAATTGTTCCATAGTAAGCAGCGCTGTATGGCCTTACTAGTCACTATAAGGAGCAGTAAGTGATGGCACTGGCACTTTCTAGGAAATTGGTCCTAAACATTGTTCGTTTTTCTATTTTTTTGTATTTATGGAATAAATGAAGGAAATGGTTTTTTTTTTCCCCATCATAATTGGAGTACTGTGCAAACACATTTTGTTTAAATGCACAATATTTTTTCTAATATGAATGTTCCGCATTCCTAGTTGTGGTACATTATTTGTGGTGCAAAGTCTGGATATAGCAAACTGGTTCCCAATATGATGCACTCAAAGAGCCACCTCTATTAACAAAAATAAAACTTTTTATGTATATTAGTCATAAAATATAACAGCAACACTGGGAGTAATATAAAATGTAAAAAATTAAATACCATAGCCTACAGTGCAACATAGAAGAGTAATATAGGGCGGGTAGTTACTGAGGACTAGAATACACCCTGGTAAGTGTTCAGTCAATTCTTAATGAGTGGCATGAGAGAACACCTACGTGAATACCCAATTTGTAATAACATAAGTGCCCTACCTAATAATACCCCTTGGGGCAAACAGAAAAGAAAGAAAGGATAAGAAGGTATCTGTACATTATTGAGTAATTGAGTTAGTAAGATAAAGTGATGAAAAACAGTGTAAAGAGTATCTAGACGGATGAAGGATATGTGTGGTGCATAAGGAGAGTCTAACGGGCCTATTCTAGTAGCTCCGAAGTGTGACAAACCACATCTAAAGTTTAGAAGCGGATTGGCATGCACTACTATTCTGTAAGGCTGAGGTCCCGCTGCACGCGTCCGCACGGCTGCCTTGCTTGCCGGTGGCGCGTGCAACTCACTGCACCGCGATTTGCGTTCTGCAGTGAACTGTTTTGCTCGCGGGGGGGGGGGGGCGTGACCAAACGGGTCGGGTGGATGGGGCCATGACGAGGGGAAGGGGAGGGTGGCCATGACAAGGGGGTTACGGCCATGACTTGTGTGTCCGTGTGCTGGAGTGGAATATATCTGTAAAACATTGACATATCTCCACAGATTGATCGAGTGCTGTAAAGTCCTGTCCGCACCCCCCTCCCCCCCATTTCAAAAACAAAGACATTTGAAATAGTTTGCCCTGAAGCCGGGCCCCGTCCCCCAGGCCCCGTCTGTAAATGAGATGTTAGTGTGAGGACAGGAAGTAAATACATGTATCCCCTGTGAGCCTGCAGCAGGACTCTGCTACCAAGCACAGGTTGCTTCATTCCCAGAGATAAATGCCTCGGAGCGTTTCCACAACCCTCCGCTCCTCCCCATCTCTCCTCCTCCCCTCCTCCTCTCCTCATTGGCTGACTCGTGCACCACGTGACGCGTCAGCACTGCAAAATACAAGGAGCTGGTAGCCCCGGCAGGCTGATGCGTCACAGCACGTAGTCAGCTGTGCAGTGAGGAGGGACTGGGACCGGCTCGGGAGGATACCATGTGATGGTGGGGAACGCGCACATGGCCGCGCGCGCCGCCGGACGCAGCGGGACCCAAGCCTATGCCCTTCTCACATGTCCAATCCGTGTCTAGAGGGCTTTTTTAGAAGCAGTTTCACTCCGGTTCTGCCAATCCAAGTGGTTTGTTAAAAAAGCCGCCAACTCGCATTATTTGACAAAAACTGTATTCTCGTAGTTCCGTAATGCAAACCGCTTAGAAAAACTTTAGCATATGGGCCTCTATTTTATGGATTAATTCCTTCTCCCAAATTATTTAAGTGTGTATATATATATGTGTGTATATATACAGTTGATGATCTTCTCACGTAGTTAGCTTCATATTCTGGTTATTACTGTCTTTTTATTGCATCCATTATTAAAAATCAATTTTAATGGCTATATCATTATTTCCTAAATTGTTAATATTTTATTCTAATACTCCAATTCCAAGTCAGTTTCCAATGGATTACTGTTCTTAGCTTCCTAATATGAACGGGGATCTGTTGTTTACAAAAATGCAGAATAAACCAATCCCTTGCCTAGACCCTTTGGCATCAATGTGCCCAGGGTTTCCATCCACTTTACTTCTGTTCTCAGTAGAGCGTTGTCCAGGTCTCCTTTCCTGAAAGTTCACCTAGGGAGCCAAATACCCTTGCACCGGCCCTGCTGATACCTAGTGTTATTTGGTCAATGCCTTGGAACTTTAAACAATTTGCGTCTTCTTTATGAAGTTTATTTACGTGTCTTGATATAGGGGTATCCACTTTATTATGGTACCCACATGTTCCAGTATGCGTCTCCTTAGTTGGCGTGTGGTCTTGCCCACATATTTCTTTCAGCACTTACATGCGGCCATATAAATAACACCTATTGACTTGCAGTTAATGAATATCTTCATCTTGAAGGATTGGCTATTGTCCAAGTTTTGGAAGTGTTTCGTGGGATTCATACGTTTGCAAGATTTGCAGTTACCACAACTGTATGAACCTACAGTTTTGGACTTTAACCAAGAAGTTTCTCTTTTTTGGTGGCAGTGGCTGTGTACCAGTTGGTCAGACAAGATAGTAGAGCATCTATATGTTATTTGTGGTCTTTGGTTTAGAACCTCTCTTAAATCTTTATCTTCCTAGAGGATATGCCAATGTTTATTGAGAACTGTTTTGATGTTCTTCCACTATTTACTGTAGGTACCTATAATCCTAATATGATTTTCTTTATCTTTGGATGTTTGGATGTTTTGTCACCATACAGTAATGTTTGTTAATTTTTTTGTACTCTATTGTGTGCTTTTTCAATGTACATCCAGCTATCGCCTCTTTTAGAGAATTTCTCTTTCATGATTTTAGCTGGTTCGTCAACATTTTGTTCTGTGGAGCAGTTCCGTTTTGCTCTTAAAAATTGTCCAACTGGTATTCCCTGCAACACAGGTCCCATATGGTGACTCTGAGAATTTTTTTTGTATAGCTGTCTTTTTTTTGTATGAACCGTTGTCTGTAAATGTCCATCCTTATCTTTTTTTGATCTCTATATCCAAGAACATCATTTTTACAGAACTAATCTCAAAGATGAGTTTCAAGTTATTGTTATTGCTGTTAAGGATATTGGTGAAATCTCAATGCAGCTTTTGTACATTCCATAGTATTATCACATCGTCAATATACCGTGTCCATAATTCTATGTGTTGTGCATATTTTTGTTTCTCATGTGTAAAGACCTTAGATTCTGCCTAGGGCCACAGACAGATCATCCACCCACATGATTAATTTATAGACTTGATGTGATGTTTGACTATTGTGGAGACTATGGGCCTTATTCTATATTGTCTGAAGTAGCCATGTACAGCCAGAAATTCCCATGGAAAACATCTTGAATGGCCACTTCAGACAGACAATTGTCCTGCCTCTCCCCTGTTCTCCCCTACAATCTATCCTAAATGCTGCTCCCAGAATCACTCTACTCTTTCCTAAATGTCTCGGCGTCTCTCCTGCTGAAATACCTCTCCTTGCTTCCTATCAAATCCCGTATCACACACTCAACTCTCCCCCTCACTTTTAAAGCTTTACACTCTTCTGTCCCTCCTTACATCTCAGCCCTAATTTCTCACTATGCACCATCCCGACTCTTGCGTTCTGCTCAAGGATGTCTTCTCTCTACCCCTTCTGTATCCAAAGCCCTCTCCCCCTTAAACCTTTCTCACTGACTGCCCCACACATCTGGAATGCTCTGCCCCTCAACACCCGACTAGCACCCGCTCTATCCACCTTTAAGACCCACCTTAAAACACACCTGCTTACCGAAGCATCCGAGTAGCTCCATGGCTGATAATTTACCTCATATATAAACCTTGGCCCCTTGCAGACACACCAGAATTCCCTCCTACTGTCTCTGTACGTTCTTCCTACCAACCAATTAGATTGTAAGCTCTTCGGAGCAGGAACTCCTTTTCCTAAATGTTACTTTTATGTCTGAAGCGCTTCTTCCCATTATGTGTTATTTATATGATTGTCACGTGTATTACTGCTGTAAAGCTCTATGTACATTAATGGCGCTATATAACTACATGCAGACATACAATTGTAGACTCCATCCTTTATCTTGCCACTTCATATTCTCTCACCCTAGCATGACAGCACCATCATAGCACTGCAGGGTGCGCTGAAGATTTATAATGGCCTGCACCCACCGTATGCAGCTTGTCACATATTTGAGTTTTACAAAGAAGTTGATGGGTAAGTCGCTTGCTCCTATGTGATGTAAATTGTCAAACAGATAATTACTGTCACATTTGCACTCTAGACATCTGCAATAATTACTCTCAGAACCCAAATTGTATTACATCCATGCATGCGTCTGGCTTCTTACCTCTTTTTTGCTGTAAGGCAACAATGGCAGCCATAGTTAAGGCTCATACTTATCATAAAATACATTATGTGCTATACTTGGTTTATGCTAATAAAAGATGGATTGTATCTTTATTTGTAACACTGTGACTTTGAGTATGGAACTATTGGCCCTAATCCACCATACCTTCATTGAGTCTAGTTTACAACATGGTTGCAGCTACACAACACTAAACATAGTACCGATCTAGTGATAAGTTAGAGGACACATACTGTAACATGGATCTATTGATTTTGAATGCAAATGCCAAGGTGGTGAAAAGGGACTTTTAATGGATACACGATTGTGCTCTATAAATGCACTTTATACATGAGCTTTCAAAACCTCACTAGTCTTTTATTCGGGCAATGAGAGTTATGAAGAGTCCAAAACTAATGAACACACTGTACCTTTAAATAACTTACATTGTTCCATTAAATCATGTCACAGTCCCTATTGTATGATGTATTCAACTCTTCACTAAAAATAGATACATATGAATATCGCATATACTAGGGCGGGTCCTACAAGGAATTCACTGTGTGATTTTGACATCAAAGAAATTGTGCCTCTAGCAACTACAGCAGGGTTGGTGCTGGCACCTCAAGGGCCCAAAATAAGAATAATCTGAATTCCCTTCACTTACTGAGCACTCACCCACTTTGCATGTGCGGGTCTCCCATTCATCTAGTTCTCATCCGCCAGTTAAAAATCCACATCAGAAAATGCAGTTCTATTTTTGAGATATACCGCATGTTGGATTATTTTACCTATTTAACCCAACACTATTAAGGCTTCCTATGCTTGCACCAGTGTCTTCACAACACTCCCTTCTGATTTCAGCAGCTGCTCTTATACATGCCAAGAACTTGCTGAATCTTTTCAGTTGTATCCTATGCAGGAGCTACAGTATCAGCATGCACTATCGGAATGAGTCCAGCAGGGAGCCCTATGAGCTGGTGCTTCCAGGGTGCACCTCTCCCTGCCCTCTGCAGCGCTTCACCCAGCTGACTGCACCAGTCACCCCTCAGGACTGGAAGAAGGAATGTCAGTCTCAGGAGCACCAGAAATCAGGTAATGCTATAACAGAGTGAAAACTGCAGCAATGCCTCATTCCCCTATCACAGGAAATATCCTCACAGAAAATCATAGCCCGCCAATTGTTGAATCACTACAGTAAAGTTGTTTTCTCTGCATTCTCCATTATATGGGGTATAGGTTACTGTAGGTTATGTCCCACTGTATCCAGAACTGCATTAGCAGTAGAGGCTTAGCTGCAGTCTCTTGTAGGTCCAAAGTACACTCACAGCAGTGATAGTTATAATGGGTAAAACCTTGACGGGAAAAAAAACACGTATAAGTATGTGAAAACCTATCCAAGCATTTCCTTAACAGCAGTTACTCTGGAAGGTGCTTACTTATCTTGTTTCTTTCACCTAATGGACAAATATGTGCAAGCCACCAAATGACCAACTAAAAAAAAGTTTGCATACCATTGCCATTGCCATTAATTCACGTTATCCGTTGTGGGAATGCACCTCTGAGCTCACAATAAAATAAGCACCACTAATAACGTTTTATTTGCAGATGTTACCACTCTGGCTTTATCCATCACGGTGGGAATTCTTGTATTGGCATTGGTAGCAGTCCTGATCTGGGCCTATACAACACATAACCGCTCAGCATGAAGACATGAGCGCCAAAGAGCTCGATTAGCAAGGAGTCACTCAAACAAGGAACAGATTTTCCCACTTGGACCCCCTCACTACAGGAACAATTCTGTTTGATGTTGTATCCGCTCCTTAATCCATCTTCATATTTGATACTTTGCAATTATTTTAGATAGCCTAAATGTATCTTCTGAACAACTGTAGGTCTCTTGAACCCTACCCAGACAAAGGCAGGTCATGTGTGTTCAGTCTGCTGTATGTAAGGTTAACCACCATATGACCTAAATGGGGAATACGTGTAGAAAAGGGGGAGCAGGAGAACAAATTGCATTCTACCCCAACATTTAAATCTCTCAGCTAAAAGGGTGCCAGTAATGTACTGCTCTGCAGTGGGTTGGTAGGTCCTTCTGCACTGAAGAGGTTGTAAGATAGAACCCTACATAGCCTCATCACGTGCCAAACGACAAGCTCCTGTTCTGGCTCCCTTTTTATTATGTAATCAAAAATCTGAGGAGCAACTTAACTCACAGAATGAGTGCCACACTGTTTCGCAACCGCTGTGGTATCAGTTACAAGTGACAGTCCTACTGCACTTATCTATTTATGCTTTATTTATGCTTCAGGTAGGTGGTCCACAAGTGCCACCACCATCCCTCAGCACAGGTGGCTTAGTCATTTTGACTGAGCCACCTGTACTAAAAAGGGAGGTATATCAATAAAACGAGCTCTGCTGGTGGTACTTAACTGGAGTTTTATACAGCTTTGAGTATGGTTAGTTTGTAATCATTCCTTGAGTGAACATCTTAATATTCTTTATGGTGCTCAGTGAGCACCCATATCATAACTTTCTTCAGAGACCATTTAAAGGCTTATTTGAATAACTCCCACTAAGTTCAATGTGAGTTTTTACAACCAGTTGCTTTGGGCTATATCAACTCCCTTATACTCTTTTTACAAACGAGCCGTAGCTAGATAAGGGTCTCCTACTGTACCTCCATTAAAGCAACAGTCCCACTTAGGACCAAAAGTGAGTGGCAAATACCACAATTTTATTGTATTGTATACACTTTCACCTACTGTAACACTTATTGATCTTTTACTCCACCTCTATAATAGATTTATATACACCCAATAATTCATATGGGAAAACATGATGCACAACATTATTTGTTCATACAATGGGGACATTGAACAAATACATTCTTTGTTTCACTTTACATAGTTCATAATCTGCCTGAACTGTCCCCACATTCTACGGACAAAACTATACTGCAAAAATCAGTCAGGAAATCAAACACCATTTATTGTAAACTTTAAAAATACGCATAACTCAGCGGCAGCATTATGGCTTTTCCAGGAACTCCGTGCTGCAGAACCTGCAATGACAAAAAACAAACTTATTAGTTCATTTGTACCCAGTAACTTTGGCTATCCCATCAGTAATGTGCGCACCACGGTAAGAACCAGGCATAGCCGCACGCGCAGTGTAAAGAACCAATACCCATTTAGCTGCACTGTAGAGGCATCAATTCATAAGCAGAATGGCTATAACAGTTTAATATCGTTTTCTAAAGTGTCATACAACCAGAAGGCAAAGCTGCCACTGAAAGCACCACTCGGTCATCTGGCCAAACTATTAAAGTGCAGGCTCGGTATACAGCTCTGCTCATCAGGGTGAAGCAATTTATACTGCATGTAAAACTTCATTTCATGTCACAATGACCAAAGTAAATACTGTACTATTAAACTTAGACTGGCTATTTAAAATAGGAGTTTCAGCATTTGAGTATCATTTATAGTCAAAGCGGATACTCTTGACCACAAGTGCAGCTTTGTAATACGACTGTTGGCTTATAATACTCCATAGCATATTAGTTCTAGAAATGTGTATTCAACACCCAACACTGGATAATCACCTCTGCCCAGGACATACTTGAAAACAAGAAGTAATGTATTCTTTCTGGTAAAATATTTTATAAATAAATAAGATACTGCTACAGTAGACCGGGATATAAGGTACTTCCCATGTTGCTGATGACATGTCCCTCAGTCCCACTGTATGTCAAGTCAGAGGGGCACAGTTATCACTCAGTAATTTCAGAGCCCAGTGCTAACATCATTGGGACAAGTCAAGAGCCCTCACTAATAAAGGTCATACAGTACCTGAGGAGATGCAACAGTAGCTGCAACAGTAGCTGCATTCAGTTTGGTTGCCATCTGTAAAGCAATGAAGGGATTGATAAGTAGTCAATTAGAAGAACTAACTAGAGTTTAATAAAATTGCAGTACCGCCACATTGAGGAACTGTAGTGTGGCTTGTACAAATTGTTCAGACATCTCTTGTAGATAGATTTGTATATATAGGTTTGAAACAGGGGGTCTCCAGAGCGGAACCGTGTCAATCTCAGTTTCCGGGGACCCACTGCTTCCAGAGATACTTCCCTCCGTAGGGGATGCCAGTAGCAGTTCCGGCAGCTTAAAAGTCCTACGAGGAGACTCCTTCAGCAGCAGCGGGAAGCACAGCGGAGCACAGTCGTAAAGCAGACAGGGTGTAGACATGGGTGGTGACTAAAAAAAAGTTTATTGCAACAGACATGTGTAGCCTGAGGTCTGAAACGCGTCAGAGGATCCATCAGCTACACATGTCTGTTGCAATAAACTTTTTTAGTCACCACCCATGTCTACACCCTGTCTGCTTTACGGCTGTGCTCCCCGCTGCTGCTGGAGGAGTCTCCTTGTAGTTCTTTGCTGGATTGCACGCCGGGTAGTCGCTGCTCACGGAGGAGATCACTGCCGGTCATGTGACAGCCCCACGCGACGTCGCAGTCACGTCGGAGGTAGCGGTGCAACATTGAAGTTACTGAAGACCGAGACACGGTGCCTTTATGTTCCTTACCTTGCTGCTCCCGGAGATCACCGCCGGTCACTTGACCGCCCCACGTGACGTCACAGTCACGTTAGGGTTGGCGGTGCAACACTGCAGTTACAGAGGACCGAACAACGGCGTTTTTCATTCTCCTAAACCGTGAGTGCATGCAACAATTGGTGCCCAGAGCTGGGCCAGTTGCCATATGGTGTTAAATATTCACACACGAATGTATTCATGTTTGCAGCGACTACCACACTATTTCTGACGCACCTGATGGGATAACCTGTTTATCCACATCTACTTAAATGTCCTATGGGCCAATTGGAAGCCGTGACATCATCCCTTGTGGCTTCCTATTGGCCTGCATGACCAGGACCTTTAAACCCACTGCTGGCACCCCCTATGGAGGCGAGTATCTCAGGAAGCAGGGGGTCCGTGGAACTGAAATGTATACCATTCACTTCCAGAGACACCCTGCTTCAAACCTATTTAAAAAAGTGTTTTACCATTTTAATACAGCTAGTATTGTATCACTGGTAGTAAACTATTGTTTGATCGCTGGTAGAACAGCTGTGTTCCAACAAGCAATAGGCAGAGGTCTGGTGCCAGTTTTTTTTTTTTTTTTTTTCCAAATTTAGTACAAGCATTTTTCAGTGCATCCTGTCCCTCAGGCCCTCTGCATGTCAAGACAGAAGGGCACCAACATCTTTCACGTAGTTTCAGAGCCCAGTGCTAACATCATTGGGTCAGGAGCCACCATATATTCTGGGATACTTAGTGATATTTTCGGCCTATTTGGGCCATATGAAATTTGCGACTGAGCCAAATGGTACGAAAGTCTCATAAGCAGCAACTTGCAGCGATCTGCAATGCAAAACTTTGGCGAAAACCAACTTCCAGTCAAAGCTCCCTGAATTGCAATTTAATGTACATACCTTTGTGCACGTTGGTTAATCCGCCAATGTCCATATTCCTAAAAGTAATAGGAACATGGTTTATAGAGGTATTTGCCAGGCAGAATTTATGCTACTATTACAAACTTCTCAAAATACACAATTGAAACATCACTTATGCAAAAGGCACCAGCAACATGGTGCTACATTTTGAGCTTCATGATACAATAGCAACCTTGTAATTAATTTATTCTCCATAGTCCAAGTTAACAGCAAGGCTGCGTCCATGCTTAGTGCGACAGCGCAAACAGAACGAGGTAGGCCATAGAGCGCACGATTTTGTCCCGCGATGGCTGGGACACATGAGCGGTTCAGCCAATGAGGGCGACCCAGCTCTGTGATGTCACAGCCACGCCTCCCTGTAAGCCAAAAATCACCTCTACGGCAGGCACACGTGACGTCACGCACCTAGTACGGACTCGGCCCAAGCTGTTATTTGAGCATCACATCTTCCAAACGTTTCACATTCTCCCCTGATCCTAATGCAAGTCCCTCAGTCTCTCTGCATGTCAAGTCACAGAGAGGCACAGCTATCAGCATTACTGCCTCAGAGCCCAGTGCCCACATCACAGGGTACAAAGATCAACTCCTTCCCCCTTACTGAAGGCCAGAGAGGTCATTTACCAGGAGTAGGAAGGTATGCACAGCAGCACCCCTTTTCAGGGGAGATTTATGAATGACACCCCACTGAAGTTCACAAGTGATATTTCAGATAGTAAAATGACAGCAACAGAATGGTGAGTGAACATGCAGCAGTAGCTGCAACACAGAGGGATCAATGCTATGGAAACTATTTTACTAATTGACTTAAACTACTAGATATAGCACTCAATGTTGGACATAACATTCTAGCTGTCTACTAAATATTTTTAAATAAAATTGGACAGGATTATTATTATCAGGCCTGTAACTAGTACATTTTTGAACCACACTTTACTGCCACAGGCAAAACATCTGATAAGATCATGTACAATGAGGGACAGGTAATAGTGGACCATACAAGTGCAGATCACACCAAACCCTTTAAAGTACATTTATCCCTCCTGTGCTTCTTTATTCCCCAACATACCTGTTACACCGCTTGAGTAACACCAGGTAGTGGCTGTCCCTAGATGCAGAAGGCATCCTGCCCCCTTCTTTAGCAGACTCCTCGTGCTGTATCAATGCTGCTGGACACGTGAGTCCTCCACACACTGGGATGCCAACAGAGCACATACATCTTGTAAGGTTTCTTACCGCATCGTTACCTGGTATGAACCCTTCCACTATCGCAAGCACCTGCAACAATTTAAAACCATCTGTTACGCGTTATAGGAATCAGAAACACATTATGCTACATTGGAGGTTTTATGCTCCTACAATAGTAAAACGAATCAAATCCCTTCAATAATAAATGTAAAATAATAATAATAAAACATTTCTAATGAAATTAAGAGTAATAGCCATTTGAGCATCACATCTCCTGCAGAAAAAAAAAATCAGTAGCAACTCCACATTGTCCTCTAATGCTAATGCAAGTCCCTCAGTCTCTCTGCATGTCAAGTCACAGAGAGGCACAGCTATCAGCATTACTGCCTCTGAGTCCAGTGCTCACATCACAGGGACGAAAGAATCTCCTTACTAAAGGCCAGTGAGGGCCTTTACCGGGAGTGGGAACAGGTACGCACAGCGGCACCAACGCGAGATCTTTAATTTAATTTGTTTCTATTTACAAGGGTATCATTTAGTACAGTAAACACGTTCAAAAGCATGGCGAGTGACCATCTGATCCGCTAACCCCCGAGGAGCATCGGACAGCAAAGGGATCAACGCTATGCCAACTACTGGATTAAAATCTCAGACATCCCCAACCATGAAAAAAGGTTGCACATTAAAATATGCCAGCTGTACGTTATGTAAAGCATTTCCTACAACTTAAGGCCGGAATTGCAAATAGAACAGATAAACTAGGGTGTTGGCTGAAAGTGTATCTTAAAAAAACACTCTTCCTTCACTGCTATAGAAAATAAACAAATATAATGTCACGTACAATGAGGGAGAGTTAATAGTGTCCCACCTGTGCCATTTTATCCCCACATACCTGTGTCACAACTCCAGGCAGTGGCTGTTCCTCGGTGCAGGAGGCATCCCCTCCTCGTGCTGCTGCATCAAGGTTGCGCTAGACATGGATTCTCCATACAGTGGGACGTCACGTCAACAAAGCACATACCTCTGGGGGACTTCTTACCGCGTGGTGACCTGGTACTAACCCTTTCACTACCAAAAGAGCCTGTAACGCAATTTGTTCTATGCCCCGCTGAGGCTTTAAATTAACAGATCCCCTCATTATGGCGCACCCACCCGTTATAACAACTTCACTCCCAGGAGTACTATACATTGCTACAGCAGCAGCACAGCGACATGATGCACGTCCTGCTGCCAGCCAGACGAAGAGGCACACGTGCTCCCTAGGCGGCTTTAAATAGACCAGCGTGAGGACCCAGAGCGCGTCTAAATATCGCCTGATTACACAAGTGAAATAGGCGCGGGATACAAGTATCCAGAAGTTAAGGGCGGCATTGGGCGATCAAAATATGTATTAAGGACAAATAAATAACGAGAGATTTTTTGCGGGCTGAACAGGCATTCTGAGAGACAGCCTGAAACTAGGGCCTGTACTATAGAGCTGAATGGTGGTGTGTTTATAAGTAGGAAGGGCTGTGAATACAGCTAGATGATTAATGATAAATTGTCACTGCTTTGCAATTCGTTTCAGGCTGCGAATCGAATGTGTTAACATTTATTTATTTTGGCCAGAAAATGGTTATTACTTGCAATACAATCTTTAAAAATATATATATATATATATATATATATATATATATAGCGCCCTGATTGGTGTTGGGCTATAAATCTGCCCTCCTCCTGGCAGTAATCCCTAGTAAGGGTAGGTTGCCAGGAGTAATCATGGGTTTCCCCCACACCTTGCAGTGCAGTGAGTCAGAGAAGATAGTACAATCAGGCCTTGTGTCCAATCAGAGGCACAGGGGTGGTTCCTACTGGATCTGTACTTAAAGCTGCAGTTCAGTCTTTTTTTTTTTTAATTTATTTTTTTACTTCAATAGTTTCATGTGTGCAATCTCTAATTACCTAAAGAACTTTATAGCTGCAGGTCAATTCGTTCTCCATGTATTGATCGGCGAAATTTGGTGACATATTAAAAGCTGGGATTTGTTTATAATCTGCTTGTCTATCAGTGGAAGCTCATGAATATTCATGAGCATTCCTGCACTGACATGTGCTAGAGGGAGGGCAGGGCTGACAAAGGGGTGTGCCAGGACATGAAGGGGCAGTGCCTTAGCAAATGGTTGTTAAAATAGAATACAAGAAAATTGGTCTTTCAAAGTTGTTTTTTTAAAACAGAAAATGCTAAAAGTATTTTTTCTTACTACAGAACTGATTTATTAAAAAAAACACACATGCAGGATATTGACTGAACTGCAGCTTTAAGGCACTGTACTTCCTGTATTTAGTCAGTTGTCTCTACCTTGAGAGAGACAGGTTTACCTTAAGCAAAATGTCAGGGTTCTGGCAGTTTGAGGCCCTCCCTTAGGGGAGAGGAGGGAAAACGTTTCCTCTTATCCCACCAGGGGATAAGGGAAGAGCTGGGACTGCTCTCAGTGCCTTTGGCTGGGAGTGAATGTCCAGGGACACCCTGAACCCCAAGCGGGCAGGCCCCCCTACCACCCCAGATCGCTTGTTTGGGATCGAGAGAGACCCAGGCTCTACCATGAGGCACAGTTCCGAGCATAGCAACCGCCCCTCCCGAATCCCCACCATAGGCCACAGCGTCCTGGTACCCCCCCCCCCGCCCCACCCCCAGTCCCCGCAGGCGGTAGAGACCAGAGCACATCCGGTGAATCTTGGAGCCCCAGGCTGGTCCAGCCAGAGCCCTGGCGGGCCCGAAGGTAGAACCTCAGTCCCCTCCACCCCCTTCGATCAGGCCATGATGGTGCTCCGGTGCCTCCCCCCTCCCCCCGAAGCGATCAAACCAAGAGGGCCCGTATACTTGCGGGGCGGGTCATGTTGATTGCGTCCATTGCGGGTCTTTGTTGTAGGGCTCCGATCGATCAGTCGAGGGACCTGCTAGCAGCTCTTCCCGCAATTCTTTCCGAGGCGCATCTCTGTCTTTCCTGCTCGTGTGGGCCTCTTCTCTGTCGCTCCTCCTTCGCGGTCTCGGGCATCGTGAGGCCTAGGTCTTTGAGAAGCCTCAGTATGTCCTCAGGGTAAGAGAGCGTGTGGAATTTGCCATTCTGGGGAACGATGATTTTGAAAGGGAAACCCCACCTATACCGGATTCCCTTGCTTCGCAATAGTTCTGTGAGCGGTTTCAAATCTCTTCTGCGGTCGATCATGGATCTGGAGAAATCGCTGTAGATTTGGAGCAGCGATCCGTGGAAGAGTAATTCAGACGTTTTACGACTTGCAGACAGAATTAGCTCTTTTATGCGGTAGGAATGAAATTTCACCAGGATGTCTCTCATCCTCTTGGGGTCTTCGTGCTTTGGGCCCGGAGCTCTGTGGGCCCTGTCAATTTCTATTGAGCATCTGTTCAAGGTAGGGACCAGCTCTATGAACAGGTCCTTCAGGAAATCTTCCAGGAGGTCAGTTGTAACTTCTTCGGGGATATAATGAATGCGGAGGTTTTTTCTCCTCTCACGGTTCTCCTGGTCTTCTACCTGATCCTTCAGGGCTCTCAGTTCAAGTCCTAGTCGGGACATATCATCCTCCATGACCGATTGCGACCCCCCCACCTCCTCCATTCTGCATTCCACTGCATCCGTTCTTACCGCCAGAGTGTGTATTTCAGCTTTCATATCTTTTATTGCTGCGGACAAATCCTCTTGAAAGCCTCTTCGCATACGAGAGAATAGATCTTCCATGTAGTCCCTGTCAAGGGTGCCCTTCTCTGGGCCTTGCTCCATTGGGGGGGGGGTTCAAGTGTCTCCGGAGCACCTGTAGCAGTGCCATGTAGGGAGGGTTCACTTGGGGGAGAGAGTCGCGGCTCCGGCTGGAAATAAGTTGAAACGCTCTGCTGATTCCTTTTGTTAAGTTTATTCGCCATCTCTATTGCTTCGTCTAAAATTTAAAGTTTTTTTTGTGCATCAGCGTTCTGGGAAAGATGCTTTTCTAGGAGCTTCTTTGTGAGGGGGCTCTGGGGCTAACCCCCTAGGCGGCCATCTTGGCTGACGTCACGGGAAGTCTCAGAATGAACATTTTTTATGTAATAAGGTCAGACACTTTCCACTCATTGTCGCGGTCAGCGTAGCCGGCCTTCCATAATAAAGGTGGAGCCCGGCTCGCGGCCCCTGAAACCATATGTATGGGCTGAGAGTGTCAGCTCTATGGTCTAATATTGTACCGTACTGTGTTGCCTGTAATTTTGTTCCTCTGTTATACTGTCCCCCATAGGGTTATAAACTAGGAACTGTGTATGTGGGGTTAACTGTGTAAGCCCAGTGGGCTAGTTAATGCAGTATCTGTGTATTCCCTTTGCCTCATGGGCCTGCAACTGCCTGTGTCAGCTTGTAAGTGGATTGCCTTGTATGGGTGGCCTCTTATGAGAAATAGCTGCAGGGCAGGGACGTCTGGAACATGAGGGGAAAGGGGGGGAATATTTTGACCTGTCGCCTGCCAGCAAGGTATTCTTAGCTGGTGTCTTAGAGAAGAGAAGGTTAGAACCCCACATGATAGGTGCAGATGGTGGAGTGCAAGCTCTTGTGTCTATATGTTGGTTCTGTGTTTTAAAACTGCAATGTATTGTGTATGTCCTGTGATTTAAACCCAGGTTGGTGACAAAAGGCAGTCTGAATTAGCATGTGAATTACATGTGGATTAGCATTTCAATGCCCCAGCTCAGATAGGGTTTCCAAGCCCAAATCTCCCCAATTTATTTCCCTTATAAGTATAAGGTTCCCCAAAGTATATTCTGTAAGGAAGTGTACTTTATATTGTGTTTTAATGTTTACTACTGTATAAGGTTCTATACAGAAAGCACAGGCATATGGAAGATGCTAGCTAGTTTGCATAGATTCCATAGTTCAGAGAGGGGGGAAAACCATTTGGTGAGCAGGATGTTCAGATTAGGAAGTGTTTCAAGTAGACACAGCGGAGCCAGGGACAAACAGCCCTGGATGTCAAAACTGATAAGCAAGGTTTCTATTGGCAAGTTTTGAATTTATCCCTCCTATCAGGGAATGCGTAATTTCAATCCCTGCTTTAATTGGCTATTACACTCCTCAATGATTTAGATAGGAATTCAGCCTATATAAGAGCGTGCAGTAAAAGCAGCTCTCTCTCTTTTTCCTTTTGGAGATCTGAAGACAAGCAGCTGCTGGCAGGCCTCTCAAAATTTGCTTCTGTGAAAGAGCTATTCACACATGGAAGCATGGGGAGGCCTAGCCAGCAGGCTGGATTTCGGTCCAGGAGCCCAGAACCAAGGTCCTATCAAGGTAAGCCTTTTCTGAACAGGCGCCTTGCAACTAGGAAAGGGTAGATCTCTTCCCCAGACCCCAGTAAGTGTGTATATTCTCTGTTTCTTGTATTTCTGTGTGTTTCCAAGGTCTTATCCGAATAAACCGCAATTTATTTTACTGCCTGTTTTGCCTTGTGACTGATCCCTTAAATATAAATGTGTATTTGGCCTGCGCTCCCGTCACAATCATTCTATTGATTGGGCTTCTGAGGTAGTGGGGACAAAAAGGAGAGGGGTGCAGATTCTGGGTGGCCTCCAGGGCCTACTGACCAATCTCAGTTGGGGGGGGGGGGAGCAGGGGAGACAGAGCAATGTTCCCCCTAGGTGGCGCCAAGGCTCCAATAATCAAAGAAAGATGGCCGCTCCTCCTCACCTTTCAGCCCCTCCGGCAAACCTGCAGGCCGCTGGCACTCTATCTGGAGCCTTTATTTGCCCTGGGTACTGTATGTGGTGCTTCTCACAGGGCTGCGATACTCCCCCTAGCGCTCCTCGCGGGATTCTCTCCCTCCTAGGGCAGCACTGCACTGTGTGGTAGTAGCCCTGCACTGCTGGTGCTCTAGGGCTGTCGCGCGGGTCCGGCGGCCATTTTAGGGGGTGGGCACTCTTTGCTCCTGCCGGGCCAGCTACTCCGTACCCCTGTTTAGGTGTACTCAAGGGGGATCTCCCGATCACCAGCGGGAAGGGGGGCTCCTCTTGCTCGTCCGTCCCAGCTGAAACCCCAAACCGCCGTTCCTCAGGAGAACCGCGCGGCTCCGGCGGCCATCTTGGGATCAGGGATGGAAGGACACGATGGACACGATGGCTGCGGATCCCCAGACGCTCGCTAGTGCCGCAGGCTATTTGCGGAGTGGGGTCCAGCTGTCCGTGCGGCTAGGCAGCTATTTATTATTTATTTTGCCCGAATTTTAAGGGGTATTTGTCACCCCTAACCCTGTCCTCAGGACGGAGCCGAGCTAGCCTGTGACTTCCTTGCTCCACGTCCTGGTCACGCCCCCCCCGTTGCATTACTATTAATGTGTGTAGATACGATGTGGTCCCTATTGGTATATAGGGATAGAATTACATTGTACATTTGTATGTGTAGGAGACAGCTGTGTGTGCATTCATAATGCGCAGTATGTATAGACATGGCCTTTAGCACTCATGGAAAGAAAGTTCTTTTGAGTCAGGGTAGTGACTCATGAAGCTGCGGTCTCGGTTTAGGCCACCGCTAAGTGTCGAACAGTTGCATAAATTTGTATAAATGCAACTGTCTTTCTTTCGGTGTTCTAAGATTACCTTTGAGTATGGCCACCATCAGATCATTCACCCTTGTTCCGCGTTTGCCGACAGTCCTGTCAGCACAATATAATTGGAGTAGCCTAAAGAACAACTACAACAAATCTTGATATATAACCAAGACATTGATGAAGTTAAAAAATATATATTTTACTATACATAGGAATTATTTATTTATAAGATGTTTTACCAGGAAGTAGTACTTTGAGAGTTACCTCTCGTTTCCAAGTATGTCCTGAGCACAGAGTTCTGATGACAGATACATTGTTGCATTAAATGAACAGGGGTTATAGACTCAATTTACAGACATTTCATGGACAGTTGCAGATAATATGATTATGGACGTAACCGTTACAGACAAGATTCAAATGAGAAACGGCTGAATGTCCATATGTATAGAAAAACAATGTTTTAAAGCAGGGAACTGCACATATTCGCACACATTATAACTAAGCTGGAAATAATGTATCAATAATTTGAGATACTTTAAGAAATTTGTCATCCAAGCTCTTCCATCTATAATATACAGATATACAGAGGCACTCCCAATGCCAAGTGGAGTACCAAAAAACCTGAAAACAATAAACCTTGGTGCAAACTAGCACGTCACTGCCACTATGTTACAAATAGAGGGCTATAGTAATATATTTAGAAAAAGGATGGTGGCACAGAAGTAGTACTGCACAAATTATAGTCAGAGCTACAGTAACGTTTCAGGGACACAGCCCCTGACTCAGACAAAAGCCCCCGTGTGACAAGGGGCTGTGTCCCTGAAACATTACTGTAGCTCTGCCTATGACTGTACAGTAAAACTTAGCAGTTTTTGCAGTATTACTGGCGTGCCTCCAGCCTTTTTCTCAACATAAGCTCTTCCATCTAACTGTTACAGCTTACTTTTTAACCCCTTTGCTGCCAGGTGGGGCTGAAATGCAACGCAGTGCACGGTTCCTTTCCTGGCCCCGCCCGTTGCAGCCAAGAGCCGAATACTTGGTTTCGCTTGAACTGGCTGGGCCTTAGTCCTGCAGTTTTACTTTGTGCCCGCTAGGTGGTGTGCAAGGAGACAAAAAGGTCTAACTGCATTAGCATTTACTTTCCAATTTACCATCAATCCACCACTCTCTTTCTGTGATGAATTTCTTCCTCACATTTCCCCTGAGCATCCAACTCTCCAGGTCTAGCACTTCTCTTTCTATGAGATATGTTTCCCTCTTGTACCTTGCTGACACATTCCTACCATATCCCTCCTCCCTTCTCTCTTTCCAAACGATACGATTTGAGGCCCTTTAGTCATTCCTGGTAGGTTTTATGATGTAGAACAGGGGTGGGTGGCCAACTCCAGCCCTCCAGGGCCACCGACAGGCCAGGTTTTCAGGAAATTCCTGCTTCAGCACAGGTGGCTCAATCAGTGGCTAAATTGAAGACTGAGACACTCATTGAGCCACCTGTGCTGAAGCGGGGATTTCCTGAAATCCTGGCCTGTTGGTGGCCCTTGAGGACTTAAGTTGGCCACCCTTGATGTAATATTAATTCCCTCCTGTGTCACAGATGACATCACCGGAAAACAAATATCTACTCGGTAATTTTACTGTAGATTTCATTTTGTGTAACTTCACTAAAATGGTAGTAATTAAAAAAAAAAAATAACATTTTGACTCTGTATTGTGAATAAGTTTTGGGCTTCATGAAGAAAACCAGGTACGAAATAGATATAAACAAGCAATGGACTCCTCTCTATCACCTTTTAAAGCCATCTCATACTTACACTTATCAATCCATTTAAATACAAATATTAGCAGCATAACATCAAACTTCACAATGAGCTTGGTCTCTTTGAAGATAGAAAGGTGATGATGTTAGGTACATAATACATTTCTTTCAATGGATCGATGTGTGCTTGTAGTATCATACTGGCAGAATTACCCCCAAATGATAACACTGAGACAGATTATGATGTATTATAGAGCATTATTTATTCCAATCTGCTGCCATGGGCACGTGCATTGTTATCTAGAGTCAGGTGGTCACCCCATTTACAGAATATTTGCTGAACATGCAGCTTTAGTAGAGTCTCACAGGTCAGGCACTTTCACGGTTTCTGAAACCAGACTCCCGCCAGCTTCATACATAAATAAACTGCATTGGATCTCCACAAGTCCCATCAAACAGGGGCCATGAGGCAGACACAGCCCCGTGCTGGGTGGGGCACACTGTTTATTCTTAGCTCTCCCAGCTGTCATCTGGAATGCCGTGAGGGTAGGAACAAGGCTTCACGAAACTGGGGCCCTGGCAGCACCTAGAGACCCAGAGTCGCACAGTGAGTCATGTTGGGATCTAGCAATAACTCATCTTAACTTTGAAATGTGAAGAGAACACCTATTGAGCTGAATGCACCTTGCACCGACTTTCCTATATATAGGAAGCTTGTTACCAATGGGAGATCAGACGTTAAAGTAACAGTGCCTAAAATTGGCAACGAAACTCAGCTTCTGTGTCTCAGTAAATCACAAGGGTCAACAAACCGAGAATGCCTCCGAAATTAATTAAAATAAAGATGAATCAACCCGTCCCACGTACAGCACATGGGCCCAGAAGGCAATGCTAGAGTAGCCCATACTTTTGTCCTATAGCTGCTTTATCACAGTATATACAGAAATGTTGTGTGCTGCATTTGAGGAGACTGAAAATACCTTACAACCACTAACAGGGACTAAATGTGATGCCTATATTACCTATTTTCATCGGCCGCTAGACACATCATTATTTTATTGTGCTTTGTTTCAATACTCGAACTATATCTAGAGTTGACAACTGAACCCAGGTCAGATGGACAGATTTCTCCATGTTAGTTTTTATGGATCTCACTGACATCTCTCCATGTCAATTCACCAAAGCTCATAGTATACGTACCACCTGAGTCATAGGAAGTTCTTGTGGAAGTCAAGTTGCCATACCTCTAACATCCAGCTCACCTGCACCTCAAATCTCATTGGGACCAGCTGTATGGCTGGACCAATGTCCACCTATGTAACATCCCCCCTATCCCCCCCACCCCCCCGAAAAAAAACCTTAATGGCCTCAGCTGTCAGACTGGGCCATACTCTAACCTGAGCCACACCTTATCCTACAATAACCTTACCTTCTTGTTTCAACATTGTCCCTCATTCCCTCTAGATTGTAAACTCTTATGCCCTCATTACCTCTCGGTATCTGTGTGCGCATGTTTGTCCTCACTTGTATGTAACTGTTTATATGTAACGGTTTTTGTGGCCCGGCCTGACCCACCCAATCTCACATTGGCCCCTGTGGTCTAACCGGTCCCCATTACAGTATGGTAGTGTCGGGTGGTGCACCTGTTGGCTACAGGACTCCTGAGTCTCCCGCATGATGGTGTGTGGGGAGGACCCATCCAGACAGGCAGCTGAGGTAGTGTGCTGAGTCTCACCTAGTTCCAGTGCAGCGCCTCCACCTCATCAGGGTCCCTGCGTCCGCATGGGGATGATCCTGGTGAGGAACTCCTCGGTGGTGCAACTCCCTGTGTAATTACTTGACTCTCACACACAGGGGTTTCTCTGATCAGCTCCATCTTTATTGTCACGGTGGGCATAGCTGCCCTCCACAATGGGGTATCTTTAGCCAGTCATTGTGCCCGTGCTTCCCTTTGAAAGGTATGTCTCCTTGATCAGGGATTCACTGCTCTGTGCCAGGTCCCTGGACACAGACTCCTATATCAGCTACTATAACATAACCGTCCACTAGTCTCTGAACTCTGCAAACACCTTGCAGGAACTTGAACTCCTTCCTCAACTGTACTAGCCTTGAACTAACTTTTAGACACAGTGCTGTGCCTTATGTAACTTCTGAGGCTGACACACCTCTGACATCACTAACCATGGAGTCAGAGCATGTGACCAGTCCCATCCATACACAGGGCACCCCACCAGGGTGTGAGGGAAAACCTCCATGATTACTGCTGGCATGCCCACACTTACCAGGCCTTGCTGCCAGCAGGAGAGATGACTGTAGGCATTTTACATGACCGCTACATTCTCCCCCTGGTGAATCCCATCGTCCTCGCTGGGACCTAAATTTGTATACCTCTTTCCAGGAAGCACTGTAACAGAAAACATAATTAACATCACACAAATTTTCTCATAATGCAGTACAAATGAACACAGTACATTCCGCCAAGCCCGCCCCGACCAGCAGCCACGAACCCGCGTAATGCATAGTACCACCTAAAAGTAGCTTCTTCACTTCCCTACCCCCCATATCTAGAACGGTAACAGAATAATGCCGTGGTAATCCCCTCTCGGGCCTATATGTTACCTTGTGTTTGTGGATATTTCTACCAATGGCCCATATACGGATCAAATGCTCTATCCGTTCCTCGGCCTTCTTCCCCACCACATCATTCCCCTTACTGACTAAGTGCATCTCAATATTTTCCCGGAGCCACCTATCCCTGTTCTCCTCTATTTCGTCCATTAAGGGCTCAGGAACATACGGGTACTCCAACCCGTGGGATGACTTGTAACGAGCCATTATAGCCCGTTCGGCCCTACTGATCCTAGTCAGGTCAGCCTTACCTGCCCTCCCAGGTAGCACCCATGATAGGGGTTCGTCAGGGTCCACGGGGTCTGACAAGATGCTGGGACCCATAGGTTCTATCTCCCTATGCTCTATTTGAAGCCAGCGCTCCTGCAACTCCCTGTCCCTCTGTTCTGGGGTAAACTCTCCCACCGCCCACCAATAGTCCACTACATCCTCTCGCCGGATGAGGAACCGAGTGCGGTCCATCCAGGCCGAGTACCCTTCAAATAAACAACGGTTCTCCCGGAATCTGTTTGACCTTCCTGAGTCCCTATCATCGTCCATGGAAAATACCCCTGATGACCGCTCAGATCGCGGTACAGACCACCTAGACGACCCCGGGGCCTTTTTTACCGGCGCCGGAACTGCAGGGGGCAACCACCGGCCTACCGCAGCCACTCTCAATTCTCCCCCTCCCCTGGAGATACCTTCCGTAGCGCCACTGCGCTGTCTTTCCCCAGTCCGTCTCCCCTCCTCTTCTGAGGGAATGTCCACTGATTCCAGGCTAGGCGGGGAACCCGGGGACCGTGTGACAGGGGTAGGGGTCTTAGCTAGGGCATGGGGTTGGGCATACGGACGGGGCAGCGATTGCCACGGGGCTGCGACCCGTTCCTGGCTGTCCGTAGATATTTCAAAGGATGATACTTCACCCTCCTCAGTCCTCAGATCGCCCGTCCAGCTTCTGAGCCGTTGAGGTGATTGGGGACCTTCCCCCAATCGCCGAAGCGTCGCTGCATCTTCTCCATGGGTTCCGCCGTCACCACCGGAAGCGATGTCTTCCCCGGAACCGGAAGCGTCGCCATCTTGCGTGGGACCCCCATGCGGGATCTCTTCTTCCACAACGACATCCGGTTGCTCCGTCGTCGCCGCCGGAAGTGATGCCGTCACTCCACGTGCGCTCGGGGCCTGGCGCGGCCCTTCCAGCGCTTCGCCGCCTGCTGCAACCAAGTAAGTGATAGGGCTGCTTGGCTTACCCATCCGCAGGGGTGTAGGCGTCTCTCTCCCGTCTCCTAGATCAGGTCCTGGGATGGCGGGACTCCGTCTGTCGGCTCGCCGATCTGCGGGGGACGCCCTGTTCTCAAGGCCACCACTCACCCCACGGGGTGTCGTCCTTCCGGTCTGCCTTTTTGGCTCCGCTTTTAACACCGCCAGCTCACGGAGGTCCTCGTCCGAGTAATCCCCTTTCCCTGACTTAGGGGTCTCCGAGCGGAGTGAAAGTCTCTTTTCCCCGATTGCGGGGGGTGCTTCAACCGCCTCGATCGCCACTGACCCAGCCGACTTGACCGGCTCCAGTACCTTGTCTCCGGGACTCGCGCGGTTGATCCATAGCGCGCCCGGGGACTCGGCGGAGCGCCTTGCCATGTTCACCGGGGGGTCAGCAGGCTGAATTGGAATAAATGTGGGCATAGGCCACAGGTATAAAGTCCCGCAATGAGGGCAACGTGCCGCCGTGTTGACCGTGCCTCCGGGCAGCCCACATTGTAGGCAGAGCCCGACCACCGTCTCGGTGTTGGCCACCCTCACTACTAGCAACCCGCCGGGTACTGAGTAGGGCTGGGTGGAGACCATCGTGCCCACAGTGGAGGAGCAGGCCATTCTTTGTACAGGAGCCACTTCCTGTACAGGTCTCTTCTTCTCTGTGGTTCCTCGCAACTGACTGGTGGAAGTTGCTGGATCCGCCACTCCCTGCTTCGGCTCCTCCCTTCTCTGACAGAGCTGGAACCCGCCCCCAGGGGTTGCAATTATGGGCGGGTCCCACAGGGGAATATCATGCCCCTTAATTAAGGCCGCACCTCTCTCAGTCCTGGTGGGCGCGGTTAGCGTTTTCGCGCCAATTTCCCCACAAGGGTGGGGGTCTTTTCCCGCGGCTAGTTCCCGCCTTCTCCTGGCAGCCGCCCTCTGTGCAAGATAACCATCCTTTTTGCACGGCTCTTCCACGGCCGGAACTACTTTTTGTAGTGGCGCCGTCTGGATATCAGTCCCTGGGCCCAGTGGGTGCATTCCCACAGGCCATAGTTGAAATTCACTCCCCCTGGTAGAAATCAGGGGAGGGTCCCATAGACTAAGCGGTTGACTCAGCACAGGGGCTGAGTGAGTCACTGTCCATGCAGGCGCAGCCATAGCTTTCGCGCCATACCCCCCCATCAGGGCGGGGCTCTGCTGTTCGCGCCATTCCCGGCCAGCTTTTTGCAAGTCCTGCACCAGCCACATTTTCTGTGACTGTCCCATGCGGTGTCCCTAGCAAGCGGGAACCGCCATTTTGGTTGACTTTTAAGCCCAAAAAGTCCGTTTGTTTGCTCTCCTCGCGGGGTTCTCCCCCAATTATTACAATTTCCTCACACTCTTCAAGGGTGGCCCCTCGCTGTCCCAGACAGGATAAAAACGGGGCAGCCACAGCCTTCGCTCCGCTCCAGAGCAGACTGGTTAATGATAACTCGGCGACTGTTTGCTCTTCAGTGGGGTGCACGCCACGGGTGCCCTCCCCATCAGCCTCTGGTCGCCATTTTGGGTTCTCCGCACCATGCGGATCCTCCATTCTTTGGGTTGTCTCACTCTCGTACCAATTGTCGTACATGGTGCTCCACTCTGCGGGGCAGCCACCACACCGGCACAATAAAGATTAGCTTCAGATGCACCACCACATGTGTACCTTATCTAGGAGTGACCCAGTGTTGCACTACCTCAGGCTAGGCTCACTCTCTCAGTGTCTGCTGTGACTCCTTCCTCCCAGTCTGTGCTCCCTACGGTGAGTGTCTGGAATGGGCTAGGTACTCTGGCTCTGCCATGCAGTACTTGGGGCGTCTACCTCTCTTGGTCAGCCTAGCGCAGACCCTCTCCAGGATTCCTGACCAAGTTAACAGGCTATCCCTTCTGGCATCCTACCAACTAGCACTGCCTCAAGGTGACTCGGTCAGCTATAGCCCGGCTCCAAACCCCTCACTCCTTTCAGGCCCCTAGGTTGTCCCTGCGAACTGACAATATCCCGTCAGCCCCTGACCACCCCTAGGTCCGTCCCTACGCAGCACAGAGTGGCAGCAGACTCTATCCCTGTTTCCCAGTGTGCCTAGCTAGAGCCTGTCCTGATGACAGATCTGATCTCAGCAGCTCGCCTCCAAATGTAACGGTTTTTGTGGCCCGGCCTGAC